>NC_091219.1:3168663-3321163 GCF_040958095.1 Procambarus clarkii
GCACTCGGATAGTAATCTTGGGCATAGCATTTTACCAAATCACCTCATTCTTTGGGGCACACGTGAGGAACACAAATGCGAACAAGCCTGAATGGTCCCCAGGACAATATGCAACTGAAAACTCACACCCCAGAAGTGACTCGAACCCATACTCCCAGAAGCAACGCAACTGGTATGTACAAGACGCCTTAATCCACTTGACCATCACGACCGGACAAAATGAGGTGATAGCCGAGGCTATTTGAACCACCCCACCACCGGCACTCGGATAGTAATCTTGGGAAAATCATAATTTTCCATGACCGTTTGTTCAGGGCTTAGACCATTACACAGGGCTTCGATTTTAATCACTGACCAATTTATAGAGTAAGATTTTCATCTTATACCAGAATAATTATTTTAAATCTGTTTTCCAACATTTATAAAGTATTGTGATTCTAAATCTGTTTTTCAACATTTAAAAAAAGAGTCCAGATATTCTTTATACAGATGTTCAGAGCCAACTTTGTCTTTTGTACCAACTGTTTATATTGAGTAAAAAAAAATCGATGCTGATGGACGCTGAATGTAGTCGCTGACAATGATTTTGTCGATCTTGCTTCTCCCATGCGTGGACATCGATACCTGGTCCTCTTGTACTCCCATCCGGTAGTCTTGAATGACGACAGAGTGTAGTAGAGCGGAGGGCCAAGTGACAGCTGTAGAATACTGTTACTTCGGCCATTGATCTTGCTCCCGACAGTTCACACGCCTTCATATCAATCACAGTTCACACGGCAGTCTTGATGTTATGTGACGGTGCAAATAACCACAGCAGAGCAGAACTGGATGTACCAACAGTGTCTCGTAACAGGAGTGGTGTCAGAGGGTCGTAGAAGCGGGTTGCTTGTTTGCAGAACAGGTGAATCTCGTCTTCCATCATTGCTCACGTCATCTCAGTCGTCTCTTGATGTCACTAGGTTACTAGGCCGTAAACACCAACTGTGTATACCCTCGTACCGCCGACTTTAGGCCAAAGGAGACAATTTTGCGACCTTCTATTGGCGAGTCCCGGTACTCTGTAGGGAAACCGTGCCTTCCACCTGTGACCGCCTTAGTTCCGCGTTCCTGTTGCTTCAGATGACTTAATCATTAATCTTCCTGTGAAATTCTTGAGTACTGCTACGTGCTTTCCATTTCTTGACCTCTCCTCCAACACTGCTGGAATAGCTGCAGTCTTGATGACGCAGCAGGTAGGTAGTGGTGATCTCGAGACAGCTACCCCGGCGTTGTATGGCACCTCCGGTGACTGCTATATGTGGACAGCTCGCTGGCCCTGACAACCTCGTTTAGTGAAGCGAGGCGTCGGCCGGGTGACTCTTGGATAGTCACTCATCCCCAAAGTAACTGATGTATGGGTTACTGGGTCTGGTGGGGGGAGGGCTTTGTGTAACGTGCCTTCCCCCTCGGTCTTTACAGACAAGGGTTCATGTGTGGCTGGAACAACTGGGTCGGTGTACCAATCAGATCTGGGAACAGACAGACACAACACAGCGGAAGCATAGATATACTCTGTGTTTGGTGGAGGTGGAATCCCAGAGCACGGTAAAAGCTGCTACCTGAGTTAAGTATAGTAATAGTTCATCTCTTTGCCTCTACAGGAAAATCTAATGAATACTAAAGTATACTAACCAAGGAAGTTACTTTACTGTATAGCGCGAGATCTCGTCACCATAGGGTGGCGAGACTGCACCTGACTACTGATGAGCGATGACAGAGGATCATCCCCATCCTCTGACTCGTCGGTGAAGCCATGAATCAACACTGCTGAGTCAGGAACTAGACCCGGTGAAGGCAGTTCTAATTCCTCTCTAGAATGATATTGTTTCAATTTATTTACATGAATTGTCCTTTCCACCTGGTCCTCGAATACTCCTTTTATAACAAGATTAACCGGCCCCGCCCTTTTAATTACTCTATACGGCCCTCGCCACCTCGGAGCCAGTTTCCTACTCTGATTGGCGGGCGCAGCCTCATTCACTCTCAATACGAGGCTTCCTTCCTTCAACTCAAGAGGGCGCACTTTCTTGTCATAAAAATGAGTATACCGATTCCGTGCCTTCTTGGATGCTTCAGCTGCAATATTCAATGTGTTTCTCATTTTTCCAAGGACCTCTGAAGGATAGTCCTCCCCGTATGCAACATTATGTCTGTTAAGCAGACCTGAGGGGAAACTGCACGAATTACCAGTAAACAAATGAAGGGGTTGGGTGTTAATTGACTGGTGGATGGCAGTATTCAAGGCTAATTGAACATAGGGTAGGTGTTCTTCCCAATAGTTTGCATCATATTCAGCAAGGATTGCAAGCATATCCTTAACTGAACGATTAGTCCGTTCCATCATTCCGTTTGCTTGTGGGCGGTAGGCTGTTGTAAAAGCCGAAGTTGTCTCTAAAATCTTACAAACTTTCCTAAATATATTCCCATTGAATTCTTGACCCCGTTCAGAGACTAAAATTTTAGGAGGTCCGAATACAGTAACGAACCTACACAAGAACGCATCTGCAACCGTACGAGAATCCTTCTGAGGTAATGCAACTGGTGTAGTGTACCTAGACAGATGGTCAACTAGCGCCAACACGTATCTGTTACCTGAATGACTGTGATGTAAATCAATCAAATCGGCCCCCACACGGTCTAGAGGTTCACGAATTTCAGGAAATTCCTGAAGTGGGGCTTGTACCTTAAGGGTGCCTTTCCTTCTCTGGCACGATTGCACGACTTCACGAAATTTATTACTTCAGAAAGTAACCCTGGGAAATAAAATAGAGACTTTGCCTTTAAGTGGGTTTTAAAGACCCCTGGATGCCCTGCAATTTTAGATGCATGTGCAAGCTTTAATGTTGATGACCGCAACACGTCTGGAATAACTAGTTGAAATACTGCCCTATCATTCTGGCTATTAACATAATACAGGACGCCCTGTTTCATTTCATAATCATGAATAGGTAAATTCTTCTTCTTTTTCGGGTATTTTCCTCCCTCTAAATACTCAATAATTTCTTTCCATCTAGGCTCGCTCATCTGGTATTCTCTCATTTTATATGATGGAATGGTTTCAATATTTTCATTAACTTGAATTGCTGCTATGTTTCTACTTAGCGTATCTGGCACAACATGTG
The DNA here is from genome assembly GCF_040958095.1 of Procambarus clarkii. Classification (NCBI taxonomy): domain Eukaryota; kingdom Metazoa; phylum Arthropoda; class Malacostraca; order Decapoda; family Cambaridae; genus Procambarus; species Procambarus clarkii. The sequence continues at coordinate 3,171,825 of NC_091219.1, forward strand.
CTGGACCAGGCTTGTACAAAATCTGGAATGAGTGGGCCGAAAGTTCGTGAGGCCAGCGTGACATTCGTGGGCATTTTGTTCTCTTCTTAAATATGTGTGTCAAAGCTCGATGGTCTGTGAAAATTACAAAGTGCCGCTGAAATAGGTAAGGCTCGAAATACCTAACTGATTCTACTACTGCCAGTGCCTCCTGATCTGTAGCTGAATAACGAACTTCAGGTCCCTTGACCTTTCTACTGAAATAGGCTACCGGATGGGATAAATTATCCGCATCTCGCTGAATTAAACACCCGCCAATAGCTATACCGCTGGCGTCAGTGTGCACCTCCCACTCTTTATCGAAATCAGGAATAGCTAATATCGGTGTCGTGATTAGTTGGTCTTTCGGTTTGCGATGGGCTTCGTCATGCTCAGATTTCCACACAAACTTCGCATTTTCTTTGTCAGATCAGTCAGGGGTGCTGAAATGCCAGCGAAACCTTCAATATGACGACGAAAATATCCGGCCGCCCCCAAAAACCTACGCACGTCCTTTGCTGTCCTTGGAGTAGGCATGTCAGCAATGGCGCGGCAAGAATCTGGGCCAGGTCGGATACCGTCTGGGCACACCTGGAACCTCAGAAATTTGAATTTCTGAGTCGCACTTCTGAACGCTTAGCTTGAAACCTGCCTGATCTAACAATGTCAAAGTCTCAGTCAAGTCCCGTAGGTGTTCCTCAAACGTCCTGGAATATATCTCAACATCATCCAGGTACGCTAAAGAATGCCTACCCAGGACCGGGCTGAGGATGAAGTTGATGGCTCTCTGAAACGACGAAGGCGCTGTCTTTAAACCAAACGGCATCCTACGGAATTGATAAGTGTGCCGACCATCCGAGAATGCTGTTTTATCCCTATCCTGCTCTGCCACCGGAATCGCCCAATACGCCGATTTCGCGTCAAGAGTTGAGAAATACTTTGCAGCACCAAATTGATCTATTATCTCCTGTATTCGGGGCAATGGATACACATCACCCTTTGTTATTTCGTTCACCTTTCGGTAGTCAACACAGAAACGATAACTACCGTCGGGTTTCCGAACTAGCACAACAGGAAAGAGCCACGGTGACGTACTAGGCTCTATCACGCCCTGTCTCAACATTTTCTGGCACTCCTCCCTGATAACGTTCTTTGCCTGTTCCGGCAACCTCCACTGCCTCGTGTACACAGGCAAATGATCACCAGTTGGAATGGTGTGCTCAATCTTATCAAGGAGACCAATCTGGTCATCCTCCGTTGCAAATAATTTAGGGAATTTCTCCAAAACTCCTCTCAGTGCCTTCCTATCCACCTGTGTAACTGTTACAAATCAAGGGCTGAAATTAATTTTTCTACTTCTTCCACATTCCGTGCAACATTTCTTGTCTCATATTGTACTTTGGATGGTGTTTTAGTATCTATCATTTTCAATGCACTACATTGTGCAGTGACGGTTGGCGTCTACACTGACTCATGGTGAAAGATTTCTGTGCCCTCCACCATGGTTCCCTGAGATACCCTATCACCTGCCCTGAAGCGAAACGTCTTGTGTGAAAGATTGACAACCGGAATAAGTGCACCTTTATCGAGCTCAACAATTAAGTGATGAGGAATTAATAAGTTATCACATCTTCCAGCCACCTGAAGGGTGGTACCTGGTTGTATGTGACGTCCCACGGCTACTTAATAAATTTAACAGAATGTGGGGGGCAACTCTGTTTGGTCAATGCATGCAATGCACAAGACCTCTTAATTGTGTCTGGAAGAGACTTAAAAATCAATTTTGGATAGTGCGCATTATATTTTTGCTTCCTCGTAATTGAAGCTACAACTGGGGGATGGTCTATCATCTCCACTGGGTAGGAAGTCTGTCCCAACTGCAATCTGCAGTTCCTAGCCCTTTTTTGAACAGACAAGGAATAATCAAATCGCGACAGAAAATCAGTCCCCATTAAGATGTGGCCCGGAAAATCAAGGTTCTCTACGATCGTACATGTGTGAGGCTGCAATTCCCCATCAATCTCAAAATTAACTGTACCTTGACCTACGATCTCAATCTTTTCCCCACTGACCGCTGTTAATGTCTTTGCGCTACGTTTAAGACGTGCATACTTAAAATTGCTGAAGGCTGACTTTTTAATTACAGTTGCCTGGCTTCCTGTATCAACAAAAACTGTCAATCTTACACCTTCCACTTTCACCTCAAAAGTAGGCCTACCATCACTAGAGGCCTTCTTTCATTGTTTCGCACTAGTAACTGGACAATCCCTCTGTATATGTCCTCGCTCCCCGCAGGAATAACACCTCCGCGGGTCCCTATTGGTACCCCGCGCAGGGTGGCTTGAACGTGCAGCTGAGGGCTGCTTCCCGCCTGACGAACCCGCGCCACAGTTACTCGTCTTGTCCCCCTCGCCTTTACTTAACGCCCCTACGTATGGGGACGAACGAGTGCCCGACTTCTCCGTGCGCATCTGCCTATCTAAGGCTGTGGCGGCCTGGGGTTGGGAAAAAGGTAGGGGTATGGCTTGGGTGGCCTGGGGTTAGGGTATGGATTGAGGTTGGGGTTGGGGTTGATGTATGGTGTGGGTGGCCTGGGGTTGGGGTATGGATTGAGGTTGGGAGTGGGGTTGGGGTTGAGGTATGGTGTGGGTGGCCTGGGGTTGGGGTATGGATTGAGGTTGGGATTGGGGCTGGGGTTGAGGTATGGTGTGGGTGGTCCCGGGTTGGGGTGTGGATTGAGGTTGGGGTTGGGGTTGAGGTATGGTGTAGGTAGCCTGGGGTTGGAATGGGAATGGGGTGACCTGGGGTTGGAATGGGTATGGGGTGGCCTGTTGGAATGGGTATGAGGTGGCCTGGGGTTGGAATGGGTATGGAGTGGCCAGGGGTTGGGGGAAGGGTTGGTATAAGAAATGAGGATGGGGATGGTATGGGAATTGAGGATGGGGTTAGTATAGGAGGTGGGGTTGGGGTTGTTGTAGTGATGGGTGAGGTGTACCTAGGTGCTGTGGTATTGGCGTTATGTGAGGTAGTTCCTGCTGTTGGTGTGGTTGTTCTTGCTGGTCATGTTCCCTACTGACTCCACCTGTGACGTCAGCTAAGTTACCTGAGCGGTCCACCAGGTTGCCTGTAGTACCGCAAGAGGTGCTGTCCTCTAAACTTTCACTCCCACTGGTCCCTACTGACTGGTCACTGTCCAGGTTAAACATTCCCTGGGATTCCTGGTGTGCCATGTCTCTTGTGACTACCCTTTAATACACCCTCGACCCGGACTCACTACAACCGTGATCTTACACAAATAAAAAAAATCACAACTCTCTTCCAAGAGAAAACCAACAAAATTCCCAAAATTAGGAAAGACAACGATTAATTGAGAGAATCGTTGAAGTGGATTCAATGAATGAGCGTCTGCCCCGCACTCGTGTTCGATCGTGAAATAACCCGCAGTTCTATTACTGAAAACTAAGTCCTTTACGTTAAACGTTAAAGAGTCGAATTTATATAAAACAATTAAAATGATAACAGTAACTAATCGCGCAGCACTCGTGATGGATTAATATAGAATATTTACTGTACTTGAACACTAGACACACTTGAAGTGAACAGCGTGGCCACTGATGACTGGCGGAGCTGGACCAGCTGCGCTGAAAAACACAAGTCCCACGCTTTTTCGCTTAAACGCTTAAAAATCAATATTTTTATTCTGAAGGAAAATAACTAGTTTTACGTTAATAAACCGCTCTAGCGATTAATTAATATAGACACCCAGGAAAAATATTTGCTTGCCAAAATTGAATTTTCACCAAAAAAACGCTTTTTTTCTCAAATGCTGGACATTGCCAATTTTTCTGCACCCGGAAAAAAAATCTATCACCCTAAATTTCGCAAAACTCCCTTAATTCACAAAAATGGGGTTTTCGTTCCCATATATGAATACACTGTTATTTAATACTGACGCTGTATACAGAACAATACTGACGCCGCTGGTGGTTTAAACACTCATTAATTCGAATTTTCGTCAAAATCCGAGGTTTTCACCTCACTTGGACTCTAACAAAAATACAACACGATTTTCTCGAAAAATAACTAAATTCAGCAAAAAATGTAATTATCACTGTTTAATGCTTAAGAACAGAATTACGTCCCTTGCGCACACTCGAGGGTAATACTGACCCTAGAATATATACAAAACATGAAAATTCGAATTTTCGCCAAAAAGTCCGATTCTAGCCCAAGCTGGACTTAGAAAATTTTCCACCTACGTTTCTACCAAAAAAATTCTATGTCTAAAATCGCAATTCTACCATCTTACTGGTAAACTAGAATAATATAACTCGCATCGACTGGGGAATCCTAATGATACCCAGATCATATACATTACTCGCGAATACCAATTAATTACAGTTAACGACTTTCCGACGTTGACTTAACCGAAAACTTATCCCAAAATACTTAGAAATTTTCCACGAACTATATTAGGCATTTACAACGAAAATTACTATCCCTTAACATAATTCCTTCACTAACTATAGTGACCAACATATAGTCCTAAGTTCAGAGGATTAACTACGCTCTAGAAAACCACACCTCTGACTTAGACTAATACAATAGGGAATAGCAAAACTTAATGTACGGACTTAGCCTAATGTACAAGCAACTACCGAACACTTGGGGAAAAAAAAATTAACCGGGGATTGAATTTAAGGGAAACAAAAATTGGTAATCTCTAGAACACACAAATAAAAGGAATTACTTTCCATAAAATTAATTATACTTAATTCGAAGATACACTTGATGTAATCCTATAATCGCTCCTACCAGCTCCCCGTACTGCGCCTAGCCTAGGGGTCTCGACCACATAGATTCTAACAGAGCGACACGCAGCTTTCAGCAACAATTAAGACTAGACACGACTTAAGATTCTACAACCCGTGTGACGTGCAATAGACTTCTAGCAAAACTCTAGAATCACTTTTTCACTGCCACCACCAGACCAATAACACTGAGCAATGATCGAGTTCTGGATCGATCATGCTAATCAATAAACTTTGGGGCTTGATCCTCACTAGTATTAGATGACTTGGATATCCGAAAGTGTGGAATTAATTAATAATCAAAGGAAATACTGAATTATGCAACCCGCTCTCGCACAAGACAGCACATATATGACTTAATGCTTAAGGTCAATATGTTGAATATGAATTAGTACATATGTGGTATATTCCCAGTTACATTTTTTCCAAGGCCCAAACTCTTCCTCACGTACTAATTTACGTCTCACAATACCCGTCCATCACCGTAGACAGCAGAATAGTCGTGATTGGTTCACTTGTAATGCAAATTGTAGTTTTCAGGTCCCCCATGTGTTGTCAAATTTACCTGCTATTGTCCATGCTCTTAGAATATTACAGATCAGCTACATCCTATTGAAGTTTCATAGTTTTGTTTTGAGAAATATTAGTTGTTCTTAGTAAATTATAATAAGCACTATAAATTATTACATATAATAATAGTGCTTCACCAATCAATAATATATACACTAGTTTGTGCTATAAAAATCTTTAAAAAATGTATTGTAGGAACGTTAATAGAAAACGATGTTACGTTGGAATGTCTATGGGGTAAACTACTGCAAATAGGATTATATAGTGTCTACTAACTACTGTAAAATGGGTATAGGGTCAACTACCACCTGTTAGGTGGGTAAGGGGTCCATACCGCTTGTTGGATGGGTCTGGACCCAATAACTTCCCACAGGATAGGTATGGGGTCCACTACCGTCTACAGGATGGGTATATGGTCCACTAATACACACAAAATGTGTATGGCGTCCACTACCGCCTGCAGGATGGGTATGGGTTCACTGCTGCCCAAAGGATGGGTTTGGGGGCCACTATCATCTGCAGGATGAGTAAGGGGTCCACTACTTCCCAATGGATGGGTATATATTCCACTTCCACCCAAAGGATGTGTGAGGCGTCCACTATACCGCCCACAGGATGGGTATGGAGTCCACAATCACCCACAGGATGAAAATTGTGTCTACTACCGCCCACAGGATGGGTATGGCCTCCATTGCCGCCCACAGCATAAGTATAGGGTCCAGTTCCGTCCACGGAATGGGTATATGGTTAACTACCACCGACAAGATGGGTCTATCATCTACTGCCGCCCACAGGATGGGTATGGGGTTAACTTTTTTATTTTTTTTTATATATACAAGAGTTGTTACATTCTTGTACAGCCACTAGTACGTGTAGCGTTTCGGGCAGGTCCCTGGAATACGACCCCCATGAAGAATCGTTTTTACAACCAAGTACACATTTTACTGTTGAGTTAAACAGAGGCTATAGTTAAGGATTTGCGCCCAGTAAATCCTCCCCGGCCAGGATACGAACCATTGACAAAGCGCTCACTCATAGGTGAGCTCGGCTACCGCTCAACTACCACCCATAGGGGTCCACTATGGGCATATGGGGTCCACTACCGCCCACAGGGTAGATATTGGATCCATTACCGACCACAGGATAGGTATGGGGTCCACTACCGCCCACAGGATAGGTATGGGGTCCACTACCGCCAACAGGATAGGTATGGGGTCCACTATCACCCACAGGATGGGTATGAGGTCCACTATCACCCACAGGAAGAGTATGGGGTCCACTACCGCCCACAGGATAGGCATGGGGTCCACTACCGCCCACAGGATTGGTATGGGGTCCACTATCAACCACAGGATGGATATGGGGTTCACTACCGCCAACATGTACAATCTACCGCCACTACCGCCTACATACAATGAATGTATGTGATGTAACTATATAACCTGAGCTTGTAAAAGCACCTTAATCCCCTTCAGTGCTTAAGTGCTTAATTGCACACTAGTTTCTCTATCAGCTATCTCACCCTGTCAGAGTAAAAGAGACAAATGTAAGTGAATGCATGTGTGTGTGTATGTATATGCATGTGTATAAAGTATATATGGAAGCTGATCAGAATTACATTTCACTTTTGTAAATGCACATTAATGACACTATGTAAAAGACACATCGAACACTTTATGTAGGGCATACGTAAATCTGTGTATCTATGTACTTACGTATGTAGGTTAGCTTAGTATTTTAAAAGCACCGAATCACCTTCTGTGGTTGATTGTTCAATAAACCCTTGAACTATATGTTTAACACATCTCTAACCCTGTCCATGGAGGACAGAAGAAAATGTATTTGTGGGTGTGGGGTCCACTACTGCCTACAGGATAGCTATGGGGTCACTATCACCCACAGGATGGGTATGGGGGGGTCCACTACCGCTCACAGGATACGTATGGGATCCACAACCGCCCACAGGGTGGGTATTGGGGCCACGTCCATCCACAGGATGGGTATCGGGTCCACTACCGCCCACATGGTGGGTATGAGGGGGGGGCCATTACTACCCACAGTATGGGTATGGGGTCACTATACCACCCACAGGAAGGGCATGGGGTCCAGTACCGCCAAAAAGATTGGTATGGGATGCACTACCGCCCACAGAATGGGTATGGGGTCCACTACCACCCACAGGAAAATATGGGGTCTGCTAGCACCCACAAGATGAGTATGGAGTCCACTACCACCCACAGGATGAGTATGGGGTCCTCTACCACCCACTAGATGGGCATGGAGTCCACTAGCACCAACAAGATGAGTATGGGGTCCACTACCACCCACTAGATGGGCATGGAGTCCACTAGCACCCATAAGATGGGTATGGGGTCCACTACCACCCACAGGATGGGTATGGGGTCCACTACCACCTACTAGATGGGTATGGGGTCCACTAGCACCCACAAGATGGGTATGGGGTCCACTACCACCCATTAGATGGGTATGGGGTCCACTAGCACCCACAGGATGGGTATGGGGTCCACTACCACCCACTAGATGAGCATGGAGTTCACTAGCACACACAAGTTGAGTATGGGGTCCACTACCACCCACAGGATGGGTATGGGGTCCACTACCACCCACTAGATGAGTATGGGGTTCACTACCACCCACAGGATGGGTATGGGGTCCACTACCACCCACTAGATAGGTATGGGGTCCACTACCACCAACTAGATGGATATGGGGTCCAATAGCACCCACTAGATGGGTATGGGGTCCACTACCACCCATTAGATGGGTATGGGGTCCACTAGCACCCACAGGATGGGTATGGGGTCCACTACCACCCACTAGATGAGCATGGAGTTCACTAGCACACACAAGTTGAGTATGGGGTCCACTACCACCCACAGGATGGGTATGGGGTCCACTACCACCCACTAGATGAGTATGGGGTTCACTACCACCCACAGGATGGGTATGGGGTCCACTACCACCCACTAGATAGGTATGGGGTCCACTACCACCAACTAGATGGATATGGGGTCCAATAGCACCCACTAGATGGGTATGGGGTCCATTACCACCCACAAGATGGGTATGGGGTCCACTCCCTTCCATAGGATGGGTATGGGGTCCACTCCCTTCCACAGGATGGGTATGGGGTCCACTATCACTCACGGGCTGGGGTATGGGGCAACTACAGCTCAAGGATAGATATAAATTCCACTACTTGCCACGGGGTGTTGGTAGTGGTGGTGGTGTTGGGAGTGGTTGTGGTGTTTGGAGTGGTGGTGGTGTTGGGAGTGGTGGTGGTGTTGAGAGTGGTAGTGGTGGTGGGAGTGGTGTTGGTGTTGAGAGTGGTGGTGGTGTTGGGAGTGGTGGTGGTGTTGGGAGTGGTGGTGGTGTTGAGAGTGGTGGTGGTGTTGGTAGTGGTAGTGGTGTTGGGAGTGGTGGTGGTGTTGGGAGTGGTGGTGGTGTTGGGAGTGGTGGTGGTGTTGAGAGTGGTAGTGGTGTTGGGATTGGTGGTGGTGTTGAGAGTGGTGGTGGTGTTGGTAGTGGTAGTGGTGTTGGGAGTGGTGGTGGTGTTGAGAGTGGTAGTGGTGTTGGGAGTGGTGGTGGTGTTGGTAGTGGTAGTGGTGTTTGGAGTGGTGGTGGTGTTGGGAGTGGTGGTGGTGTTGAGAGTGGTGGTGGTGGTGGGAGTGGTGTTGGTGTTGAGAGTGGTGGTGGTGTTGGGAGTGGTGGTGGTGTTGGGAGTGGTGGTGGTGTTGAGAGTGGTGGTGGTGTTGGTAGTGGTAGTGGTGTTGGGAGTGGTGGTGGTGTTGGGAGTGGTGGTGGTGTTGGGAGTGGTGGTGGTGTTGAGAGTGGTAGTGGTGTTGGGAGTGGTGGTGGTGTTGAGAGTGGTGGTGGTGTTGGTAGTGGTAGTGGTGTTGGGAGTGGTGGTGGTGTTGAGAGTGGTAGTGGTGTTGGGAGTGGTGGTGGTGTTGAGAGTGGTGGTGGTGTTGGTAGTGGTAGTGGTGTTGGGAGTGGTTGGGAGTTACAAGTAGAATGTTGGATTTCAAGAAAGAACAAGTATATACTATGCCTAAAGCACTAATACGCACAGCGTTTTGGGCAAGATCTGGGAAAACCTTAAAAACTAAGATTTAAGACTAATTGAGATCAATAGCATGAACTGAACTGATATATGTTGACATTTAGGAGATAAGTTACAATTCAATTTCTTTCTTTATTATGCATCCCATAATACCCATCCCGTGGGCGGTGGTGTAAAGGATTATACGCACTCGAGTGCAAGGATTATGACAACCAATTCTGTTTAAAGAGTGGAGGCCCAGTTACTTAGTCGCGCTCCACACTTATGGGAGAAGGAACCATCTCTCCCTGTCACAACAACTGCACTTCCAGCTGCACCATAGGACTGATGCAAGGATCCATCAGTGTAAATAATCTGGGAAAGGGAGCGCTCTCTGACTAAAGCATCAATTTGGCTTAAGGCATTGTACTTTGCTTCTTGTCGAAGCAAGGCTTGTTCTTTAATCAGCTTCTTGGCTGGGAAAGGGGGGGGGGGGCAGTAATTTGGAAAGGAGCGATCTCGCATGGGGCAGGAAAGTGTTGTTGTTGTCTCTCTTGGTAGAGGTGATGAATATTATACATTCTGAGCACAGTGGCAGTCTTGGTAATCCATTTGGAGGGATGCTGACCTTCAAGGAAGAAGGGTTGGAAGGCTTCAGTGAACGTGTTAGGGTGGGTTAGCCTAAGCATCTTGATACCAATCAAAGCATTAATTTCAATGATACGATCACTTACACATGAAATATTCAGTTCCTTCCTCATGTTTAGTAATTTAGTTGTACGGGGGCATCCGAGGATAATCCTCATGGCTTCGTTTTGCATCTTTTCCAGCCCTCCAAGCATTCTCTCATGCTCTAGAGCAAGCATGGGTGCAGCATAATCAATCAGTGACCAAATATATGAAAGATACACCATTTTGCCAATTCTCACATTTGCACCATAGCTTGGATGGCAGCCTGCCACAGCCTTGAGAGCACGGAGTGTGTCTACACTGGCGACTCAGTCTGGCTACAACATTGCGGTACAGTAGAACCTCAAGACCAATGTATTTGTATCAGGTTACATAGACGAGCAGAGAGCCATTATCCAACTGCATTTTGCGAACGGCCCCACCCCGTCTGGGTGGGTGTCGGTTCAGGATCTTTGTTTTCTCTACTGAGATGACTAAGCATAGTTCCTGACATGTGTATAATACAGAGTTCAGAACATTTGGGTGTTGGTATACCCATTGTTGGAAATTTCCAACACTAATACAATACCATTGTATTATATTAAATCAGTATTAAAATATACTAATTACAGTAGTTACTAAAACTTACTAACAGTAATGTTCACATGAACTAACCAATATATCTGCATATGGATACTGGAATTCTTACGAAACCAAGCACAGTATTGCGTCAGATTATATCTAGTTAAACACATTTATAACCAGTGTGTTAGAGAATTGAATGTGATTCTCTTAAATCATCAGTATTCCGTGTGATAATTATTCATGGATAACATAACTCCCAAATAATTCTAAATCGAGAGTTTTTAGTTACAATTGTTATCAAGTAATAAATTTACCGTCATGCGTGAATGCCATGGAGAAAACTAAAATCTTTTCCATTTTTCGTTTACCACCATAAGACGAGAAAGTAATAATATTTAAATCCCTAGAATCACAACCCAGTCTTTATTAAAGTATTTCAACCACCATTGCGCAAAATAATATTATTCGTGATAAATAATTTCTGTGGTGAATGCGGGGACGCGGGTTGGAGGAGAAGGAAGAGAGACGCCATTGTGTGTGTGGAGTGGTGAACTCGTGTTACGGAATTGAGCAACAAAAGTCGTGGCGTCAGCGTCTGAGACACGTGACGTTGAGATTATCAGCAAGAATTACACTGATACTCAACCCAGAATGAATTATTATTGTTCTACGTGATCTGCAGTGCTCGGTCAACTAATAACGCGTCGATATTCAAGCCAAGCTATCAACCACGTGTACGACATTGTGGAAGTTTGAGCCTGAGACGCGATACCGGCAGGCTTCAGCATAATTTGCACCTTTCGATAAGTATATAGTTCTTTTTTGATGCATCATTAGAGATTGTATATGTCGTGGGCAGCCTGTCGTTATATCGAACGACTACAAAAAATCCAACGTTAGTACCGCACTAATTTTTATTTTATATTTCATGAATATTGAGATTTAAGTAGCCAAGTTCAATGCTACGTAATATCCCTTAAATTACGGCTCGTATGTGAGGAGTCAACGAGCTGTTACCTACATTCGTGTTATTCACCTCTAAGGGCTTCTACGAGGAATTCCTGAGATCACAAGGACGAGGCGTGAATGATGTCATAGAAATCGTCTTAAAGCTAAGACTTTTTGTACACATTTAATTACTCCAATTTTTGCTATTTGTTTCATGATTCTATCAAATTGAATACTCGTCATGAACACTGGAGATAATATGTGTTTATTTAGATGATTACTTTCTAATGCTAATAATCTTTATAATTTCTGGTGGTAATCGCCTATTGATTCTTTAATATTTTGGTCACAATATTATTTATCAAACAATGAACTGGTGCTCGAACCACACTAGTTCCTAGACGTATATGAAGTTCTAGCAATACCCCCCCAATGTAGATGTTTGAGGCTCTGACTTTAGTTAATTAACCATACAGCCCATTAATTATTTAAGTGATTATGCTTTCTAATATTTATCCATAGACACTGGTTCTTCCTTGTGTTTCTAATGATCACTTTTTATTAGTTTCCCTCTTTTCTTAAAAGTGGGTGGTCCTTCGTAAATTATTTCATTAATTTAATAATTAAATAAATTGAGTCAAGCCCAGATATTCCACATTATGGTCCTTATCGAACCGGATAAACATAAATATAAATATATACATACTAATTGGTAATAACTAATCACCGTGTGAAGTAGTCTAGACTAACCACATTAATCAATTGTGTCTACCGGCAGCGTAACACATAGGTTAGCCTAATTCACACCAATTCATTGCTACTTATACCTCATGTATAAGGTAGCACTCGTGGGACACAGTCAATTACCCACAACACTTAGACCTATACCTCATACTGAAGTAAGAATCTTTAGGTCACCAGGAGCAACAGCTCATAACTTTTATAACAATTCCACACTAACACCTGCGTTAGAGTGGCCTAACCATCTAACCATTATTTATTTAGGTGGTAATGACATCCATCCTACTCGTCATCCAGCTGAGGTGATTAATCACCTTAAAGCCATAATTTCTTCATTTAAACTCATCAGCAATTCGGTAGTATTCACATTAGTGGAACCTCGCCAACTGAGTAATGATAATCGTTGGGGAGTAACCCCAGAATATTACCAGAGAGCTGCCAAATACATAAACTTCAGGCTGAAAAAACGAGTACGATTGGATGCCACTTATATCCAATTTACAGCCAGACCATACAGGCAAAACCTGGCAAGAGATGGTGTACACCTGTCAGGTGAGTCTAGGTCACATGTAGTTGACAAATTGATCAACACAATCAATTATCACAAACGGCTGTGGCTAGCAAGCCAAATTGAACTGTACATAATTGTTTTCACTTGTGTGTGCAAGTGGCACATTTATATAAACTATAAAATCTAAAAAAAAAAAAATACAGCACAACTATATATTCACATTACTGCACCACAATAATCTTTGCCAACCTATATTAGGTAGGAATTCAGGCTGTGATTGTGCTGAATTTGGCACAAACACAGACTAAATAAATTTGTAGTTTCTTAGGTAGAAATTCTCACGACTAGGCTAGAGCTAGTCAATAGTACATGTATTATACATTTTGTGCTGACCCTATCAAGGGTGGGATTAAATCTTAAGATAACTCTGATTAGAGTATATCCATATTATTTCTTCTTGTACTCATTATTTTGTGTGTATACATTTTGAGTGCTGCTGAATGATCACCATTACATCTAATGGTGATAAAGATGAGCTAGCCGGACGAAAGTTAACGGTGAAGTTCAAGCACTGCTCAAAATAATTAGCTACTTATTGTTAGGTAGGTACATTTAACCTCGAGTGAGGTAGAGTGTAATTTAGCCACATTAAATTAGGCTATACTTAATATTACTTGTCAACCAATGAGCAAGTACCCAAGCTTCATTAGTAATACTTATTCAAATCCCATGAAGTATGGACTTAAAACCATCATGGCTACTCCTGAACAATTAAGGAGAACCTATATTGGCCTCAAAGGTCATTTAACTAGACTAATTAACAAGTCTGAGGCCTGGTCTAAAGCAACTCCCATTGATTCCTATCGATTAGAAACATCAGTGAGAGTAGCTGATCTGAAATTTGATCAAGTTAAATCTACAAGCCAGTCTTATCTCGACCTACTGAATACCATAGCAACTGATCCTGATGAAATGGATCGAATTATAGCAGATATTTCCCAGTATGAAGATGAAACTCAAGATAAACTTGACATACTATCCAATCTAGTAACACAATCTAAATCTAATACAAATAATACTGTGTCTCAATCCAGTAACCAATTACCTGAGGTTCGTTTACCTACTTTAGACTTACCTACATTTGCAGGGCTGGATAAAGAATATTGGGACAACTTTTGGACTTCATTTGAAGTTCATATACATAGAAAATCTTCTTTTGACAAGATTTCTAAATTCTCATACCTGATTAGTCTTCTCAAAGGAGAGGCTAAAAAGGTCATAAATAACCTAGCTCTCACTGAGAGTAATTATGAGGAAGCTATAAAACTGCTAAAGTTGAACTATTGCAACAAGGAGTTGAGTATAGCTAACCTTTATTACCAGTTGCTAGATCTGAATGCACCAAGTAGCAGACCAGACTCACTTCAAAGCTTCAGGCTAGAAGTAGAGTCTCTCCTAAAGGCCTTAGGTACTAAAGTTGCTATACCAGCCACAGAATGGTCAATCACGTTACTTCTGCAGAGGAATTTACCTCGAAATATCTTAGCAGAAATCTGCACACACTATAAAACCGAGTTTCTCACTCTCGAACAAATATTCGAGGGACTGAGAATAACGGTTAACAGGTTGAAGACCCATGATAAGATTAAACCTGAGTCTAAACCACCTAATATTGACACCTTAGTCAAACCCAAACCGACTTTAAATAAGTCTAATAAATTTAAACCTAGGACTGCTCCATCCACTGGAAAGGGGAGTGGTAATGTAGGTACTTATTCAGTATCACCTTCTGATGTAACCAATGACTTGTCTGCTAAAGAGACAAAGTCAACCAGAGAGAGAAGGTGTCTGTTTTGTAGTCAAGGACATGCCACCTACCAATGCCCTGTTTATCCTAACTTTAATACCAGGATTAAACGGTTACAAGAAATACACAGGTGCACCAAGTGCATGGGCTCTCATGATCCTAATAAATGTGTAGTGCAACTACGTTCATGCAACAAAGGTGTACATCACTATGCCTTATGTAGAAAAACTTCTACCCAATCCATGACAACTGGGTAGAATTCTAAGAATTCTACCACAGTACAATATTGCAAGGTACATCAAGAAATAAATGTACTTGCTACTGAGTCAGGCAATAATACCACTCTGCCTACAGCTCAACTTAGATTAATTAACAGGAAATCTAGAGTTAACACTAGAGGTCTTTTTGATCAAGGTTCACAGAAAACCTTCATCACACAACAATTATCGAGCAGTTAAATTTAAAACCTGCCAAAAGTGTGAGATTGAATATTTCTGGTCTCTTGACTAATAGTGGACCTCGTGAATACCAAGTAGTTAAGGTATTAGTGAGACTTGGATCTTCCACTAGTCCAATACAAGCGGTAGTAGTAGACAAACTTCCTACAGACCTGCAGGTCACAGGATTAGCTCGCACTGCGAAATATCTTAAACGAAACCGCATGAGGCTAGCAGATTACAAAATAAATTCTGACTGCCTCACTGATGTTGGAATACTTATAGGCGCTGACCATTATTATAAATTTATAACGGGATGCACCAGACAACAAGGAATGAATTTGTTGTCATCTGCTGGAGGCAGTTGCTTACTGGACCGGTGCTTTTCCAACAAAATCCAGCGTCAACCAACCAACAATCTAACAATACAATAGTGGCGTGACTAGGCTAGGAACAGTCACCCCTACATTTCAGAGAAATATTTGAAGATATTCAGTCTTATCCACCTGTACATCGTCTGTGGGATTTAGACACTGATATAAACACGAGCGAATTTCGTGTTTATATCAGTTATATTTACAGGGGTTTGAACATCCCGCATAAAGAAATTGTCTGGATCTTCCACCTTCATGTTGTTTATTGGAGTGCTAAACATGTCCTCATACTGCCTTTTTAGGATTTCACTAATTTCTTTGTCATCCTCCGTGTATGAACCTTCACTTGTATAAATTGGTCCAATACCGGCAATGGTTTTTGCTTTTGATTTCGCATATGAGAAGAAATATTTTGGATTTTTCTTTATTTCCTGAATTGCTTTCTGTTCTAACTGCCTTTCTTCAGTTTCATATGAGTGTTTCAATTTCCGCTCGATTTCTTACGAATTTCCCGTCAAAGAAGGAATAATTTAAATAGGGAGATTGAAGAAATCGAGCGGAAATTGAAACACTCATATGAAACTGAAGAAAGGCAGTTAGAACAGAAAGCAATTCAGGAAATAAAGAGAAATCCAAAATATTTCTTCTCATATGCGAAATCAAAAGCAAAAACCATTGCCGGTATTGGACCTATTCGTACAAGTGAAGGTTCATACACGGAGGATGACAAAGAAATTAGTGAAATCCTAAAAAAGCAGTATGAGGACATGTTTAGCACTCCAATAAACAACATGAAGGTGGAAGATCCAGACAATTTCTTTATGTGGGATATTCAAACCCCTGTAAATATAACTGATATAAACACGAGCGCACTAAATTTTGAAAGAGAAATTGAAAACATGCCCATGCACTCGGCCCCAGGTCCAGACTCATGGAATTCAATATTTATAAAGAAATGCAAAGTGTCGGAAGCACAGGCACTCAGTATAGTGTGGAGGAAGAGCTTGGACACGGGGAAGATACCAGATGCACTTAAAGTAGCAGGCATAGCCCCTCTACACAAGGGAGGGAGCAAAGCATTGGCAAAGAATTTTAGAATAGTTGCACTAACATCGCACATCATAAAAGTATTTGAGAGTGTGATTAGGAGTCAGGTCACCAATTTCATGGAGACCAATGACCTTCACAACCCAGGCCAACATGGATTTCGAGCGGGAAGATCGTGCCTCTCACAGCTACTTGAGCACTACGACAAAGTCACTGAGGCATTAGAAGAAAAACAGAATGCTGATGTGATATACACGGACTTCGCAAAGGCTTTCGATAAATGTGACCATGGCGTGATAGCACACAAAATGAAGTCAATGGGAATAACCGGTAAAGTAGGACGCTGGATACTCAGTTTTCTGTCAAACAGGACTCAGCGAGTAACGGTCAACCATATAAAATCTAGTCCAAGTTCAGTTAAAAGCTCTGTATCTCAGGGTACAGTCTTTGCACCGCTGCTTTTCCTTATTCTCATATCAGATATAGACAAAAATACAAGTCACAGTTTCGTATCATCCTTTGCAGATGACACAAAAATCAGTATGAAAATTACCTCGGCTGAAGACATTGAAAAACTTCAAGCTGATATTAATAAAGTTTTCGACTGGGCATCAGAAAATAACATGATGTTTAACAGCGATAAATTCCAGGTACTCAGGTACGGTAAAAATGAGGACCTTAAACGTAATACAGAGTACAAAACGCAATCAAATGTACCCATAGTAGGAAAACAGCATGTAAAGGTTTTGGGAATAATAATGTCTGACGACCTAACGTTTAAGGAGCATAACCAAGCAAATATTGCGACAGCCAGAAAAATGATAGGATGGATTACGAGAACTTTCAAATCCAGGGATCCCATCACAATGGTTGTACTCTTCAAGTCACTTGTGTTGTCCCGTCTTGAGTACTGCTCAGTACTCACTTCACCCTTCAGAGCAGGAGAGATTGCTGAAATAGAGGGAATACAGAGAACATATACGGCACGCATAGACGCAATAAAGCACCTAAATTATTGGGATCGTCTCAAAGCCCTCCAAATGTACTCACTAGAAAGAAGACGAGAGAGATATCAAATAATATACACCTGGAAGATACTGGAGGGCCAAGTACCAAATCTACACAGAAAAATAACAACGTACTGGAGTGAACGATATGGAAGAAAATGTAGAATAGAACCAGTGAAGAGCAGAGGTGCCATAGGCACAATCAGAGAACACTGTATAAACATCAGAGGTCCGCGGTTGTTCAACGTCCTCCCAGCAAGCATAAGAAATATTGCCGGAACAACCGTGGACATCTTCAATAGGAAACTAGATTTATTCCTCCAAGGAGTGCCGGACCAACCGGGCTGTGGTTGGTATGTGGGCCTGTGGGCCGCTCCAAGCAACAGCCTAGTGGACCAAACTCTCACAAGTCAAGCCTGGCCTCGGGCCGGGCTTGGGGAGTAGAAGAACTCCCAGAACCCCATCAACCAGGTATCAACCAGACATAAGTTTCCCAATCCTATCCTCTACTGGATCAAATGTGCACAGCAAGAGACATATGGAGGGGAATATGAAAATCTTCCAGATAAATTAACCAAGTCTCTAGGTATCTGGTATGATGCCAACACTCATAATATATTAAGGTGTGGAGGACGTTTACTTCATGCCAAAATTGATCTGGATTCAAAGAATCCAATCCTTCGACCACGTCACCACATCATTACCAAACTTCTAGTTTTACATAACCATCAATATGGTACTTTGCATGGTGGAGTGTTAGACACTCTCACCGACCTTAGACAAAAATATTGGCTTCCTCAAGGTTGTCAAACAGTCAAATCAATTATTAAATTCTGTGTGATCTGCAAAAGATACGATGCTCGAGTGTGTCCTTACCTAGGACCTCCACCACTCTCTGAAGAAAGAGTAGTTCATCTTCGTCCCTTTGAGACCACTGGTGTTGATTACACAGGAGCCTTGCTTCTCACTGGCAATCCAGATAAGATACCAGTGAAAGCTTATATTTGCCTCTTCACGTGTGCTACCATGCGAGGCGTACATCTAGAAGTGACTTCGGACATGAGTGCTGAAGCCTTCATCCAAGCTTTTCGTAGATTTGCAGCTCGCAGATCCTGTCCCAAACTAATGATATCGGACAATGGTTCAAATTTTGTAGCAGGAGAAGCCTGTCTGAGAGAGGTATGGAATCATCCAGAAGTGCAGTCAGTCCTACAGAGACGATAATGCCACTGGAAATTTATTGCTCCCAGAGCCTCCTGGCAAGGTGGGTTCTACGAACGTATGATAGGAACTGTCAAGAAGTGTTTAAGGAAGACCTTACATCGACAGAAAATTAGTTACTACGAACTCCAAACACTTGTCGTGGAAATCGACGCGCGAGTCAACAATCGCCCATTAACATACCTATCAGATGATTTCTCACAGAAAGAACCTCTGAGTCCCTCACACTTAATACATGGAGGCCTGCTGAGCCCTCTAATACCTTTAGCAGAAGAGGACCCTGTCGACCCTTCACATGTAACCAGGAGTGACTTAGTAGAAAGTTACCAACATCTCTCAAGAGTAATTGAAAGGTGGAATGAGGTGTGGACTCGAGAGTACCTCACAGCTTTACGAGAGTACCACTACGGAGCTTCGAGTCCCTATAACAAAGTAAACTTAAACTAGGAGACCTAGTATTGGTTGACAGTGATGGACCAAGGTCCGAATGGCCCATAGGCAAAATTGTTGCTATCCACCCAGATCACCAAGGTATCCTGAGAGTAGTAAAGGTTTTATGCTGAGGCAACATTACCCTAAAAACCTTAGAGAAGTTGGTACCTCTTGAATTAGCAGAACGAGAGTGTTTACCAGAACCAGCTTCACCAACAGTTTCCGAGGACAACAATTCTGATCCACCGAGCAACCGCCCCACTAGAGCTGCTGCTCAACAATGCAAACGGAAAATACAAGCCTATTATAGCTCCGACCAAGAGCAAATAATTTCCCATCCAATTTAAGTAATCATGATGATACTGTGTTGTGATGTCAAGTAACAAATCGTTACAAGTCACAATGACCCAGAACATTCTCATCACAGTGGATTCTCAGTTACTTTAAATTGTGTGATTTAATTTTTAATTTTTTGTATAGGCTATTAATAATAACATTATTTCGTCTAGAGTATCTGAGAGTTTACAAAACTTTAAGACTTAGTAACATAAACATTACATGTCATAGCGACACCAGTCCCAGAGTTTATTGTAGGCTTTATTAGTCATTAACTTTAGATGATTCCCAATAACATGTTCCATTCAACATGAATTTCTTTGCAAGACTTAAGTTTCTAGTGTGTCCTTGACAATTACGGGACATCCGTTATGTGTATACTAACATATTAACATTAATACTAACTTCGGGATAGGTATGTCAGTACTCAACATTGCAC
Organism: Procambarus clarkii; assembly: GCF_040958095.1. Taxonomy (NCBI): domain Eukaryota; kingdom Metazoa; phylum Arthropoda; class Malacostraca; order Decapoda; family Cambaridae; genus Procambarus; species Procambarus clarkii. The sequence goes on from NC_091219.1 coordinate 3,191,841, forward strand.
TTCGACCCGAGAAATCTCCCCCCGGAGTTATGTTGGAAATTTCCAACACTAATACAATACTATTGTATAATAATAAATCACTATTAAAATATACTAATTACAGTAGCTACTAAAACTTACTAACAGTAATGTTCACATGAACTAACCAATATATCTGCATATGGATACTGGAATTCTTACGAAACCAAGCACCAGTATTGCGTCAGATTATATCTAGTTAAACACATTTATAACCAGTGTGTTAGAGAATTGAATGTGATTCTCTTAAATCATCAGTATTCCGTGTGATAATTATTCATGGATAACATAACACCCAAATAATTCTAAATCGAGAGTTTTTAGTTACAATTGTTATCAAGTAATAAATTTACTGTCACGCGTGAATGCCATGGAGAAAACTAAAATCTTCTCCATTTCTCGTTTACCACCATAAGACGAGAAAGTAGTAATATTTAAATCCCTAGAATCACAACCCAGTCTTTATTAAAGTATTTCAACCACCATTGCGCGAAATAATATTATTCGTGATAAATAATTTCTGTGGTGAATGCGGGGACTCGGGTTGGAGGAGAAGGAAGAGAGACGCCATTGTGTGTGTGGAGTGGTGAACTCGTGTTGCGGAATTGAGCAACAAAAGTCGTGGCGTCAGAGTCTGAGACACATGACGTTGAGATTATCAGCAAGAATTACACTGATACTCAACCCAGAATGAATTATTATTGTTCTACGTGATCTGCAGTGCTCGGTCAACTAATAACGCTTCAATATTCAAGCCAAGCTATCAACCACGTGTACGACATTGTGGAAGTTTGAGCCTGAGATGCAATACCGGTAGGCTTCAGCATAATTTGCACCTTTCGATAAGTATATAGTTCTTTTTTGATGCATCATTAGAGATTGTATATGTCGTGGGCAGCCTGTCGTTATATCGAACGACTACAAAAAATCCAACGTTAGTACCGCACTAATTTTTATTTTATATTTCATGAATATTGAGATTTAAGTAGCTTAGTTCAATGCTAAGTAATATCCCTTAAATTACAGCTCGTATGTGAGGAGTCAACGAGCTGTTACCTACATTCGTGTTATTCACCTCTAAGGGCTTCTACGAGGAATTCATGAGATCACGAGGACGAGGCGTGAATGATGTCATAGAAATCGTCTTAAAGCTAAGACTTTTTGTACACATTTAATTACTCCAATTTTTGCTATTTGTATCATGATTCTTACAAATTGAATACTCGTCATGAACACTGGAGATAATATGTGTTTATTTAGATGATTACTTTCTAATGCTAATAATCTTTATAATTTCTGGTGGTAATCGCCTATTGATTCTTTAATATTTTGGTCACAATATTATTTATCAAACAATGAACTGGTGCACAAACCACACTAGTTCCGAGACGTATATGAAGTTCTAGCAATACCCCCCCAATGTAGGTGTTTGAGGCTCTGACTTTAATTAATTAACCATACAGCCCATTAATTATTTAAGTGATTATGCTTTCTAATATTTATCCATAGACACTGGTTCTTCCTTGTGTTTCTAATGATCACTTTTTATTAGTTTCCCTCTTTTCTTAAAAGTGGGTGGTCCTTCGTAATTGATTTCATTAATTTAATAATTAAATAAATTGAGTCAAGCCCAGACATCCCACACCCATTGGTGTGGATCAGTATATCATCCGTATAGGTAATGATGTGTTTGCTGGGCCTTCTAGTTACTAAGTTTAAAAGTACATTGATTAACACATCGAACAGAGAGGGACTAAGGACACCTCCTTGTGGAGTACCAAGTTGAAAATCTCTTGTTACATTCCTATGCCCTTGGAACAGTATAGATGACTTCCTGTTGGATAGATAGCCTCTTATCCACCGTAGAAGCCATCCTCCAACATTAATTTTAGCAAGTTCGCTCTGAATGACGTGTGGGTTAGCAATGTCAAAGGCTGACTTAAGATCTAGGAAAGTGGTGTATGACCTATCAGTATGCAAGGTGAGGAATGTGGTAATACAGTGATGTACACCTTTTCCATGCGTAAAGCCATATATCTGGGGAGATAACATATTACTACTTCTGTAAAGGAGACGGTTGAGAACCTTCCTCTCAAGACATTTACAGAGACAACTAGTGAGGGAGATTGGGTGAAAAGCACTCTGCTGGTTTGGTTTAGGAATGGGAATTATAAGACTGTTGGTCCATGACTTAGGAAGCTCCCCAGTTACATTGCTCATATTATACAATTGAAGCAAGGGATTCCCTGGAACTAGCAGAAGCATACGCAGTATGCCGTAGGTAACTCCATCCTCCCCGGGTGATGTAGCTTTGCCTTTATGTAGAGCAGAATCTAGTTCGTATTCAGTAAAAATCATGTCACAGTCATCCTCTTGATGAAGCATGAAGTCAAGAAGCCTTGCTCTATCAGCATATTTATTATTTAATTCATTCTGTGTGGGTAGAGGAAGACTATCAAAGCTGGAAGTCGTGGCCCAAGCATCAACAAGCTCATTTGCTCTATGTAGAGGATTAGGATGCGCGATCTCTGCATCATTTTTCCCTTTGATCTTGTTGATATCCTTCCATGCCCGACTTAGTGGCGTGTGAGAATTGAGACCACTAACAAAAGTTTCCCAATCTGTCTGCCTCAGCTCTACCATACGTTCCCTGGCCTCAGCCAGAGTCGTTTGAAAGAGCTTAAGCATTTCAGCAGTGCGGGTCCTTCTACAAGCTAGTCCAATTATTCTGGCAGTGCGTTTTAGTGCATGCAATTTAGAATCATTATAATAAGCATAAGTGCTATGACCAGTGTAATTTGGGTTATGTGGCCTGGACGATGGATCAAGTGATTCTATAAACTGCTCGATAGTACCTGTGAGCTCATTGTTAAAATCTTCAACTGATGAAGGCTCAGATGAACTGTACCAATCTGACACATGAGCAACAAGATTGTCTCGTTGATCGATGGGCACAGCCAGCCTCTTCCGCTTGAACACTCCACCGGGGAGGATAGAGCTGCCAATGCTTACAGTGGCTAATATGGCAGATGATCAGACGCCATATCTGGCACTATTGACGAGGCGCACACGGTGTGGGAGACGTTGACACACAAACATAGATCAAGAATACCGCCATAAATATGCGTCGGTTCAAGGTCACTCACAATCTGTGCATCATCGTGACTACCTAATAGTGACAATAGTTGATTGCCGTTACGATTACTGAACTGCGAATTACCAATATTCCTATGCCTAGCGTTATAATCACCTATAATGATGGTAGGCACAGTCTGATTACAGATAGGAAGGTCACCATAATTAAAGTTACAAGGAGTTGATTATTTTGTACATAGTTGTTATTCTCTTAAACTGTTATTCTCTAATGCTAGAGAGGGAGTCTTTAACGTGATTTGGAATACATACATACATACATACATACATACATACATACATACATACATACATACATACATACATACATACATACATACATCCATCCATACATACATACATACATACATACATACATACATACATACATACATACATACATACATACATACATACATACATGCATACATATATACATGCATACATACATACATGCATACATACATTTATGAGAGGTATGAGCTACGAGGAGAGGCTACGGGAATTAAACCTCACTACGCTGTAAGACAGAAGAGTTAGGGGGACATGATCACCACATTCAAGGTTCTGAAGGGAATTGATAGGGTAGATAAAGACAAGCTAATTAACACAAGGGGCACACGCACTAGGGACCACAGGTGGAAACTGAGTGCCCAAATGAGCAACAGAGATATTAGAAATAACTTTTTTAGTGTCAGAGTGGATGACAAATGGAATGCATTAGGAAGTGATGTGGTGGAGGCTGACTCCATACACAGTTTACAGTGTACATATGATAGAGCCCAGTAGGCTCAGGAACATGTACACTTGTTGATTGACGGTTGAGAGGCAGGACCAAAGAGCCAAAGCTCAACCCCCGCAAGCACAATTAGGTGAGTACATACATACATACATTGTTGTAATCCACAAGTTAGTAGAGATTATTAGCTAGAGGATCATTACTATAACACTTAACGAATGATGATTGGAAGCACATGTTAAGTAGACAAACTATGGATCACATATCCAAGAAAGGTCAAAGGAATTAAGACCGCAGCTATTAGCCAAATTAATAATTCCTGAAAAGAGGACTCAGGCTTCTAGGAACAAGGTTACCGCACTAGGGATAAGGTTAATCGGATTATAACTTCCTTGAGAGGCGTGGTGAAATGTTTGAGGCCATGGCTGACTGGAGGCAGTCTGGTTGTGGGAGTGGAACTAGCAAGTCCTCCGGGGGGTCTCCGTTTGTGGCAGCAGCGAAGTGTAGCAGACAGCTATGCGAGAGCCTGATGTGATCTTAGTGCACAAGCAGTATGTGAGTATTGAATAAAAGACTAACCGGGTGTGGAGCGTTGTAGTAATCATTCCGTATTAGGGACTTAGGCGGAAGTTACGAGTGCAAGTGGTGACCGCAGAGGTCAAGTGGTCTATGGGTATTGGAAGTGTATTTACCTAATAGAGTATGTTAATATGTTATTATTTGTCAGAGTCTATTCTTTGTATTTAAATGACAAAACCCGACGGTCTTTAAATACCTTCCATATGTTCACTCATTGTGTTCCAGTACAAACCTAGTGATATGCCTCAAGGGTCTGGTGTGTGTAGGAGTACACGGTGGTAGTACCGGTTGCTGAGGCAAGGTGTTATGTAATCGCTGTGTTCGGAATGAACCGGGGTTCAGCGTCACGACATACATACATAAATACATACATACATACATACATACATACATACCTTACCTTGAGGTGCTTCCGGTTCTTATCATCCCCGCGGCCCGGTCGTTGACGAGGCCTCCTGGTTGCTGGACTGATCAACCAGGCTGTTGGACGCGGCTGCTCGCAGCCTGACGTATGAGTCACAGCCTGGTTGATCAGATATCCTTTGGAGGTGCTTATCCAGTTCTCTCTTGAACACTGTGAGGGGATTGCCAGTTATGCCCCTTATGTGTAGTGGAAGCGTGTTGAACAGTCTCAGGCCTCTGATGTAGATAGAGTTATCTCTCAGAGGATCTGTTGCACCTTTGCTTTTCGACGGGGGTATTCTGCACATCCTGCCATGTCTTCTGGTCTCATGTGATGTTATTTGTGTGCAGGTTTGGGACCAGCCCCTCTAATATTTTCCACGTGTAAATTATTATGTATCTCTCCCGCCTGCGCTCCAGGGAGTACAGATTTAGGCTCTTTAGTCGGTCCCAATAGTTTATTTGTTTTACTGAGTGGATTCTAGCAGTAAAGGATCTCTGCACGCTCTCCAGGTTGTAACACCGGGAGGGTTTCTCTAATTATCTTTCCTCCTTCTTCCCCTCTACCCGTATTCTTACTTTTTATTCTCTACCAGGGACTCCAAAACTTTTACTAAAGCCGACTCCACGCCACGTGGTCCTAAGACGATTGACCGACTTAGGATTCTACAACCCGTATGATGTGACCTAGGCTTTGAGCAAAACCCTAGAGTCGCCTCTGCCGCCACCACCAGACCAGTAACACAGAGCAATGATCGAGGTCTGGATCGATCATGCTAATTAATCAACCTTGGGGCTTGATCCCCACTAGTAGTTTATAACCTCGGAAACTTGAGTGTGGAATTAATTAGACGGGGATGATGAATTCAGATTCGATGTTAGAATCGGCGCCCAATTCAACTCTGCCTCGTGTGGACGACGTGACCAGGACAAGTTCACATAACTTGAACATACACATGGAAATAATAAAAATGCAAATTATTAACTAATTAATTTATTAAAAGAAAACTAAAACAAAATCTAAATATGTTCACTCCCTGTCACTTTAACACTCCCTACTTGACCTGAACGGCAATGAGAAGACTATCCCTATAAATAACAATAGCAACTATACCTCTATGTTTTACCAGTTGAAGATATTGGGCTGGTCTTGGGGGAGATGTGAGATGGGTTGACCTCCTCCAGTTGATCTGGACTCCACACTGATCTCTCCTCGTCTGATCTACCCCAGACTAGAGCATTGTATCCTTCCGCATAGTCTAAGTTTTACCAAGTTACTTAGCCAGGTTTAAGTTTTAACAATTAACCTCTGTTGTACTTAATTGATCCTGACTGGTTGAATTATTTTACTGAAATTAAATTACACAAGCATCTAACGGCAGAGCTGTTCCCGATCCCCAAAATGGTTAATTGAACTTTGAGAAATAGTAGACATGTCAACCCTGATGACCTATGACCGCTGGTCACTCCACCTTACAACTTAGATCTGATTCGTGACGTCACTGATGGTGACTTAACTCAATAATTAGAATACTCTTGATATTGTACCCAGTACTATTATACAATACAATTTTAATACAAAATGAATAAAGGCTAATTTCTCTAAATTACTGAATACTATAGGATGGTTCATTATACGAAGCTATGAACAAAGCGTCGATTATTTTCACCGCGAATTCCCCTGGGGTCAGGTCCCGGGTCACCACGCGGGCTCAGCTTCCCATTCTCTTTTGTCGATAAACCACTCTGGATAATTCTTACAACCAGCCTAGTTTGTTACAACCCCCCCGCACAAGCACTTAGTAAACCTTGTTAATTTGTTAAAAAATCACGAGGTTTAGTATCCAAACCCAGAATTCAACTCATGCCACAAACAAAAGCTAACCTAACTAATAAAATTTGACAATTAATAGTGTCCAACATCAAAATGTTTAAATTCATAAATTTCTCAGCTGTCAACTGACAGCAATCCTTCAACATCAGGAAACATACATCCTATCCTAACTGACATAGCTAAATAACATGTCCCTACTCTACCATCAAAGACTAGCTATTAAACTCTCTTGGCTCTTCACTAGCCAAGTCCATGTGTCCTCTAGAGCCGGCCACACCGTGCTCAAACAAACATTAAAGTTATATCTTCAGACTGAACTTTCAGTCATCCGGGAGCGTACTACGGAACTATCAGGTTCACATCCGTGTACTACCCACTCCCCACTCAATGTCAAGCTTGACATGCTAAGGAACACACCTAACGTTTATTACATGTATCTAAAAATATAAAAAAATATTCCTATACTATATCACAGGTTTCAGCTGACTGTACAGCCAAGTGTCCGCACTCACTAGAAGTGTCAATGTTTATATTGGTCTGCCTCTCCTGTGTTCAAACATTCTGAAAAAGTATCACACAACATAATTTTCCATAACCGTTTGTTCTGGGCTTAAACAATGTCACAGGGGCTTCGATTTTGATTACTGACCAATTTATAGAGTAAAATTTTCATATATTATACCAGAGTTATTTAAAATCTGTTTTTCAACATTTAAAAAGTATTGTGATTCTAACTCTGTTTTTCAACATTTAAACAAAAGTGTCCAGATATTCCTTACACAGATGTTCTGAGCCACTTTGTTGTTTGTATCAATTGTTCATATTGAGTAATCGAAAAAAAAAATCGATGCTGCTGGATGCTGAATGTAGTCGCTGACGATGACGATGTCGATCTTGCTTCTTCCCATGTGTAGACATCAATACCTGGTCCTCTTGTACTCCCATCCGGTACTCCTGAATGACGACAGAGTGTAGTAGAGCTGAGTGCCAAGTGACAGCTGTAGAATACTGTTACTTCGGCCATTAATCTTGCTCTCGACAGTCCACACGCCTTCATATCAATCACAGTTCACACGCCTTCATATCAATCACAGTTCACACGGCAGTCTTGATGTTGAACTTGACGTCGCAGATGACCACAGCAGAGCAGGACTGGATGTACCAACGGTGTCTCTTAGCAGGAGTGGTGTCAGAAGGTCGTAGAGGCAGGTTGCTTGTTTGCAGAACAGGTGAATCTCGTCTTCCATCATTGCTCACGTCATCTCCGGCGTTTCTTGATGTCACCAGGTTACTAGGCCGTAAACACCAACTGTGTATACCCTCGTACCGCCGACTTTAGGCCAAAGGAGACAATTTTGCGACCTTCTATTGGCGAGTCCCGGTACTCTGTAGGGAAACCGTGCCTTCCACCTGTGACCGCCTTACTTCCGCTTTCTTGTTACTTCAGATGACGTAATCATTAATCTTCCGGCGAAATTCTTGAGTACTGCTACTTGCTTTCCATTTCTTGACCTCTCCTCCAACACTGCTGGAATGGCTGCAGTCTTGATGACGCAGCAGGTGGGTAGTGGTGATCTCGAGACAGCTACCCCGGCGTTGTATGGCACCTCCGGTGACTGCTATAATGTGGACAGCTCGCTGGCCCTGACAACCTCGTTAGTGACGTGAGGCGTCGGCCGGGTGACTCTTGGACAGTCACTCATCCCCAAAGTAACTGTTGTATGGGTTACTGGGTCTGGTGAGGGGAGGGCTTTGTGTAACGTGCCTCCCCCCTCGGTCTTTACAGACAAGGGTTCACGTGTGGCTGGAACAACTGGGTCGGTGTACCAATCAGACCTGGGAACAGACAGACACAACACAGCGGAAGCATAGATATACTCCGGGTTTGGTGGAGGTGAAACCCCAGAGCACGGTAAAAGTTGCTACCCGAGTTAAGTATAGCGATAGTACCCCTCATTGCCTTTACAGGAAAATCTAATGAATACTAAATTATACTAACCAAGGAAGTTACTTTACTGTATAGCGCGAGATCTCGTCACCATAGGGTGGCGAGACTGCACCTGACTACTGATGAGCGATGACAGAGGGTCATCCTCATCCCCTGACTCGTCGGTGAAACCATGAGTCAGCACTGCTGAGTCAGGAACTAGACCCGCTGAAGGCAGTTCTAATTCCTCTCTAGCATGATAATGTTTCAATTTATTCACATGAATTGTCCTTTCCACCTGGTCCTCGAACACTCCTTTTATAACAAGATTAACCGGCCCCGCCCTTTTAATTACTCTATATGGTCCTCGCCACCTCGGAGCTAGTTTCCTGCTCTGATTGGCGAGCGCAGCCTCATTCACTCTCAATACGAGGCTGCCTTCCGTCAACTCAAGAGGGCGCACTTTCTTGGCATAAAAATGAGCATACCGAGTCCGTGCCTTCTTGGACGCTTCAGCTGCAATATTCCATGCATTTCTCATTTTTCCAAGGACCTCTGAAGGATAGTCCTCCCCGTATGCAACATTATGTCTGTTAAGCAGACCTGAGGGGAAATTGCATGAATTATCAGTAAACAAATGAAGTGGTTGGGTGTTAATTGATTGGTGGATGGCAGTATTCAAGGCGAACTGAACATTGGGTAGGTGTTCATCCCAGGTGTTTGCGTCATGTTCAGCAAGGATTGCAAGCATATCCTTGACTGAACGATTAGTCCGTTCCGTCATTCCGTTTGCTTGTGGGTGGTAGGCTGTTGTAAAAGCCGAAGTTGTCTCTAAAATCTTACAAACTTCTCTAAATATATTCCCATTGAATTCTTGACCCCGGTAAGAGACTAAAACTTTAGGAGGACCGAATTCAGTAACGAACCTACGCAAGAACGCATCTGCAACCGTACGAGAATCCTTCTGAGGTAATGCAACTAGTGTAGTGTACCTAGACAAATGGTCAACTAGTACCAACACATATCTATTTCCTGAATGACTGTGATGTAAATCAATCAAATCGGCCCCCACACGATCTATGCGAAGCTATGAACAAAGCGTCGATTATTTTCACCGCGAATTCCCCTGGGGTCAGGTCCCGGGTCACCACGCGGGCTCAGCTTCCCATTCTCTTTTGTCGATAAACCACTCTGGATAATTCTTACAACCAGCCTAGTTTGTTACAAGGTCAGCAATTTCTCCAGCTTTGAAAGGGGCTGTCATTGTGCATCAGTACTCCACTCTAGCGAGCACAAGCGTTTTGAAAAGTATCATCATCGGTATAGCATCTCTAGTGTGAAAAGTTCTTGTTATCCAACCTGTCATTTTTCTTGCAGTTGTGATGGCTACTTTATTGTGTTCTTTAAAGGTAAGGTCTTCCGACATGAGTCGGAAGAAGTACATACATACATACATACATATACGTCCCGTCAGCATATAGCTATTTCGTGACCAAATCCAATACAGTTTATATTGGTGAGACGCCACTGTGATGAGGAGTTTAAATATCGCAGGAACTGTAGGTTAATGAGTGACATAAGTGAGGTTAGATGAGGCATCTTCAAGCACCAGCTGGAGGCTGGGGGAGTGTTGTTGAGGCTGTTGGTACTATGCCCAGATGTTGAAGGGTGGGTTTGACCCTCCCACACCCCCACGTTGACCGCAGAACGTCTAAGGTTACCTGTCACTCGCCCTTACCAAGGGTATCGCCCCCTTCCCCCACACACACATGCATCAGATTCTTAACTTACAATACTTATGATTTACCAATTTATGTTACTACATAAACTCTCAATTTCTTCATAGATATGTATAAACTTAGAACTTAAAATTTGTCAATCTGTTTCATAAATTGGTAACTTTGTGGTAGTGGACCCCATACCCATCTTGTAAGCGATAGTGGTCCCCATACTCATCTTGTGGTTGGTAGTGGACCCCATACTCATCTTGTGGGCGGTATTGGACCCCATACCCATTCTGTGGGTGGTAGTGGACCCCATACCCATCATGTCGGTGGTGGCTAGTGGACCCCATACCCATCTTGTGGGTGGTAGTGGACTCCATACCTATCTTGTGGGTGGTAGTGGATCACATACCCATCTTGTGGGTGATAGTGGACCCCATATCCATCTTGTGGGTGGTAGTGGACCCCATACCTATCTTGTGGGTGGTAGTGGACCCCATACCCATCTTGTGGGTGGTAGTGTTCCCCATACCTATCTTGTGGGTGGTAGTGGACCCCAAACCCATCTTGTGGGTGGTAGTGGACCCCATACCTATCTTGTGGGTGGTAGTGGACTCCATACCCATCTTGTGGGTGGTAGTGAACCCCAATACCTATCTTGTGGGTGGTAGTGGACCCCATACCCATCTTGTGGGTGGTAGTGGACCCCATACCTATCTTGTGGGTGGTAGTGGACCCCATACCCATCTTGTGGGTGGAAGTGGACCCCATACCCATCTTGTAAGTGGTAGTGGACCCCATACATATCTTGTGGGTAGTAGGGGACCCCATAACTATCTTGTGGGTTGTAGTGGACCCCATACCCATCTTTTGGGTGGTAGTGGACCCCATACCCATCTTGTCGGTGGTAGTGGAGTCCATACACATCCTGTGGGTGGTAATGGACCCCTTACCCATCCTGTAGTTGGTAGTAGACCTTATACCCATCCTGTGGGTAGTAGTGGACCCCATACCCATCTTGTGAGTGGTAGTGGACCCCATACCCATCCTGTGGGTGGTAGTGGACCCGATACCCATCCAATGTGTAGTAGTGGACCCCATACTCATCTTGTGTGTGCTATTTTTACCCCACACTCATCATGTTGGTAGTAGTGGACCCTACAATCATCCTGTGGGTGATAGTGGAATCCATACCCATCCTGTGGGTGGAGGTGGACCCTATACCCATTCTGGGGGTGGTAGTGGACCCCATACCCATCTTGTAGGTGGTAGTGGACCCCATTCCCATCCTGTGGGCGGAATTGGATCAGATACCTTTCCTGTGTGTAGTAGTGGACCCCATACCCATCTTGTGGGTGCTAATGGATTCCCATACCCATCTTGTAGGCGGTAGTGGACCCCCATACTCATCCTGTGGGCATTAGTGGACCCCATACCCATCCTGCAGGCGGTAGTGGACGCCATACACATCCCTGTGTGTGGTAGTGGACCATATTCCCATCCAGTAGGCGGTAGTGGACCCCATACATATCCTATGAGTAGTTATTGGGCCCAGACCCATCCTACAAGTGGCATGGATCCCTTACCCACCTAACAAGTGGTAGTGGACCCTATACCCATCCTACAGTAGGTAGTGGACACTATACCATCCTGTTTGCAATGGTTTACCCCATACACATTACAACATAACATCGTTTTCTGTTAACGTTCCTACAATACATTCTTTAAAGATTTTAAAGCATAGACTAGTGTATATAATGTTGATTGGTGAAGCACTATTATTCTATGTAATAATTTATAGTGCTTATTATAATTTACTAAGAACAACTAATATTTCTCAAAACAAAACTACGAAACTTCAATAGGATGTAGCTGATCTGTAATATTCTAAGATCATGGACAATAGTAGGTAAATTTGACAACACATGGGGGACCTGAAAACTACAATTTCCATCATAAGTGAACCAATCACGACTATTCTGCTGTCTACGGCGATGGACGGGTACTGTGAGACGTAACTTGGTACGTAAGGAAGAGTTTGGGCCATGGAAAAAATATAACTGGGAATATACCATATATGTACTAATTCATATTCGACATATTGACTTTAAGCATTCAGTCAAATCTGTGCTGTCTTGTGCAAGAGCGGGTTGGAATTATGATTGATTCGGTGTTAGAATCGGCGCCCAACTCAACTCGGCCTCGCCGGCTACCAACGTGGTACGGACCAATTCGCATAAATTACACAAAAAATGGAAATTCATAAAAAAGAAAATTTAATAGCTAAATGGTTTATTTAAAAACTAAACAAAATCTAAATCAATTCACTCCCTAACCTGAACACTTCCTACTTGACCATATCGGCAATGAGTTGACCTACTCCCTATTCAAAAACTCTGAGCAAACTTTACTTTTTTGGCGACCAGTTAGATGTTTGTGCTGGTCTGGGGAAAGAGGTGGAGTGGACACCTTCCCTGTGTTGCTCCAGAACCCACACTGTGCTCTCTCTGATGCTCCTCTACCCAGGAGCCCAGAGCAGAGTATTGTTCTGCCTAGTTTACCAAGTTACTTAGCAAAGCTTAAGTTTAACAACTAACCTCTGTTGCACTGAATGATCCAGATTGGTTGAATTATTTTAACTGAAGTTACTTACACAAGCATCTTAGGGAAGAGCTATTCCCAATTACAAAATGGTTATTTGACCTTTGAGAATTACTGAATGTGGAAACTCTGCTGACCTGTGACCGCCAGGTCGCCGAGGTCACTCCGTGCTACAGCCTAGTCTTGGTTCGTGACGTCACTGATGGTGACTTAACTCATTCTCCTAATAATTAGAATCTTCTTGATAAATATTATACAATTTGAATGAAGACTAATTTCTCTAAATAAGTAAATACTATAGAATGATTCATTATACGTTGCTATGAGACAAAGGGCACCAGCCATTTTGTGACCCAGACTTGCTAATTCCCAGGGGGATGCGTATTTGTATTTTTCACGTTTAATTCAAAACTCCCGTGGCTACATGGGGTTTACATCAGCTTTCTCAGGACTCTTGTAAACAGACACCATCTTTAAAAAAAATCATGGTCCACATTCCGGGGTGTGAGATCCTTAGTATTGAGTGAGCAACCAAGGCTTGCACACACAGCATGACCGCACAGCACTGCTGTTCAGCGTGTGACCACAGCATCGCCTAATAATGTCAATATATATATAACCTGTAATATTTAGCCATGATAGTATTATAAAAGAGCCTGAGTGTAATAATGTCTGGGTAAAATGTTCAAATATCATTGATTCAATGCTGTTCACGATGTTCACAGCGCTAGCCACAGCATTATTTCGTCCATCTAGGAATCTTCAAACGACTTCTTAAGTTCCTTTTCAAAATAAACTTGTGGTCAATTATTCATTTACAGGAATTAGTGACCAGGATTGTGGTTATAATTAGCATTGTGCGCAGTATTGTGGAAGGAGGAATTTTGGTGAGGGAGGTGACGTAATCGTAGTGTCGTCTGCTGTCTGCTGCATGATTTCTCATGCAGTTGTAGCGAGTAGATTATCCCAATAATATACTCGCTCCAAATGCATTGTTAATATTCCTGTCAACCTTTGGAGATGAATGAGGTGAGGCGTTGCCCAGGCAACAAGGTGAGGTGTTGCCCGAGCATATAAGCAGCAGAATAGCAAACATTAACTAGTCTACTTTCAAGTGTGGTCTAGAGCAGACACTTGCGAGATACTGTACCGACGCTCAGTGCGCTCAACTCATACCAAAGTATCACCTGTGTACTTCTGTATATTCGACCAAATATATATATAGTATCTTAGTGTCTGTGTCTTTTTGTCACCATACTTTACGTAACAATAGAATCGTTACATTGGTGACCCCGGAGTGACCTTTCAAGTGTGGTCTAGAGCAGACACTTGCGAGATACTGTACCGACGCTCAGTGCGCTCAACTCATACCAAAGTATCACCTGTGTACTTCTGTATATTCGACCAAATATATATATAGTATCTTAGTGTCTGTGTTTATTTGTCACCATACTTTACGTAACAATAGAATCGTTACACAGTGTATGGTGGCCACTGTACTGCTTGGACAAAATACCGGCTTACTTGCATAGTTCTGTTAAATAAAACATGTAGATAGGTATATATAACATGTATAAATAGTGTAATAAAAACAATAACGGTATGGTGGGCGGAGCAATGCTGGCGAGTAAGATGGTTTGAGGGAGGGCTGTCTGGGTGTGGCTGCTCACACTCGCGATGTTCTGAATGTGTTGATGGTAAATGTATATAGTGTGTGACAGTGTATAGTGTGTACATATGTTGTAAATATACATAAATGAGCATGAAACATTGGTGTGAATAACTGTATGATGGGAGGAGCAATGTTGGCAAATACGAAGTTGGAGGAGTGAGGGGGGGCCGACTGGGTGTGGCTGCTCACACTAGCGGTATTCTGAATGTGTTGATGGTGAATGTATATAGTGTAACAGTGTATAGTCTGTAAACAGATTGTATACATATATAAATTAGCATGATACATGGTAAATATGTGCAACATATGTGTACACCGGTGTCATGCACATAACACAGTGTCCTAGGAAAGTACGGATGTTTTACTGCCATAATATAGTGTACGTGTTCATTATACATAGGGTTAGCACGTAAAAACAAATAAAATTTATTTGGAACTGTGCATAAAAAATGAAAAAAAAAATATATTCGCGGCAACTCGTGCGCCCTGCCCCGGGCGCCCAACTGGCCCGGGAGTGTACGTCATGGGCGAATTGGGAATGCTGACATCAAGCGCCAACTTACGGACCCCATAGCAGCCAAAGTAAGTACAATTTCGATTTTTTTTTTGACATACCTATACTGAGGGAAGGGTTTTTGACACTTTAAAAAAACAAAAGAATTTTTTCAAGAGAATTTATTTACTGTGCACTGGGGGGGAGGGGGGGCGAGGGTGTCATATTTGGAGGCGGCACAGTTAAAGGGTTAACACACACAGGCGCAACAAAAAAAAATCCAAAAAATTCTTTCGTCTTATAAAAGTGTTTAGTTGTGTTCCCTGATCACGGAAAAAATAACAAAACAATACAATACAATACAATTTTATTTAGGTAAGGTACATACATACAATAAATATTTACAAGGATTGTTTGACTTATAGGTAGAGCTAGTACATACAATGCCTAAAGCCACTATTACGCAAAGCGTTTCGGGCATAATACCAATCGTAGGTGGTATATTTTAGCCGCAATAGGGTAGGGAAGTCTGGCAAAAAAGGAGCGTTGACAGAGCCTTCACCAGACGAGGTCTACTCTGCTCGAGCTGTCAGGCCGCAGTTGCCACAAATATGTTATTACCTAATTATTTCAATGTCTTTTGAAATTGACAAATTTTAAAAGTTTATAATTTTAAACTATAAACAAACTATAATTTTAAATTATAGTTTGTATTATTAAAAATACAGTACTGTATTATCCTTATTAAATCATGTTGACCATGGATCATTAAGATCTCATGTTGATATGTAATAGTCATATTTCTTTTGAACTGCTAATCCATGCTAATCATTCATTAAATTGTGCATTATGTCTCAATTTTTCACTTCCTTGGATATACTGTACAGTACAAAAAGATAGAATAAAAATAAACCAGTAATATTTCTTTCATTATATTTTTCATTTAAATAACTGCATCAATATTTTTACAGCTGACAGGATTTGTTTTACCATACTGGTGCATTATTTGTTAAAAAAAAATTTGGTTTATTGTTAC
The DNA here is from genome assembly GCF_040958095.1 of Procambarus clarkii. NCBI lineage: Eukaryota > Metazoa > Arthropoda > Malacostraca > Decapoda > Cambaridae > Procambarus > Procambarus clarkii. The sequence continues at coordinate 3,207,998 of NC_091219.1, forward strand.
ACACAATGGTGCTACATAGCCTTCCCAGCTTGGTGCCTTCTTTTAATACTTACTGATTAAAAAATAAATAATAAATACATTTTATTCAGGAAAAGTACATACAGTTGATTTACAAACATAATGTTGGATTTATAGACAGAGCTAGTACATACAATACCTAAAGCCACTAATACTCATAGCATTTCAGGCAAGGTGTAGGGGAAAAAACACAGACTAAAACTTAATATTAATCGGGATTAGATATAAATTGTGTTGAAAGAAGGAATAAAAAATACAGAAAGGGGGGTTAACATAGCATAAATCAGCAATTGCACATGTTGGTGAACAGCGTTGTTTAAAAAATAGCAAGACATGGGTTGACATTTAGGAGGTAAGTTAGGTTACATGGAGTTAATTAGGCAGTACTTGGTTTAACTCTTAAACTGGTTGAGAGAATCATGCCTTTGACATGATTCGGGAGGTCATTCCACATTCTGGGTCAATTGATTTGTAGAGCACTTCTAGTTTGGTTACACACAGCCAAATTGTGTAACAGGAAGAGGTCTTGGACACAAATTTGTTCCATGCTAAATGTAGAGGAATCAGCTGAGTATTCCTCAAATAAAATAAGTTGCCTCAGCTTATAAGGTAAATAAAATAAGCATTTCTCAAATAAGTAGCTGCCTCACCTCACTGCCTTACTGATACATAGCCTTCCCAGCATGGTGCCTTCTTTTGATAATTACTTGTTCCACACCCAAATTGTATAACAGGAAGAGGTCTTGGACCCCTACTTCCCTCTCTCTTTTTTAATAGTCTATATAGTCATAATTATAGCTTTAAGTATTCAATGAATAAAATTTTTGACATTTTTACCCTTCTCCTTACCTAACATCATTTGTGCAGCAAATTTTATTTTATGTCTCACCCAGATTTAATTTCAAAATAAAACCAAACTAAATAAATTAGAAATGGGTATGTATAGCTAAGGTACACCCTTACTACTAGGTGAACAGGGGCATTTGGTGATAGTAAATGATCCCATCAGGCAGGGCTCATCAATTTCTCTCATATTTCATGTTCACCAGTGTTTATTTACTTAATAACTACGGGTATAATATCTGGCTATTATAAAACTAATTCTACTATCATAAAAGACATATTTACTTTAAGTTTCAAGCAGAGAATGCATATATAACTAACACGAAGGACTCCTCTTCACTAGATTTAATTTTTATAATCTTTTGTTTATGTTCCAAAATCTTAAAATCGATCCCAGTGTTATGTAGTAGAGAAAAACTGAGTTATATCCAGTTTCCGTAAAGCTACAAGTGGTCGAAACCACACTTAGATCCCGGAATGAACTTACGAAGGTTTTTTCACTTAGTGTAGCTACTTGAATACCGACGTAGCCGCCATGAAGGCGCTAAGAAGGAAAACATTCGTAGCTAAGAAGAAAAACCTTCGTAAGTACCTTCCTGAACGCGGCCCCTAGACAGGAGTTTGATAGGAACAATATGGCAACCATTAATATAATAGAGAGAGCAGCTTCAGTTGCCTGCAGGAATGGCTCAAGACTCTTAATCATGCGCGATTTCAACCATGGAAAGATAGACTGGGAGAATGGTGACCAACATGGTGGTGCAGATATGTGGCTGAGCTAAATTCTTGGAAGTGGCAACAAGGAACTTTCTGTCCCAGCATGTCAAGGAACCCACAAGAGTGAGAGGCAATGATGAACCAGCTAAACTCGACTTGATATTCACCCTGAATGAGTCAGAAATAAGGGAAGTCAAAGTTAAAGCCCCCATAAGAATGAGTGACCACAGTGTACTAGCTTTTGAGTACTTGGTGGAGGTAGGGATAACCTATCCAAGGATGGGATCGCAGGGAAAAAGACTAAATTACCGAAGAGGAAAATATGACGAGATGAGGAACTTCCTCAGGGGAATACCATGGGAAACAAAACTTAGAGACAAGAATGTGCAGAACATGATGAATTTTGTCATCCAGAAGTTCCAGGAAAAGTAGCCTAGAAAAAGTTTGGCCTAGAAAAAAAAGGCCAACATTCTTGGGTGTGAGAGCTTCAGTATTAAGCAAGCCACTGAGGCTGACGCACGCAGCACGAGCTCACAGCACCGCTGTTCAGCTTGTGACCACAGCATCGCCTACAAATGTCATAATATATATGTTCATGCTATTATTTAACGATGATAGTATTACAGAAGACCCATGACTGTGATAAAAATGACTAGGATTCTGATAATAACAGGAGTGTGGTGATATTTAGTGCTGTGCTTTATGGAGGGAGGAGTAACGCTGTCGGAGGGAGGGTGGAGGCGTCGTCTTCTGACTGTGTGTACTTACCTAATTGTACTTGCCTTATTGTGTTTGCGAAAGTTGAGCTTTGGCTCTTTGGTCCCCACCTCTCAACTGTCACTCAACTGGTAAACAGATTCCTGAGCCTACTGGGCTCTATCATATCTACATTTGAAACTGTGTATAGAAACAGCCTCCACCACATTACTGCCTAGTGCATTCCATTTATTAACTACTCTGATACTAAACAAATTCTTTCTAACGTCTCTGTGGCTCATCTGGGTACTAAGTTTCCACCTGTGTCCCCTTGTTCATGTCCCTCCCGTGCTGAAGAGTTTGTCTTTGTCCACCCTGTCAATTCCTCTGAGAATTTTGTTGGTTGTTATCATGTCTCCCCTTACTTTCTGTTTTCCAGGGCTGTGAGGTTCAGCTCCTTTAGCCTTTCCTCATAGCTCATTCCTCTCAGTTCTGGGACGAGCCTGGTGGCATACCGCTGGATCTTTTCTAACTTTGTCTTGTGTTTAACTAAGTATGCGCTCCAGGCTGGAGTTGCATACTCCAGGATTGGTCTTACATAAGTGTTATAAAGGGTCCTGAACGATTCCTTACACAAGTTTCTAAAGGCAGTTCTTATGTTGGCCAGTCTAGCATATGCCGCTGATGATATTCTTTTGATATGGGCCTCTGAGGACATGTTCGGTGTGAAATCAACCCCCAGATCTTTCTCTCTATTTCACTCTTGCAAGATTTCACCTCCCAGATAATACCTTGTGTTCAGCTTCCAGCTCCCTTCACCTATTTTCATTACCTTACACTTTCCTGAGTTGAACGTTAGCAGCCATTTTCTAGACCATCCCTCCAGTTTGTCCAATTCATCCTGTAGTCTCTGTCTATCTTCATTCGTCTTGAATCTTCTCATAATTTTTGCATCATCAGCAAACATTGAGAGGAATGAGTCTATACCCTCAGCAAGATCGTTTACATATATTAGAAATATAATGGGTCCAAGTACTGACCCCTGTGGGACTCCGCTGGTTACATCTCGCCACTCTGATGTCTCTTCCCCCTCACCGTTACTCGCTATTTCCTGTTGCTTAAGTACTCCCTTATCCACTGGAGCACCTTCCCTTTTACTTCTGCCTGATGCTCCAACTTTTTTAACAGCCTTTTATGGGGTACTGTGTCAATGGTTTTTTGGCAGTCCAGGAAAATGCAGTTGGCCAACCCTTCTCTTTCCTGCCTAATTTTTGTTGCCTGGTCATAGAATTCTATTAAACTTTTGAGGCATGATTTACCATCCCTGAACCCATGTTGGTGGTGCGTTACAAAGTTATTTCCCTCCAGATGCTCTACGAGCCTTTTCCTCCTCTCCATCACCTTGCATGGTATACAAGTTAGGGAAACTGGCCTGTAGTTCAGTGCCTCTTGTTTGTTACCCTTCTTATATATTGGGACTACGTTAGCTGTCTTCCAACTTTCAGGTAATTCTCCTGTTTCCAGTGACCTGTTATACACCATAGAGAGTGGCACACTTAGTGCTTCTGCACCTTCCTTTAGTATCCATGGTGAAATTCTGTCAGGCCCAACAGCCTTTGTCACATCCAGCTCTAGCAGACACCTTTTGACCTCATCACTTGGTAGGTCAAATTCCTCCAAGGTTGCTTGGTTTGCCTCCTCCTCATTGAGTGCAGGAGTTTCTCCTTGCTCTATTGAGAAGACCTCCTGGAATCTCTTGTAAAGTTCTTCACACACCTCCTTGTCATTCTCTGTGTATCTGTTCTCCCCTTTTCTCAGTTTCATCACTTGTTCCTTCACTGCTGTTTTCCTCCTGATGTGGCTGTGGAGCAGCTTTGGTTGGGTCTTGGCTTTACTCGCTATGTCATTTTCAAACTGTCTCTCTGCTTCCCTCCTCACTCTGAGGTACTCATTTCTCGCCCTCTGGTATCTCTCCCTGCTCTCCAGTGTTCTGTTATTTCTGCAGTTTCTTCATGTTCTTTTACTCAGTTGCTTCGCTGCCATGCATTCCTGGTTAAACCATGGGTTTTTCTGTTGTTTTCGTTTTTTTCCTTTTGGATGGGGATAAACCTGTCTGCAGCTTCCTGGAACTTCTGGATGACAAAATTCATCATGTTCTGCACATTCTTGTCTCTAAGTTTTGTTTCCCATGGTATTCCCCTGAGGAAGTTCCTCATCTCGTCATATTTTCCTCTTCGGTAATTTAGTCTTTTTCCCTGCGATCCCATCCTTGGATAGGTTATCCCTACCTCCACCAAGTACTCAAAAGCTAGTACACTGTGGTCACTCATTCTTATGGGGGCTTTAACTTTGACTTCCCTTATTTCTGACTCATTCAGGGTGAATATCAAGTCGAGTTTAGCTGGTTCATCATTGCCTCTCACTCTTGTGGGTTCCTTGACATGCTGGGACAGAAAGTTCCTTGTTGCCACTTCCAAGAATTTAGCTCAGCCACATATCTGCACCACCATGTTGGTCACCATTCTCCCAGTCTATCTTTCCATGGTTGAAATCGCGCATGATTAAGAGTCTTGAGCCATTCCTGCAGGCAACTGAAGCTGCTCTCTCTATTATATTAATGGTTGCCATATTGTTCCTATCAAACTCCTGTCTAGGGGCCGCGTTCAGGAAGGTACTTACGAAGGTTTTTCTTCTTAGCTACGAATGTTTTCCTTCTTAGCGCCTTCATGGCGGCTACGTCGGTATTCAAGTAGCTACACTAAGTGAAAAAACCTTCGTAAGTTCATTCCGGGATCTAAGTGTGGTTTCGACCACTTGTAGCTTTACGGAAACTGGATATAACTCAGTTTTTCTCTACTACATAACACTGGGATCGATTTTAAGATTTTGGAACATAAACAAAAGATTATCAAAATTAAATCTAGTGAAGAGGAGTCCTTCGTGTTAGTTATATATGCATTCTCTGCTTGAAACTTAAAGTAAATATGTCTTTTATGATAGTAGAATTAGTTTTATAATAGCCAGATATTATACCCGTAGTTATTAAGTAAATAAACACTGGTGAACATGAAATATGAGAGAAATTGATGAGCCCTGCCTGATGGGATCATTTACTATCACGAAATGCCCCTGTTCACCTAGTAGTAAGGGTGTACCTTAGCTATACATACCCATTTCTAATTTATTTAGTTTGGTTTTATTTTTAAATTAAATCTGGGTGAGACATAAAATAAAATTTGCTGCACAAATGATGTTAGGTAAGGAGAAGGGTAAAAATGTCAAAAATTTTATTCATTGAATACTTAAAGCTATAATTATGACTATATAGACTATTAAAAAAGAGAGAGGGAAGTAGGGGTCCAAGACCTCTTCCTGTTATACAATTTGGGTGTGGAACAAGAAATTATCAAAAGAAGGCACCATGCCGGGAAGGCTATGTATCAGTAAGGCAGTGAGGTGAGGCAGCTACTTACTTGAGAAATGCTTATTTTATTTACCTTATAAGCTGAGGCAACTTATTTTATTTGAGGAATACTCAGCTGATTCCTCTACATTTAGCATGGAACAAATTTGTGTCCAAGACCTCTTCCTGTTACACAATTTGGCTGTGTGTAACCAAACTAGAAGTGCTCTACAAATCAAGGGACCCAGAATGTGGAATGACCTCCCGAATCATGTCAAAGGCATGATTCTCTCAACCAGTTTAAGAGTTAAACCAAGTACTGCCTAATTAACTCCATGTAACCTAACTTACCTCCTAAATGTCAACCCATGTCTTGCTATTTTTTAAACAACGCTGTTCACCAACATGTGCAATTGCTGATTTATGCTATGTTAACCCCCCTTTTTGTATTTTTTATTCCTTCTTTCAACACAATTTATATCTAATCCCGATTAATATTAAGTTTTAGTCTGTGTTTTTTCCCCTACACCTTGCCTGAAATGCTATGAGTATTAGTGGCTTTAGGTATTGTATGTACTAGCTCTGTCTATAAATCCAACATTATGTTTGTAAATCAACTGTATGTACTTTTCCTGAATAAAATGTATTTATTATTTATTTTTTAATCAGTAAGTATTAAAAGAAGGCACCAAGCTGGGAAGGCTATGTAGCACCATTGTGTGTAACAATAAACCAAATTTTTTTTTAACAAATAATGCACCTGTATGGTAAAACAAATCCTGTCAGCTGTAAAAATATTGATGCAGTTATTTAAATGAAAAATATAATGAAAGAAATATTACTGGTTTATTTTTATTCTATCTTTTTGTACTGTACAGTATATCCAAGGAAGTGAAAAATTGAGACATAATGCACAATTTAATGAATGATTAGCATGGATTAGCAGTTCAAAAGAAATATGACTATTACATATCAACATGAGATCTTAATGATCCATGGTCAACATGATTTAATAAGGATAATACAGTACTGTATTTTTAATAATACAAACTATAATTTAAAATTATAGTTTGTTTATAGTTTAAAATTATAAACTTTTAAAATTTGTCAATTTCAAAAGACATTGAAATAATTAGGTAATAACATATTTGTGGCAACTGCGGCCTGACAGCTCGAGCAGAGTAGACCTCGTCTGGTGAAGGCTCTGTCAACGCTCCTTTTTTGCCAGACTTCCCTACCCTATTGCGGCTAAAATATACCACCTACGATTGGTATTATGCCCGAAACGCTTTGCGTAATAGTGGCTTTAGGCATTGTATGTACTAGCTCTACCTATAAGTCGAACAATCCTTGTAAATATTTATTGTATGTATGTACCTTACCTAAATAAAATTGTATTGTATTGTATTGTTTTGTTATTTTTTCCGTGATCAGGGAACACAACTAAACACTTTTATAAGACGAAAGAATTTTTTGGATTTTTTTTTGTTGCGCCTGTGTGTGTTAACCCTTTAACTGTGCCGCCTCCAAATATGACACCCTCGCCCCCCCCCCCCCCCAGTGCGCAGTAAATAAATTCTCTTGAAAAAATTCTTTTGTTTTTTTAAAGTGTCAAAAACCCTTCCCTCAGTATAGGTATGTCAAAAAAAAAATCGAAATTGTACTTACTTTGGCTGCTATGGGGTCCGTAAGTTGGCGCTTGATGTCAGCATTCCCAATTCGCCCATGACGTACACTCCCGGGCCAGTTGGGCGCCCGGGGCAGGGCGCACGAGTTGCCGCGAATATATTTTTTTTTTCATTTTTTATGCACAGTTCCAAATAAATTTTATTTGTTTTTACGTGCTAACCCTATGTATAATGAACACGTACACTATATTATGGCAGTAAAACATCCGTACTTTCCTAGGACACTGTGTTATGTGCATGACACTGGTGTACACATATGTTGCACATATTTACCATGTATCATGCTAATTTATATATGTATACAATCTGTTTACAGACTATACACTGTTACACTATATACATTCACCATCAACACATTCAGAATACCGCTAGTGTGAGCAGCCACACCCAGTCGGCCCCCCCTCACTCCTCCAACTTCGTATTTGCCAACATTGCTCCTCCCATCATACAGTTATTCACACCAATGTTTCATGCTCATTTATGTATATTTACAACAAATGTACACACTATACACTGTCACACACTATATACATTTACCATCAACACATTCAGAACATCGCGAGTGTGAGCAGCCACACCCAGACAGCCCTCCCTCAAACCATCTTACTCGCCAGCATTGCTCCGCCCACCATACCGTTATTGTTTTTATTACACTATTTATACATGTTATATATACCTATCTACATGTTTTATTTAACAGAACTATGCAAGTAAGCCGGTATTTTGTCCAAGCAGTACAGTGGCCACCATACACTGTGTAACGATTCTATTGTTACGTAAAGTATGGTGACAAATAAACACAGACACTAAGATACTATATATATATTTGGTCGAATATACAGAAGTACACAGGTGATACTTTGGTATGAGTTGAGCGCACTGAGCGTCGGTACAGTATCTCGCAAGTGTCTGCTCTAGACCACACTTGAAAGTAGACTAGTTAATGTTTGCTATTCTGCTGCTTATATGCTCGGGCAACACCTCACCTTGTTGCCTGGGCAACGCCTCACCTCATTCATCTCCAAAGGTTGACAGGAATATTAACAATGCATTTGGAGCGAGTATATTATTGGGATAATCTACTCGCTACAACTGCATGAGAAATCATGCAGCAGACAGCAGACGACACTACGATTACGTCACCTCCCTCACCAAAATTCCTCCTTCCACAATACTGCGCACAATGCTAATTATAACCACAATCCTGGTCACTAATTCCTGTAAATGAATAATTGACCACAAGTTTATTTTGAAAAGGAACTTAAGAAGTCGTTTGAAGATTCCTAGATGGACGAAATAATGCTGTGGCTAGCGCTGTGAACATCGTGAACAGCATTGAATCACTGATATTTGAACATTTTACCCAGACATTATTACACTCAGGCTCTTTTATAATACTATCATGGCTAAATAATACAGGTTATATATATATTGACATTATTAGGCGATGCTGTGGTCACACGCTGAACAGCAGTGCTGTGCGGTCATGCTGTGTGTGCAAGCCTTGGTTGCTCACTCAATACTGAGGATCTCACACCCCGGAATGTGGACCATGGTTTTTTTTAAAGATGGTGTCTGTTTACAAGAGTCCTGAGAAAGCTGATGTAAACCCCATGTAGCCGCGGGAGTTTTGAATTAAACGTGAAAAATACAAATACGCATCCCCCTGGGAATTAGCAAGTCTGGGTCACAAAATGGCTGGTGCCCTTTGTCTCATAGCAACGTATAATGAATCATTCTATAGTATTCACTTATTTAGAGAAATTAGTCTTCATTCAAATTGTATAATATTTATCAAGAAGATTCTAATTATTAGGAGAATGAGTTAAGTCACCATCAGTGACGTCACGAACCAAGACTAGGCTGTAGCACGGAGTGACCTCGGCGACCTGGCGGTCACAAGTCAGCAGAGTTTCCACATTCAGTAATTCTCAAAGGTCAAATAACCATTTTGTAATTAGGAATAGCTCTTCCCTAAGATGCTTGTGTAAGTAACTTCAGTTAAAATAATTCAACCAATCTGGATCATTCAGTGCAACAGAGGTTAGTTGTTAAACTTAAGCTTTGCTAAGTAACTTGGTAAACTAGGCAGAACAATACTCTGCTCTGGGCTCCTGGGTAGAGGAGCATCAGAGAGAGCACAGTGTGGGTTCTGGAGCAACACAGGGAAGGTGTCCACTCCACCTCTTTCCCCAGACCAGCACAAACATCTAACTGGTCGCCAAAAAAGTAAAGTTTGCTCAGAGTTTTTGAATAGGGAGTAGGTCAACTCATTGCCGATATGGTCAAGTAGGAAGTGTTCAGGTTAGTGAGTGAATTGATTTAGATTTTGTTTAGTTTTTAAATAAACCATTTAGCTATTAATTTTTTTTTTTTTATGAATTTCCATTTTTTGTGTAATTTATGTGAATTGGTCCGTACCACGTTGGTAGCCGGCGAGGCCGAGTTGAGTTGGGCGCTGATTCTAACACCGAATCAATCATAATTCCAACCCGCTCTTGCACAAGACAGCACAGATATGACTGAATGCTTAAAGTCAATATGTCGAATATGAATTAGTACATATATGGTATATTCCCAGTTATATTTTTTCCAAGGCCCAAACTCTTCCTTACGTACCAATTTACGTCCCACAGTACCAGTCCATCGCCGTAGACAGCAGAATAGTCGTGATTGGTTCACTTATGATGGAAATTGTAGTTTTCAGGTCCCCCCCCAGCAAACAATTTTAGGTTGCCACAACATATCTGGAAAGTATTTGAAAGTATTGGAAACGTTTGTTTTATCGTATCAGATACGATATTGTGTGTGGACTTAAATAGGTTTCCAAAACTTATAACCAAGACATATGTATCTAACACTAATTTGAGATGTTGTGGCAACTTTACACTCCTAACATGAGTCATTCATAATCCATTCATATACCAATATGAATCTCTTATGAAAGGTTTGAGCCAATAATCTGAACCCTTTTCACATCTTTGTGTTTAAAGTTAAATTTCTTGAAATTAAATTATATTTTATATTATATTATTTTTATTATATTTTATATTATATTATTATTTTCAATTTAAATATTAAAACCAATTTAAGGGTAATAAAAATCTAATAATTTATTTTTCTTTTATTATATACTAACAATTATAATTATTTACTAACGGAGAGAGGGGAGGCTGTACGGCGGAGAGTGGCGGCTGTGGCAGACAGTGGCGGCGGTGGCGGATAGTGGCGGCGGGCGGACAGTGGCGGCGGCGGGCGGACAGTGGCGGCGGGCGGACAGTAGCGGCGGTGGTGGATAGTGGCGGCGGGCGGACAGTGGCGGCGGTGGCGGATAGTGGCGGCGGGCGGACAGTGGCGGCGGGTAGACAGTAGCGGCGGTGGCGGATAGTGGCGGCGGGCGGACAGGGCGGCGGCAGGCGGACAGTGGCGGCGGGCGGACAGTGGCGGCGGGAGGACAGTGGTGGCGGTGGCGGACAGTGGCGGCGGGCGGACAGTGGCGGTGGGAGGACAGTGGTGGCGGTGGCGGATAGTGGCGGCGGGCGGACAGTGGCGGCGGGTGGACAGTGGCGGCTGTGGCAGATAGTGGCGGCGGGCGGAACGTGGCGGCTTTGGCGGCGGTGGTGGACAGTGGCGGCGGGCGGACAGTGGTGGCGGCGGGCGGTCAGTGGCGGCGGCGGGCGGACAGTGGCGGCGGCGGGCGGACAGTGTCGGCGGCGGGCGGACAGTGGCGGCGGCGGGCGGACAGTGGAGGCGGCGGGCGGACAGTGGAGGCGGCGGGCGGACAGTGGAGGCGGCGGGCGGACAGTGGAGGCGGCGGGCGGACAGTGGAGGCGGCGGGCGGACAGTGGTGGCAGCGGGCGGACAGTGGTGGCGGCGGGCGGACAGTGGTGGCGGCGGGCGGACAGTGGTGGCGGCGGGCGGACAGTGGTGGCGGCGGGCGGACAGTGGTGGCGGCGGGCGGACAGTGGTGGCGGCGGGCGGACAGTGGTGGCGGTGGCAGACAGTGGTGGCGGTGGCGGACAGTGGCGGCGGTGGCGGACAGTGACGGCGGTGGCGGACAGTGGCGGCGGTGGCGGACAGTGGCGGACACTGGCGGCTGTGTCTGGCGGTGGTGGCGGGCGGTGGCGGGTGGCGGCGTCTGTGATGAGTGGTGGCGGCTGGCGGTGGTGGTTGGTGGCGGCGGTGGTGGTGGGTGGTGGTGGCGGCGGTGGTGGTGGGTGGTGGTGGCGGCGGCGGCTGGTGGTGGTGGGTGGTGGCGGCGGTGGTGGTGGGTGGTGGTGGTGGTGGTGGGTGGTGGTGGCGGCGGCGGCTGGTGGTGGTGGGTGGTGGCGGCGGTGGTGGTGGGTGGTGGTGGCGGCGGTGGCGAGTAGTGGGTGTCGGCGGCGGCTGGTGGTGGTGGGTGGTGGCGGCGGGTGGTGGTGGGTTGTGGCGGCGGGTGGTGGGTGGTGGCGGCTGTGGTGGGTGGTGGCGGGCGGTGGCGGGCGGTGGCGGGCGGCGGCGGCTGTGGTGGGTGGTGACGATCGGCGGTGGGGGGGGCTGGTGGCGGCTGGCGGTGGCGGCTTGCGGTGGCGACTGTGGCAACGGGCGGTGACGGCTGATAGCGGGCGGTGGTGGCGGCTGGTGGCAGGTGGTGGCGGCTGGTGGTGGTGGCAGCTGGTGGCGGTGATGGCGGCTGGTGGTGGTGGCAGCTGGTGGCGGTGATGGCGGCTGGTCGTGGTGGTGGTGGCGGCTGGTGGTGGTGGCAGCTGGTGGCGGCTGGTGGCGGTGATGGCGGCTGGTGGTGGTGGTGGTGGTGATGGCGGCTGGTGGCGGGCGGTGGCGGGCGGTGGCGGCTTGTGGCGGCTGGTGGTGGCGGCGGTGGTGGGTGGTGGTGGTGGTGGTGGGTGGTGGTGGCGGCTGTGGTGGGTGGTGGCGGTGGTGTCGGTGGCGGCTGTGGTGGGTGGTGGCGGCGGCGGCGGTGATGGGTGGTGGCGGCGGCGGTGGTGGTGGTGGGTGGTGGTGGCGGCGGCGGCTGGTGGTGGTGGGTGGTGGCGGCGGGTGGCGGTGGTGGGTGGCGGTGGCTGGTGGCGGGTGGCGGCTGGTGGTGGGTGGTGGCGGCGGGTGGTGAGTGGCGGTGGTGGGTGGCGGTGGCTGGGTGCGGGTGGTGGCGGGTGGCGGGTGGTGGCGGGTGGCGGCTGGTGGTGGGTGGTGGCGGGTGGCGGCTGGTGGTGGGTGGTGGCGGGTGGCGGCTGGTGGTGGGTGGCGGGTGGCGGCTGGTGGTGGGTGTTGGCGGCGGGTGGTGAGTGGCGGTGGTGGGTGGCGATGGCTGGTGGTGGGTGGTGGCGGGTGGCGGCTGGTGGTGGGTGGTGGCGGGTGGCGGCTGGTGGTGGGTGGTGGCGGGTGGCGGCTGGTGGTGGGTGGTGGCGGGTGGCGGGTGGTGGTGGGTGGTGGCGGCGGGTGGTGAGTGGCGGTGGTGGGTGGCGATGGCTGGTGGCGGCTGGTGGTGGGTGGTGGCGGGTGGCGGCTGGTGGTGGGTGGCGGCTGGTGGTGGGTGGCGGCTGGTGGTGGGTGGCGGCGGGTGGCGGCTGGTGGTGGGTGGCGGGTGGCGGCGGGTGGCGGCTGGTGGTGGGTGGCGGCGGGTGGCGGCTGGTGGTGGGTGGCGGCGGGTGGCAGCTGGTGGTGGGTGGCGGGTGGCGGCTGGTGGTGGGTGGTGGCAGGTGGCGGCTGGTGGTGGGTGGTGGCAGGTGGCGGCTGGTGGTGGGTGGCGGCTGGTGGTGGGTGGCGGCTGGTGGTGGGTGGTGGGTGGTGGCGGGTGGCGGCTGGTGGTGGGCGGCGGGTGGCGGCGGGTGGCGGCTGGTGGCGGCCAGCTGGGACACACCCTTCACCACTGAAGGTCTGAGCAAAACTAACCATATGTCTCTCTCACCCACCAGCCCAGTGTTGCCAGCTCGCGCTCTCAAAATGTTTCCTTCAAAGATTGTATATTATCTTTGAACAACAAGTTTGATTATCAAGGAAATAATGCATATATTATTGTCACATTAATACTGTGCAATATCTTATTACATTCCTGCTAAATATTTATAATTTGAAACAGGACAAAAAATCCAACATATATATAAAAACCAACATTAGAGATCACGAGGCCTAGGCCTCGCCTGTGACCACACATCCTGCCTCCCTGGCCTGCTACTCTCTCACACCTCACACTCTTAACTCTCTCATAATCACTCTCACTCTCTTACTCTGTCACTCTTACTCTCTGTCACTCTTACTCTCTGTCACTCTTACTCTCTGTCACTCTTACTCTGTCACTCTTACTCTGTCACTCTTACACTCTGTCACTCTTACTCTCTGTCACTCTTACTCTGTCACTCTTACTCTCTGTCACTCTTACTGTCTGTCACTCTTACTCTCTGTCACTCTTACTTTCTGTCACTCTTACTCTCTGTCACTCTTACTCTGTCACTCTTACTCTGTCACTCTTACTCTCTGTCACTCTTACTCTCTGTCACTGTTACTCTCTGTCACTCTTACTCTCTGTCACTCTTACTCTCTGTCACTCTTACTCTCTGTCATTCTTACTCTCTGTCACTCTTACTCTGTCACTCTTACTCTCTGTCACTCTTACTCTCTGTCACTCTTACTCTCTGTCACTCTTACTCTCTGTCACTCTTACTCTCTGTCACTCTTACTCTGTCACTCTTACACTCTGTCACTCTTACTCTCTGTCACTCTTACTCTCTGTCACTCTTACTCTCTGTCACTCTTACTCTGTCACTCTTACTCTCTGTCACTCTTACTCTCTGTCACTCTTACTCTCTGTCACTCTTACTCTCTGTCACTCTTACTCTGTCACTCTTACTCTCTGTCACTCTTACTCTCTGTCACTCTTACTCTGTCATTCTTATTCACTCTCAGTCACCCTTACCCATTCATACTCACTCTCTCACTCTTACTCTCATACTCTTACTCTCAATTACTCTTACTCTCAATCACTCTTACTCCCAATCACTCCTACTCCCAATCACTCCTACTCTCAATCACTCCTACTCTCATTCTTACTCTTACTCTTACTCCCAATCACTCTTACTCTCAATCACTCTTATTCTCATTCTTACTCTCACTCTTACTCTTACTCCCAATCACTCTTACTCCCAATCACTCTTACTCTCAATCACTCTTACTCTCAATCACTCTTACTCTCAATCACTCTTACTCTCATTTTTACTCTTACTCACTCTTACTCTCAATCACTCTTATTCTCATTCTTACTCCTACTCCCAATCACTCTTACTCCCAATCACTCTTACTCTCAATCACTCTTACTCTCAATCACTCTTACTCTCAATCACTCTTACTCTCATTCTTACTCTTACTCACTCTTACTCTCAATCACTCTTATTCTCATTCTTACTCCTACTCCCAATCACTCTTACTCCCAATCACTCTTACTCTCAATCACTCTTACTCCCAATCACTCTTACTCTCAATCACTCTTACTCTCAATCACTTTTACTCTCAATCACTCTTACTCTCAATCACTCTTACTCTCACTAACTCTCAATCACTCTTACTCTCACTCTAACTCTCAATCACTCTTACGCACTATTACTCACTCTTTCTCTCAGTCGTCCTTACTCACTCTCATACTCACTCTTACTCTGTCACTCTTACTCTCTGTCACTCTTACTCTCTGTCACTCTTACTCTCTGTCACTCTTACTCTCTGTCACTCTTACTCTCTGTCACTCTTTCTCTGTCACTCTTACTCTCTGTCACTCTTACTCTCTGTCACTCTTACTCTCTATCACTCTTACTCTGTCATTCATACTCTGTCACTCTTACTCACTCTCAGTCACCCTTACTCATTCATACTCACTCTCTCACTCTTACTCTCATACTCTTACTCTCAATTACTCTTACTCTCAATCACTCTTACTCCCAATCACTCCTACTCCCAATCACTCCTACTCTCAATCACTCCTACTCTCATTCTTACTCTTACTCTTACTCCCAATCACTCTTACTCTCAATCACTCTTATTCTCATTCTTACTCTTACTCTCACTCTTACTCCCAATCACTCTTACTCCTAATCACTCTTACTCTCAATCACTCTTACTCTCAATCACTCTTACTCTCAATCACTCTTACTCTCATTCTTACTCTTACTCACTCTTACTCTCAATCACTCTTATTCTCATTCTTACTCTTACTCTCACTCTAACTCCTACTCCCAATCACTCTTACTCCCAATCACTCTTACTCTCAATCACTCTTACTCCCAATCACTCTTACTCTCAATCACTCTTACTCTCAATCACTCTTACTCTCACTAACTCTCAATCACTCTTACTCTCACTCTAACTCTCAATCACTCTTACTCTCATACTCACCCTTACTCTCAATCACTTTACTCTCACTCTTACTCATTCTGTCACCCTTACTCACTCTGTCACTCTTACTCTCAGTCACTCTTACTTATACTCACTCTTACTCACACTTACACACTCTCACTCACCTTCAGTCACTCTTACTCACTCTTACCCACTCTCGCTCACTCTTACTCACTCTAGTTAATAAGAACACGCCAATATAAGACAACAAAACGTTTTCAGATTCTTTCTCACCACTTTCCAGCAACTTTTATAATTTACATAAATTATCTTAGGGAATAATACATAAATTATATATTTAAACATGATATTAGTGTTTAGTGGAATGCATAAGGAGTCAAATTGTGTTAAAAAGAGCGATTTTTAGAAAATTTGGAAAACTACTTTTTTCTGTTCATATTATAACTAAATGGATTTTAAAGGTTTCACTCAGCCAATATATATCATTCACAATTTATTAATGAATTTTACAAAAAAACACCATAAATTTTATATTTAAACATGTAAAAACTATTTGTTTTACATTTGGAAGAAAATAATTGTAGAAAAACAATTTATAATTAAACCTTTGTGTTTGGATTTTTTGAGTAAAAGTTTCTCAAAGGCTCTCCTGCACCATTCTCAATGCAAATCATTCCCACACCTATGGGAAGAGATAGGCGAACGTTGTGTAGATGATTTGTGTTTGCTGGGCCATGTGTTGTCAAATTTACCTACTATTGTCCATGATCTTAGAATATTACGGATCAGCTACATCCTATTGAAGTTTCGTAGTTTTGTTTTGAGAAATATTAGTTGTTCTTAGTAAATTATAATAAGCACTATAAATTATTACATAGAATAATAGTGCTTCACCAATCAACATTATATACACTAGTCTATGCTTTAAAATCTTTAAAGAATGTATTGTAGGAACGTTAACAGAAAACGATGTTATGTTGTAATGTGTATGGGGTAAACCATTGCAAACAGGATATTATAGTGTCCACTACCTACTGTAGGATGGGTATAGGGTCCACTACCACTTGTTAGGTGGGTGAGGGATCCATGCCACTTGTAGGATGGGTCTGGGCCCAATAACTACTCATAGGATATGTATGGGGTCCGCTACCGCCTACTGGATGGGTATATGGTCCACTACCACACACAGGGATGTGTATGGCGTCCACTACCGCCTGCAGGATGGGTATGGGGTCCACTAATGCCCACAGGATGAGTATGGGGGTCCACTACCGCCTACAAGATGGGTATGGGAGTCCATTAGCACCCACAAGATGGGTATGGGGTCCACTACCACCCACAAGATAGGTATGGGGTCCACTACCACCCACAAGATGGATATGGGGTCCACTATCACCCACAAGATGGGTATGTGATCCACTACCACCCACAAGATAGGTATGGAGTCCACTACCACCCACAAGATGGGTATGGGGTCCACTAGCCACCACCGACATGATGGGTATGGGGTCCACTACCACCCACAGAATGGGTATGGGGTCCAATACCGCCCACAAGATGAGTATGGGGTCCACTACCAACCACAAGATGAGTATGGGGACCACTATCGCTTACAAGATGGGTATGGGGTCTACTACCACAAAGTTACCAATTTATGAAACAGATTGACAAATTTTAAGTTCTAAGTTTATACATATCTATGAAGAAATTGAGAGTTTATGTAGTAACATAAATTGGTAAATCATAAATATTGTAAGTTAAGAATTTGATGCATGTGTGTGTGGGGGAAGGGGGCGATACCCTTGGTAAGGGCGAGTGGCAGGTAACCTTAGACGTTCTGCGGTCAACGTGGGGGTGTGGGAGGGTCAAACCCACACTTCAACATCTGGGCATAGTACCAACAGCCTCAACAACACTCCCCCAGCCTCCAGCTGGTGCTTGAAGATGCCTCATCTAACCTCACTTATGTCACTCATTAACCTACAGTTCCTGCGATATTTAAACTCCTCATCACAGTGGCGTCTCACCAATATAAACTGTATTGGATTTGGTCACGAAATAGCTATATGCTGACGGGACGTATATGTATGTATGTATGTATGTATGTACTTCTTCCGACTCATGTCGGAAGACCTTACCTTTAAAGAACACAATAAAGTCGCCATCACAACTGCAAGAAAAATGACAGGTTGGATAACAAGAACTTTTCACACTAGAGATGCTATACCGATGATGATACTTTTCAAAACGCTTGTGCTCGCTAGAGTGGAGTACTGATGCACAATGACAGCCCCTTTCAAAGCTGGAGAAATTGCTGACCTTGTAACAAACTAGGCTGGTTGTAAGAATTATCCAGAGTGGTTTATCGACAAAAGAGAATGGGAAGCTGAGCCCGCGTGGTGACCCGGGACCTGAACCCAGGGGAATTCGCGGTGAAAATAATCGACGCTTTGTTCATAGCTTCGTATAGATCGTGTGGGGGCCGATTTGATTGATTTACATCACAGTCATTCAGGAAATAGATATGTGTTGGTACTAGTTGACCATTTGTCTAGGTACACTACACTAGTTGCATTACCTCAGAAGGATTCTCGTACGGTTGCAGATGCGTTCTTGCGTAGGTTCGTTACTGTATTCGGACCTCCTAAAGTTTTAGTCTCTTACCGGGGTCAAGAATTCAATGGGAATATATTTAGAGAAGTTTGTAAGATTTTAGAGACAACTTCGGCTTTTACAACAGCCTACCACCCACAAGCAAACGGAATGACGGAACGGACTAATCGTTCAGTCAAGGATATGCTTGCAATCCTTGCTGAACATGACGCAAACACCTGGGATGAACACCTACCCAATGTTCAGTTCGCCTTGAATACTGCCATCCACCAATCAATTAACAGCCACTTCATTTGTTTACTGATAATTCATGCAATTTCCCCTCAGGTCTGCTTAACAGACATAATGTTGCATACGGGGAGGACTATCCTTCAGAGGTCCTTGGAAAAATGAGAAATGCATGGAATATTGCAGCTGAAGCGTCCAAGAAGGCACGGACTCGGTATGCTCATTTTTATGTCAAGAAAGTGCGCCCTCTTGAGTTGACGGAAGGCAGCCTCGTATTGAGAGTGAATGAGGCTGCGCCCGCCAATCAGAGCAGGAAACTAGCTCCGAGGTGGCGAGGACCATATAGAGTAATTAAAAGGGCGGGGCCGGTTAATCTTGTTATAAAAGGAGTGTTCGAGGACCAGGTGGAAAGGACAATTCATGTGAATCAATTGAAACATTATCATGCTAGAGAGGAATTAGAACTGCCTTCAGCGGGTCTAGTTCCTGACTCAGCAGTGCTGACTCATGGTTTCACCGACGAGTCAGGGGATGAGGATGACCCTCTGTCATCGCTCATCAGTAGTCAGGTGCAGTCTCGCCACCCTATGGTGAAGATCTCGCGCTATACAGTAAAGTAACTTCCTTGGTTAGTATAATTTAGTATTCATTAGATTTTCCTGTAAAGGCAATGAGGGGTACTATCGCTATACTTAACTCGGGTAGCAACTTTTACCGTGCTCTGGGGTTTCACCTCCACCAAACCCGGAGTATATCTATGCTTCCGCTGTGTTGTGTCTGTCTGTTCCCAGGTCTGATTGGTACACCGACCCAGTTGTTCCAGCCACACGTGAACCCTTGTCTGTAAAGACCGAGGGGGGAGGCACGTTACACAAAGCCCTCCCCTCACCAGACCCAGTAACCCATACAACAGTTACTTTGGGGATGAGTGACTGTCCAAGAGTCACCCGGCCGACGCCTCACGTCACTAACGAGGTTGTCAGGGCCAGCGAGCTGTCCACATTATAGCAGTCACCGGAGGTGCCATACAACGCCGGGGTAGCTGTCTCGAGATCACCACTACCCACCTGCTGCGTCATCAAGACTGCAGCCATTCCAGCAGTGTTGGAGGAGAGGTCAAGAAATGGAAAGCAAGTAGCAGTACTCAAGAATTTCGCCGGAAGATTAATGATTACGTCATCTGAAGTAACAAGAAAGCGGAAGTAAGGCGGTCACAGGTGGAAGGCACGGTTTCCCTACAGAGTACCGGGACTCGCCAATAGAAGGTCGCAAAATTGTCTCCTTTGGCCTAAAGTCGGCGGTACGAGGGTATACACAGTTGGTGTTTACGGCCTAGTAACCTGGTGACATCAAGAAACGCCGGAGATGACGTGAGCAATGATGGAAGACGAGATTCACCTGTTCTGCAAACAAGCAACCCGCCTCTACGACCTTCTGACACCACTCCTGCTAAGAGACACCGTTGGTACATCCAGTCCTGCTCTGCTGTGGTCATCTGCGACGTCAAGTTCAACATCAAGACTGCCGTGTGAACTGTGATTGATATGAAGGCGTGTGAACTGTGATTGATATGAAGGCGTGTGGACTGTCGAGAGCAAGATTAATGGCCGAAGTAACAGTATTCTACAGCTGTCACTTGGCACTCAGCTCTACTACACTCTGTCGTCATTCAGGAGTACCGGATGGGAGTACAAGAGGACCAGGTATTGATGTCTACACATGGGAAGAAGCAAGATCGACATCGTCATCGTCAGCGACTACATTCAGCATCCAGCAGCATCGATTTTTTTTTTCGATTACTCAATATGAACAATTGATACAAACAACAAAGTGGCTCAGAACATCTGTGTAAAGAATATCTGGACACTTTTGTTTAAATGTTGAAAAACAGAGTTAGAATCACAATACTTTTTAAATGTTGAAAAACAGATTTTAAATAACTCTGGTATAATATATGAAAATTTTACTCTATAAATTGGTCAGTAATCAAAATCGAAGCCCCTGTGACATTGTTTAAGCCCAGAACAAACGGTTATGGAAAATTATGTTGTGTGATACTTTCTCAGAATGTTTGAACACAGGAGAGGCAGACCAATATAAACATTGACACTTCTAGTGAGTGCGGACACTTGGCTGTACAGTCAGCTGAAACCTGTGATATAGTATAGGAATATTTTTTTATATTTTTAGATACATGTAATAAACGTTAGGTGTGTTCCTTAGCATGTCAAGCTTGACATTGAGTGGGGAGTGGGTAGTACACGGATGTGAACCTGATAGTTCCGTAGTACGCTCCCGGATGACTGAAAGTTCAGTCTGAAGATATAACTTTAATGTTTGTTTGAGCACGGTGTGGCCGGCTCTAGAGGACACATGGACTTGGCTAGTGAAGAACCAAGAGAGTTTAATAGCTAGTCTTTGATGGTAGAGTAGGGACATGTTATTTAGCTATGTCAGTAAGGATAGGATGTATGTTTCCTGATGTTGAAGGATTGCTGTCAGTTGACAGCTGAAAAATATATGAATTTAAACATTTTGATGTTGGACACTATTAATTGTCAAAATTTATTAGTTAGGTTAGCTTTTGTTTGTGGCATGAGTTGAATTCTGGGTTTGGATTCTAAACCTCGTGATTTTTTAACAAATTAACAAGGTTTACTAAGTGCTTGTGCGGGAGGGTTGTAACAAACTAGGCTGGTTGTAAGAATTATCCAGAGTGGTTTATCGACAAAAGAGAATGGGAAGCTGAGCCCGCGTGGTGACCCGGGACCTGACCCCAGGGGAATTCGCGGTGAAAATAATCGACGCTTTGTTCATAGCTTCGTATAATGAACCATCCTATAGTATTCAGTAATTTAGAGAAATTAGCCTTTATTCATTTTGTATTAAAATTGTATTGTATAATAGTACTGGGTACAATATCAAGAGTATTCTAATTATTGAGATAAGTCACCATCAGTGACGTCACGAATCAGATCTAAGTTGTAAGGTGGAGTGACCGGCGGTCATAGGTCATCAGGGTTGACATGTCTACTATTTCTCAAAGTTCAATTAACCATTTTGGGGATCGGGAACAGCTCTGCCGTTAGATGCTTGTGTAATTTAATTTCAGTAAAATAATTCAACCAGTCAGGATCAATTAAGTACAACAGAGGTTAATTGTTATAACTTAAACCTGGCTAAGTAACTTGGTAAAACTTAGACTATGCGGAAGGATACAATGCTCTAGTCTGGGGTAGATCAGACGAGGAGAGATCAGTGTGGAGTCCAGATCAACTGGGGGAGGTCAACCCATCTCACCTCTCCCCCAAGACCATCCCAATATCTTCAACTGCTAAAACATAGAGGTATAGTTGCTATTGTTATTTATAGAGATAGTCTTCTCATTGCCGTTCAGGTCAAGTAGGGAGTGTTAAAGTGACAGGGAGTGAACATATTTAGATTTTGTTTTAGTTTTCTTTTAATAAATTAATTAGTTAATAATTTGCATTTTTATTATTTCCATGTGTATGTTCAAGTTATGTGAACTTGTCCTGGTCACGTCGTCCACACGAGGCAGAGTTGAATTGGGCGCCGATTCTAACATCGAATCTGAATTCATCATCCCCGTCTAATTAATTCCACACTCAAGTTTCCGAGGTTATAAACTACTAGTGGGGATCAAGCCCCAAGGTTGATTAATTAGCATGATCGATCCAGACCTCGATCATTGCTCTGTGTTACTGGTCTGGTGGTGGCGGCGGTGGCGACTCTGAGGGTTTTGCTCAAAGCCTAGGTCACGTCATACGGGTTGTAGAATCCTAAGTCGGTCAATCGTCTTAGGACCACGTGGCGTGGAGTCGGCTTTAGTAAAAGTTTTGGAGCCCCTGGTAGAGAATAAAAAGTAAGAATACGGGTAGAGGGGAAGAAGGAGGAAAGATAATTAGAGAAACCCTCCCGGTGTTACAACCTGGAGAGCGTGCAGAGATCCTTTACTGCTAGAATCCACTCAGTAAAACATATAAACTATTGGGACCGACTAAAGAGCCTAAATCTGTACTCCCTGGAGCGCAGGCGGGAGAGATACATAATAATTTACACATGGAAAATATTAGAGGGGCTGGTCCCAAACCTGCACACAAATAACATCACATGAGACCAGAAGACATGGCAGGATGTGCAGAATACCCCCGTCGAAAAGCAAAGGTGCAACAGATACTCTGAGAGATAACTCTATCTACATCAGAGGCCCGAGACTGTTCAACACGCTTCCACTACACATAAGGGGCATAACTGGCAATCCCCTCACAGTGTTCAAGAGAGAACTGGATAAGCACCTCCAAAGGATATCTGATCAACCAGGCTGTGACTCATACGTCAGGCTGCGAGCAGCCGCGTCCAACAGCCTGGTTGATCAGTGCAGCAACCAGGAGGCCTCGTCAACGACCGGGCCGCGGGGATGATAAGAACCGGAAGCACCTCAAGGTAAGGTATGTATGTATGTATGTATGTATTTATGTATGTATGTCGTGACGCTGAACCCCGGTTCATTCCGAACACAGCGATTACACAACACATAACACCTTGCCTCAGCAACCGTTACTACCACCGTGTACTCCTACACACACCAAACCCTTGAGGCATATCACTAGGTTTGTACTGGAACACAATGAGTGAACATATGGAAGGTATTTAAAGACTGTCGGGTTTTGTCATTTAAATACAAAGAATAGACTCTGACAAATAATAACATATTAACATACTCTATTAGGTAAATACACTTCCAATACCCATAGACCACTTGACCTCTGCGGTCACCACTTGCACTCGTAACTTCCGCCTAAGTCCCTAATACGGAATGATTACTACAACGCTCCACACCCGGTTAGTCTTTTATTCAATACTCACATACTGCAGACATACTGCTTGTTCACTAAGATCACATCAGGCTCTCGCATAGCTGTCTGCTACACTTCGCTGCTGCCACAAACGGAGACCCCCCGGAGGACTTGCTAGTTCCACTCCCACAACCAGACTGCCTCTAGTCAGCCATGGCCTCAAACATTTCACCACGCCTCTCAAGGAAGTTATAATCCGATTAACCTTATCCCTAGTGCGGTAACCTTGTTCCTAGAAGCCTGAGTCCTCTTTCCAGGAATTATTAATTTGGCTAATAGCTGCGGTCTTAATTCCTTTGACCTTTCTTGGATATGTGATCCATAGTTTGTCTACTTAACATGTGCTTCCAATCATCATTCGTTAAGTGTTATAGTAATGATCCACTAGCTAATAATCTCTACTAACTTGTGGATTACAACAATGTATGTATGTATGTATGTACTCACCTAATTGTGCTTGCGGGGGTTGAGCTTTGGCTCTTTGGTCCTGCCTCTCAACCGTCAATCAACAAGTGTACAGGTTCCTGAGCCTACTGGGCTCTATCATATGTACACTGTAAACTGTGTATGGAGTCAGCCTCCACCACATCACTTCCTAATGCATTCCATTTGTCATCCACTCTGACACTAAAAAAGTTATTTCTAATATCTCTGTTGCTCATTTGGGCACTCAGTTTCCACCTGTGGTCCCTAGTGCGTGTGCCCCTTGTGTTAAATAGCTTGTCTTTATCTACCCTATCAATTCCCTTCAGAACCTTGAACGTGGTGATCATGTCCCCCCTAACTCTTCTGTCTTACAGCGAAGTGAGGTTTAATTCCCGTAGCCTCTCCTCGTAGCTCATACCTCTCATGAATGTATGTATGCATGTATGTATGTATGCATGTATATATGTATGCATGTATGTATGTATGTATGTATGTATGTATGTATGTATGTATGTATGTATGTATGTATGTATGTATGTATGTATGAATGTATGTATGTATGTATGTATGTATGTATGTATGTATGTATGTATGTATGTATGTATGTATGTATGTATGTATGTATGTATGTATGTATGGATGTATGTATGTATGTATGTATGTATGTATGTATGTATGTATGTATGTATGTATGTATGTATGTATGTATGTATTCCAAATCACGTTAAAGACTCCCTCTCTAGCATTAGAGAATAACAGTTTAAGAGAATAACAACTATGTACAAAATAATCAACTCCTTGTAACTTTAATTATGGTGACCTTCCTATCTGTAATCAGACTGTGCCTACCATCATTATAGGTGATTATAACGCTAGGCATAGGAATATTGGTAATTCGCAGTTCAGTAATCGTAACGGCAATCAACTATTGTCACTATTAGGTAGTCACGATGATGCACAGATTGTGAGTGACCTTGAACCGACGCATATTTATGGCGGTATTCTTGATCTATGTTTGTGTGTCAACGTCTCCCACACCGTGTGCGCCTCGTCAATAGTGCCAGATATGGCGTCTGATCATCTGCCATATTAGCCACTGTAAGCATTGGCAGCTCTATCCTCCCCGGTGGAGTGTTCAAGCGGAAGAGGCTGGCTGTGCCCATCGATCAACGAGACAATCTTGTTGCTCATGTGTCAGATTGGTACAGTTCATCTGAGCCTTCATCAGTTGAAGATTTTAACAATGAGCTCACAGGTACTATCGAGCAGTTTATAGAATCACTTGATCCATCGTCCAGGCCACATAACCCAAATTACACAGGTCATAGCACTTATGCTTATTATAATGATTCTAAATTGCATGCACTAAAACGCACTGCCAGAATAATTGGACTAGCTTGTAGAAGGACCCGCACTGCTGAAATGCTTAAGCTCTTTCAAACGACTCTGGCTGAGGCCAGGGAACGTATGGTAGAGCTGAGGCAGACAGATTGGGAAACTTTTGTTAGTGGTCTCAATTCTCACACGCCACTAAGTCGGGCATGGAAGGATATCAACAAGATCAAAGGGAATAATGATGCAGAGATCGCGCATCCTAATCCTCTACATAGAGCAAATGAGCTTGTTGATGCTTGGGCCACGACTTCCAGCTTTGATAGTCTTCCTCTACCCACACAGAATGAATTAAATAATAAATATGCTGATAGAGCAAGGCTTCTTGACTTCATGCTTCATCAAGAGGATGACTGTGACATGATTTTTACTGAATACGAACTAGATTCTGCTCTACATAAAGGCAAAGCTACATCACCCGGGGAGGATGGAGTTACCTACGGCATACTGCGTATGCTTCTGCTAGTTCCAGGGAATCCCTTGCTTCAATTGTATAATATGAGCAATGTAACTGGGGAGCTTCCTAAGTCATGGACCAACAGTCTTATAATTCCCATTCCTAAACCAAACCAGCAGAGTGCTTTTCACCCAATCTCCCTCACTAGTTGTCTCTGTAAATGTCTTGAGAGGAAGGTTCTCAACCGTCTCCTTTACAGAATTAGTAATATGTTATCTCCCCAGATATATGGCTTTACGCATGGAAAAGGTGTACATCACTGTATTACCACATTCCTCACCTTTCATACTGATAGGTCATACACCACTTTCCTAGATCTTAAGTCAGCCTTTGACATTGCTAACCCACACGTCATTCAGAGCGAACTTGCTAAAATTAATGTTGGAGGATGGCTTCTACGGTGGATAAGAGGCTATCTATCCAACAGGAAGTCATCTATACTGTTCCAAGGGCATAGGAATGTAACAAGAGATTTTCAACTTGGTACTCCACAAGGAGGTGTCCTTAGTCCCTCTCTGTTCGATGTGTTAA
This sequence comes from Procambarus clarkii, assembly GCF_040958095.1. NCBI lineage: Eukaryota > Metazoa > Arthropoda > Malacostraca > Decapoda > Cambaridae > Procambarus > Procambarus clarkii. The sequence continues at coordinate 3,234,224 of NC_091219.1, forward strand.
TCAATGTACTTTTAAACTTAGTAACTAGAAGGCCCAGCAAACACATCATTAGCTATACGGATGATATACTGATCCACACCAATGGGTGTGGGATGTCTGGGCTTGACTCAATTTATTTAATTATTAAATTAATGAAATCAACTACGAAGGACCACCCACTTTTAAGAAAAGAGGGAAAGTAATAAAAAGTGATCATTAGAAACACAAGGAAGAACCAGTGTCTATGGATAAATATTAGAAAGCATAATCACTTAAATAATTAATGGGCTGTATGGTTAATTAATTAAAGTCAGAGCCTCAAACACCTACATTGGGGGGGTATTGCTAGAACTTCATATACGTCTCGGAACTAGTGTGGTTTGTGCACCAGTTCATTGTTTGATAAATAATATTGTGACCAAAATATTAAAGAATCAATAGGCGATTACCACCAGAAATTATAAAGATTATTAGCATTAGAAAGTAATCATCTAAATAAACACATATTATCTCCAGTGTTCATGACGAGTATTCAATTTGTAAGAATCATGATACAAATAGCAAAAATTGGAGTAATTAAATGTGTACAAAAAGTCTTAGCTTTAAGACGATTTCTATGACATCATTCACGCCTCGTCCTCGTGATCTCATGAATTCCTCGTAGAAGCCCTTAGAGGTGAATAACACGAATGTAGGTAACAGCTCGTTGACTCCTCACATACGAGCTGTAATTTAAGGGATATTACTTAGCATTGAACTAAGCTACTTAAATCTCAATATTCATGAAATATAAAATAAAAATTAGTGCGGTACTAACGTTGGATTTTTTGTAGTCGTTCGATATAACGACAGGCTGCCCACGACATATACAATCTCTAATGATGCATCAAAAAAGAACTATATACTTATCGAAAGGTGCAAATTATGCTGAAGCCTACCGGTATTGCATCTCAGGCTCAAACTTCCACAATGTCGTACACGTGGTTCATAGCTTGGCTTGAATATTGAAGCGTTATTAGTTGACCGAGCACTGCAGATCACGTAGAACAATAATAATTCATTCTGGGTTGAGTATCAGTGTAATTCTTGCTGATAATCTCAACGTCATGTGTCTCAGACTCTGACGCCACGACTTTTGTTGCTCAATTCCGCAACACGAGTTCACCACTCCACACACACAATGGCGTCTCTCTTCCTTCTCCTCCAACCTGAGTCCCCGCATTCACCACAGAAATTATTTATCACGAATAATATTATTTCGCGCAATGGTGGTTGAGATACTTTAATAAAGACTGGGTTGTGATTCTATGGATTTAAATATTACTACTTTCTCGTCTTATGGTGGTAAACGAGAAATGGAGAAGATTTTAGTTTTCTCCATGGCATTCACGCGTGACAGTAAATTTATTACTTGATAACAATTGTAACTAAAAACTCTCGATTTAGAATTATTTGGGTGTTATGTTATCCATGAATAATTATCACACGGAATACTGATGATTTAAGAGAATCACATTCAATTCTCTAACACACTGGTTATAAATGTGTTTAACTAGATATAATCTGACGCAATACTGGTGCTTGGTTTCGTAAGAATTCCAGTATCCATATGCAGATATATTGGTTAGTTCATGTGAACATTACTGTTAGTAAGTTTTAGTAGCTACTGTAATTAGTATATTTTAATACTGATTTATTATTATACAATAGTATTGTATTAGTGTTGGAAATTTCCAACATAACTCCGGGGGAAGATTTCTCGGGTCGCAGTGCAATGTTGAGTACTGACATACCTATCCCGAAGTTAGTATTAATGTTAATATGTTAGTATGTTAGTATACACATAACGGATGTCCCGTAATTGTCAAGGACACACTAGAAACTTAAGTCTTGCAAAGAAATTCATGTTGAATGGAACATGTTATTGGGAATCATCTAAAGTTAATGACTAATAAAGCCTACAATAAACTCTGGGACTGGTGTCGCTATGACATGTAATGTTTATGTTACTAAGTCTTAAAGTTTTGTAAACTCTCAGATACTCTAGACGAAATAATGTTATTATTAATAGCCTATACAACAAATTAAAAATTAAATCACACAATTTAAAGTAACTGAGAATCCACTGTGATGAGAATGTTCTGGGTCATTGTGACTTGTAACGATTTGTTACTTGACATCACAACACAGTATCATCATGATTACTTAAATTGGATGGGAAATTATTTGCTCTTGGTCGGAGCTATAATAGGCTTGTATTTTCCATTTGCATTGTTGAGCAGCAGCTCTAATGGGGCGGTTGCTCGGTGGATCAGAATTGTTGTCCTCGGAAACTGTTGGTGAAGCTGGTTCTGGTAAACACTCTCGTTCTGCTAATTCAAGAGGTACCAACTTCTCTAAGGTTTTTAGGGTAATGTTGCCTCGGCATAAAACCTTTACTACTCTCAGGATACCTTGGTGATCTGGGTGGATAGCAACAATTTTGCCTATGGGCCATTCGGACCTTGGTCCATCACTGTCAACCAATACTAGGTCTCCTAGTTTAAGTTTACTTTGTTATAGGGACTCGAAGCTCCGTAGTGGTACTCTCGTAAAGCTGTGAGGTACTCTCGAGTCCACACCTCATTCCACCTTTCAATTACTCTTGAGAGATGTTGGTAACTTTCTACTAAGTCACTCCTGGTTACATGTGAAGGGTCGACAGGGTCCTCTTCTGCTAAAGGTATTAGAGGGCTCAGCAGGCCTCCATGTATTAAGTGTGAGGGACTCAGAGGTTCTTTCTGTGAGAAATCATCTGATAGATATGTTAATGGGCGATTGTTGACTCGCGCGTCGATTTCCACGACAAGTGTTTGGAGTTCGTAGTAACTAATTTTCTGTCGATGTAAGGTCTTCCTTAAACACTTCTTGACAGTTCCTATCATACGTTCGTAGAACCCACCTTGCCAGGAGGCTCTGGGAGCAATAAATTTCCAGTGGCATTATCGTCTCTGTAGGACTGACTGCACTTCTGGATGATTCCATACCTCTCGCAGACAGGCTTCTCCTGCTACAAAATTTGAACCATTGTCCGATATCATTAGTTTGGGACAGGATCTGCGAGCTGCAAATCTACGAAAAGCTTGGATGAAGGCTTCAGCACTCATGTCCGAAGTCACTTCTAGACGTACGCCTCGCATGGTAGCACACGTGAAGAGGCAAATATAAGCTTTCACTTGTATCTTATCTGGATTGCCAGTGAGAAGCAAGGCTCCTGTGTAATCAACACCAGTGGTCTCAAAGGGACGAAGATGAACTACTCTTTCTTCAGAGAGTGGTGGAGGTCCTGGGTAAGGACACACTCGAGCATCGTATCTTTTGCAGATCACACATAATTTAATAATTGATTTGACTGTTTGACGACCTTGAGGAAGCCAATATTTTTGTCTAAGGTCGGTGAGAGTGTCTAACACTCCACCATGCAAAGTACCATATTGATGGTTATGTAAAACTAGAAGTTTGGTAATGATGTGGTGACGTGGTAGAAGGATTGGATTCTTTGAATCCAGATCAATTTTGGCATGAAGTAAACGTCCTCCACACCTTAATATATTATGAGTGTTAGCATCATACCAGATACCTAGAGACTTGGTTAATTTATCTGGAAGATTTTCATATTCCCCTCCATATGTCTCTTGCTGTGCACGTTTGATCCAGTAGAGGATAGGATTGGGAAACTTATGTCTGGTTGATACCTGGTTGATGGGGTTCTGGGAGTTCTTCTACTCCCCAAGCGCGGCCCGAGGCCAGGCTTGACTTGTGAGAGTTTGGTCCACTAGGCTGTTGCTTGGAGCGGCCCACAGGCCCACATACCAACCACAGCCCGGTTGGTCCGGCACTCCTTGGAGGAATAAATCTAGTTTCCTCTTGAAGATGTCCACGGTTGTTCCGGCAATATTTCTTATGCTTGCTGGGAGGACGTTGAACAACCGCGGACCTCTGATGTTTATACAGTGTTCTCTGATTGTGCCTACGGCACCTCTGCTCTTCACTGGTTCTATTCTACATTTTCTTCCATATCGTTCACTCCAGTACGTTGTTATTTTTCTGTGTAGATTTGGTACTTGGCCCTCCAGTATCTTCCAGGTGTATATTATTTGATATCTCTCTCGTCTTCTTTCTAGTGAGTACATTTGGAGGGCTTTGAGACGATCCCAATAATTTAGGTGCTTTATTGCGTCTATGCGTGCCGTATATGTTCTCTGTATTCCCTCTATTTCAGCAATCTCTCCTGCTCTGAAGGGTGAAGTGAGTACTGAGCAGTACTCAAGACGGGACAACACAAGTGACTTGAAGAGTACAACCATTGTGATGGGATCCCTGGATTTGAAAGTTCTCGTAATCCATCCTATCATTTTTCTGGCTATCGCAATATTTGCTTGGTTATGCTCCTTAAACGTTAGGTCGTCAGACATTATTATTCCCAAATCCTTTACATGCTGTTTTCCTACTATGGGTACATTTGATTGCGTTTTGTACTCTGTATTACGTTTAAGGTCCTCATTTTTACCGTACCTGAGTACCTGGAATTTATCGCTGTTAAACATCATGTTATTTTCTGATGCCCAGTCGAAAACTTTATTAATATCAGCTTGAAGTTTTTCAATGTCTTCAGCCGAGGTAATTTTCATACTGATTTTTGTGTCATCTGCAAAGGATGATACGAAACTGTGACTTGTATTTTTGTCTATATCTGATATGAGAATAAGGAAAAGCAGCGGTGCAAGGACTGTACCCTGAGATACAGAGCTTTTAACTGCACTTGGACTAGATTTTATATGGTTGACCGTTACTCGCTGAGTCCTGTTTGACAGAAAACTGAGTATCCAGCGTCCTACTTTACCGGTTATTCCCATTGACTTATTTTTGTGTGCTATCACGCCATGGTCACATTTATCGAAAGCCTTTGCGAAGTCCGTGTATATCACATCAGCATTCTGTTTTTCTTCTAATGCCTCAGTGACTTTGTCGTAGTGCTCAAGTAGCTGTGAGAGGCACGATCTTCCCGCTCGAAATCCATGTTGGCCTGGGTTGTGAAGGTCATTGGTCTCCATGAAATTGGTGACCTGACTCCTAATCACACTCTCAAATACTTTTATGATGTGCGATGTTAGTGCAACTGGTCTAAAATTCTTTGCCAATGCTTTGCTCCCTCCCTTGTGTAGAGGGGCTATGCCTGCTACTTTAAGTGCATCTGGTATCTTCCCCGTGTCCAAGCTCTTCATCCACACTATACTGAGTGCCTGTGCTTCCGACACTTTGCATTTCTTTATAAATATTGAATTCCATGAGTCTGGACCTGGGGCCGAGTGCATGGGCATGTTTTCAATTTCTCTTTCAAAATTTAGTGCGCTCGTGTTTATATCAGTTATATTTACAGGGGTTTGAATATCCCACATAAAGAAATTGTCTGGATCTTCCACCTTCATGTTGTTTATTGGAGTGCTAAACATGTCCTCATACTGCTTTTTTAGGATTTCACTAATTTCTTTGTCATCCTCCGTGTATGAACCTTCACTTGTACGAATAGGTCCAATACCGGCAATGGTTTTTGTTTTTGATTTCGCATATGAGAAGAAATATTTTGGATTTCTCTTTATTTCCTGAATTGCTTTCTGTTCTAACTGCCTTTCTTCAGTTTCATATGAGTGTTTCAATTTCCGCTCGATTTCTTCAATCTCCCTATTTAAATTATTCCTTCTTTGACGGGAAATTCGTAAGAAATCGAGCGGAAATTGAAACACTCATATGAAACTGAAGAAAGGCAGTTAGAACAGAAAGCAATTTAGGAAATAAAGAAAAATCCAAAATATTTCTTCTCATATGCGAAATCAAAAGCAAAAACCATTGCCGGTATTGGACCAATTTATACAAGTGAAGGTTCATACACGGAGGATGACAAAGAAATTAGTGAAATCCTAAAAAGGCAGTATGAGGACATGTTTAGCACTCCAATAAACAACATGAAGGTGGAAGATCCAGACAATTTCTTTATGCGGGATGTTCAAACCCCTGTAAATATAACTGATATAAACACGAAATTCGCTCGTGTTTATATCAGTGTCTAAATCCCACAGACGATGTACAGGTGGATAAGACTGAATATCTTCAGATATTTCTCTGAAATGTAGGGGTGACTGTTCCTAGCCTAGTCACGCCACTATTGTATTGTTAGATTGTTGGTTGGTTGACGCTGGATTTTGTTGGAAAAGCACCAGTCCAGTAAGCAACTGCCTCCAGCAGATGACAACAAATTCATTCCTTGTTGTCTGGTGCATCCCGTTATAAATTTATAATAATGGTCAGCGCCTATAAGTATTCCAACATCAGTGAGGCAGTCAGAATTTATTTTGTAATCTGCTAGCCTCATGCGGTTTCGTTTAAGATATTTCGCAGTGCGAGCTAATCCTGTGACCTGCAGGTCTGTAGGAAGTTTGTCTACTACTACCGCTTGTATTGGACTAGTGGAAGATCCAAGTCTCACTAATACCTTAACTACTTGGTATTCACGAGGTCCACTATTAGTCAAGAGACCAGAAATATTCAATCTCACACTTTTGGCAGGTTTTAAATTTAACTGCTCGATAATTGTTGTGTGATGAAGGTTTTCTGTGAACCTTGATCAAAAAGACCTCTAGTGTTAACTCTAGATTTCCTGTTAATTAATCTAAGTTGAGCTGTAGGCAGAGTGGTATTATTGCCTGACTCAGTAGCAAGTACATTTATTTCTTGATGTACCTTGCAATATTGTACTGTGGTAGAATTCTTAGAATTCTACCCAGTTGTCATGGATTGGGTAGAAGTTTTTCTACATAAGGCATAGTGATGTACACCTTTGTTGCATGAACGTAGTTGCACTACACATTTATTAGGATCATGAGAGCCCATGCACTTGGTGCACCTGTGTATTTCTTGTAACCGTTTAATCCTGGTATTAAAGTTAGGATAAACAGGGCATTGGTAGGTGGCATGTCCTTGACTACAAAACAGACACCTTCTCTCTCTGGTTGACTTTGTCTCTTTAGCAGACAAGTCATTGGTTACATCAGAAGGTGATACTGAATAAGTACCTACATTACCACTCCCCTTTCCAGTGGATGGAGCAGTCCTAGGTTTAAATTTATTAGACTTATTTAAAGTCGGTTTGGGTTTGACTAAGGTGTCAATATTAGGTGGTTTAGACTCAGGTTTAATCTTATCATGGGTCTTCAACCTGTTAACCGTTATTCTCAGTCCCTCGAATATTTGTTCGAGAGTGAGAAACTCGGTTTTATAGTGTGAGCAGATTTCTGCTAAGATATTTCGAGGTAAATTCCTCTGCAGAAGTAACTTGATTGACCATTCTGAGGCTGGTATATCAACTTTAGTACCTAAGGCCTTTAGGAGAGACTCTACTTCTAGCCTGCAGCTTTGAAGTGAGTCTGGTCTGCTACTTGGTGCATTCAGATCTAGCAACTGGTAATAAAGGTTAGCTCTACTCAACTCCTTGTTGCAATAGTTCAACTTTAGCAGTTTTATAGCTTCCTCATAATTACTCTCAGTGAGAGCTAGGTTATTTATGACCTTTTTAGCCTCTCCTTTGAGAAGACTAATCAGGTATGAGAATTTAGAAATCTTGTCAAGAGAAGATTTTCTATGTATATGAACTTCAAATGAAGTCCAAAACTTGTCCCAATTTTCTTTATCCAGCCCTGCAAATGTAGGTAAGTCTAAAGTAGGTAAACGAACCTCAGGTAATTGGTTACTGGATTGAGACACAGTATTATTTGTATTAGATTTAGATTGTGTTACTAGATTGGATAGTATGTCAAGTTTATCTTGAGTCTCATCTTCATACTGGGAAATATCTGCTATAATTCGATCCATTTCATCAGGATCAGTTGCTATGGTATTCAGTAAGTCGAGATAAGACTGGCTTGTAGATTTAACTTGATCAAATTTCAGATCAGCTACTCTCACTGATGTTTCTAATCGATAGGAATCAATGGGAGTTGCTTTAGACCAGGCCTCAGACTTGTTAATTAGTCTAGTTAAATGACCTTTGAGGCCAATATAGGTTCTCCTTAATTGTTCAGGAGTAGCCATGATGGTTTTAAGTCCAAACTTCATGGGATTTGAATAAGTATTACTAATGAAGCTTGGGTACTTGATCATTGGTTGACAAGTAATATTAAGTATAGCCTAATTTAATGTGGCTAAATTACACTTTACCTCACTCGAGGTTAAATGTACCTACCTAACAATAAGTAGCTAATTATTTTGAGCAGTGCTTGAACTTCACCGTTAACTTTCGTCCGGCTAGCTCATCTTTATCACCATTAGATGTAATGGTGATCATTCAGCAGCACTCAAAATGTATACACACAAAATAATGAGTACAAGAAGAAATAATATGGATATACTCTAATCAGAGTTATCTTAAGGTTTAATCCCACCCTTGATAGGGTCAGCACAAAATGTATAATACATGTACTATTGACCAGCTCTAGCCTAGTCGTGAGAATTTCTACCTAAGAAACTACAAATTTATTTAGTCTGTGTTTGTGCCAAATTCAGCACAATCACAGCCTGAATTCCTACCTAATATAGGTTGGCAAAGATTATTGTGGTGCAGTAATGTGAATATATAGTTGTGCTGTATTTTTTTTTTTTTTTAGATTTTATAGTTTATATAAATGTGCCACTTGCACACACAAGTGAAAACAATTATGTACAGTTCAATTTGGCTTGCTAGCCACAGCCGTTTGTGATAATTGATTATGTTGATCAATTTGTCAACTACATGTGACCTAGACTCACCTGACAGGTGTACACCATCTCTTGCCAGGTTTTGCCTGTATGGTTTGGCTGTAAATTGGATATAAGTGGCATCCAATCGTACTCGTTTTTTCAGCCTGAAGTTTATGTATTTGGCAGCTCTCTGGTAATATTCTGGGGTTACTCCCCAACGATTATCATTACTCAGTTGGCGAGGTTCCACTAATGTGAATACTACCGAATTGCTGATGAGTTTAAATGAAGAAATTATGGCTTTAAGGTGATTAATCACCTCAGCTGGATGACGAGTAGGATGGATGTCATTACCACCTAAATAAATAATGGTTAGATGGTGAGGCCACTCTAACGCAGGTGTTAGTGTGGAATTGTTATAAAAGTTATGAGCTGTTGCTCCTGGTGACCTAAAGATTCATACTTCAGTATGAGGTATAGGTCTAAGTGTTGTGGGTAATTGACTGTGTCCCACGAGTGCTACCTTATACATGAGGTATAAGTAGCAATGAATTGGTGTGAATTAGGCTAACCTATGTGTTACGCTGCCGGTAGACACAATTGATTAATGTGGTTAGTCTAGACTACTTCACACGGTGATTAGTTATTACCAATTAGTACGTATATATTTATATTTATGTTTATCCGGTTCGATAAGGACCATAATGTGGAATATCTGGGCTTGACTCAATTTATTTAATTATTAAATTAATGAAATCAATTACGAAGGACCACCCACTTTTAAGAAAAGAGGGAAACTAATAAAAAGTGATCATTAGAAACACAAGGAAGAACCAGTGTCTATGGATAAATATTAGAAAGCATAATCACTTAAATAATTAATGGGCTGTATGGTTAATTAACTAAAGTCAGAGCCTCAAACATCTACATTGGGGGGGTATTGCTAGAACTTCATATACGTCTAGGAACTAGTGTGGTTCGTGCACCAGTTCATTGTTTGATAAATAATATTGTGACCAAAATATTAAAGATCAATAGGCGATTACCACCAGAAATTATAAAGATTATTAGCATTAGAAAGTAATCATCTAAATAAACACATATTATCTCCAGTGTTCATGACGAGTATTCAATTTGATAGAATCATGAAACAAATAGCAAAAATTGGAGTAATTAAATGTGTACAAAAAGTCTTAGCTTTAAGACGATATCTATGACATCATTCACGCCTCGTCCTTGTGATCTCAGGAATTCCTGGTAGAAGCCCTTAGAGGTGAATAACACGAATGTAGGTAACAGCTCGTTGACTCCTCACATACGAGCTGTAATTTAAGGGATATTACGTAGCATTGAACTTGGCTACTTAAATCTCAATATTCATGAAATATAAAATAAAAATTAATGCGGTACTAACGTTGGATTTTTTGTAGTCGTTCGATGTAACGACAGGCTGCCCACGACATATACAATCTCTAATGATGCATCAAAAAAGAACTATATACTTATCGAAAGGTGCAAATTATGCTGAAGCCTGCCGGTATCGCGTCTCAGGCTCAAACTTCCACAATGTCGTACACGTGGTTGATAGCTTGGCTTGAATATCGACGCGTTATTAGTTGACCGAGCACTGCAGATCACGTAGAACAATAATAATTCATTCTGGGTTGAGTATCAGTGTAATTCTTGCTGATAATCTCAACGTCACGTGTCTCAGACTCTGACGCCACGACTTTTGTTGCTCAATTCCGTAACACGAGTTCACCACTCCTCACACACAATGGCGTCTCTCTTCCTTCTCCTCCAACCCGCGTCCCCGCATTCACCACAGAAATTATTTATCACGAATAATATTATTTTGCGCAATGGTGGTTGAAATACTTTAATAAAGACTGGGTTGTGATTCTAGGGATTTAAATATTATTACTTTCTCGTCTTATGGTGGTAAACGAAAAATGGAGAAGATTTTAGTTTTCTCCATGGCATTCACGCATGACGGTAAATTTATTACTTGATAACAATTGTAACTAAAAACTCTCGATTTAGAATTATTTGGGAGTTATGTTATCCATGAATAATTATCACACGGAATACTGATGATTTAAGAGAATCACATTAAATTCTCTAACACACTGGTTATAAATGTGTTTAACTAGATATAATCTGACGCAATACTGGTGCTTGGTTTCGTAAGAATTCCAGTATCCATATGCAGATATATTGGTTAGTTCATGTGAACATTACTGTTAGTAAGTTTTAGTAACTACTGTAATTAGTATATTTTAATACGGATTTATTATAATACAATGGTATTGTATTAGTGTTGGAAATTTCCAACAATGGGTATACCAACACCCAAATGTTCTGAACTCTGTATTATACACATGTCAGGAACTATGCTTAGTCATCTCAGTAGAGAAAACAAAGATCCTGAACCGACACCCACCCAGACGGGGTGGGGCCGTTCGCAAAATGCAGTTGGATAATGGCTCTCTGCTCGTCTATGTAACCTGATACAAATACCTTGGTCTTGAGGTTCTACTGTACCGCAATGTTGTAGCCAGACTGAGTCGCCAGTGTAGACACACTCCGTGCTCTCAAGGCTGTGGCAGGCTGCCATCCAAGCTATGGTGCAAATGTGAGAATTGGCAAAATGGTGTATCTTTCATATATTTGGTCACTGATTGATTATGCTGCACCCATGCTTGCTCTAGAGCATGAGAGAATGCTTGGAGGGCTGGAAAAGATGCAAAACGAAGCCATGAGGATTATCCTCGGATGCCCCCGTACAACTAAATTACTAAACATGAGGAAGGAACTGAATATTTCATGTGTAAGTGATCGTATTATTGAAATTAATGCTCTGATTGGTATCAAGATGCTTAGGCTAACCCACCCTAACACGTTCACTGAAGCCTTCCAACCCTTCTTCCTTGAAGGTCAGCATCCCTCCAAATGGATTACCAAGACTGCCACTGTGCTCAGAATGTATAATATTCATCACCTCTACCAAGAGAGACAACAACAACACTTTCCTGCCCCATGCGAGATCGCTCCTTTCCAAATTACTGCCCCCCCCCTTTCCCAGCCAAGAAGCTGATTAAAGAACAAGCCTTGCTTCGACAAGAAGCAAAGTACAATGCCTTAAGCCAAATTGATGCTTTAGTCAGAGAGCGCTCCCTTTCCCAGATTATTTACACTGATGGATCCTTGCATCAGTCCTATGGTGCAGCTGGAAGTGCAGTTGTTGTGACAGGGAGAGATGGTTCCTTCTCCCATAAGTGTGGAGCGCGACTAAGTAACTGGGCCTCCACTCTTTAAACAGAATTGGTTGTCATAATCCTTGCACTCGAGTGCGTATATGAATCCAAAGTTGACACGCTAACTGTAAGTGACTCCTTGTCATTCTTGACTGCCCTCAGCTCCCCAAGGCATAACTGTGACGTGCTTATCTCTGAAGCTAGACACAGATATAATGAAATAATTAATGACGGAGTCAGGGTCTATCTTCTGTGGATTCCTTCCCATATTGGTCTCCGAATGCATGATAGAACTAATGAGTTGGCCAAGACTTTTGCTCGTATTGATTACCGGGAATTGTATTGCTCAAGGGAATTGATTACCAGCTTGGACTGCCCATGAGTAGCCTGAGGGCAGTAATATTCAGGGAACATCAACTGAATTTCGGAGACTTGAGGCAAAGTGAAATTCATACCAGTTCCTCCATCTATCATCATTCTATTATGCAGGAAGTACCGCACGTCTATGGGTCATCCAATAAGGATAGCAGACTTCTAGATGTTACCACTGCTAGGCTTAGGCTCAAGTACCTCTGGGAATTTGTAACATCTGCTGATGTAGATTTGACTAAATGTAAACTCTGTCAGCAGAACTATTCTCATACTTTGCGTCATTATATAATGGAATGTGAAAAAATCGCGGAATTCAGAGATAACGCCATCAATGGTGTACAAGAAATTTGTAAGTACTTCAAAATGATGTGCTGCCCGAAATCTTAGCGAAGTATCCAAAATTTGCATACTGTAGGTAATGCATGCACATGATTCTAAAGCTGCCGCCCAGTTGGGTGGGTGTGCTGCACATGACTGTAAAGCTGCCGCCCAGTTGGGTGGGTGTGGAGCACATGCCCGTAAAGTTGACGCCCAGTTGGGTGGGTGTGGAGCACATGACTGTAAAGCTGCGGCCCAGTTGGGTGGGTGTGCAGTACATGACTGTAAAGCTGCCGCCCAGTTGGGTGGGTGTGGAGCACACGACTGTAAAGCTGCCGCCCAGTTGGGTGGGTGTGGAGCTCATGACTGTAAAGCTGCCGCCCAGTTGGGTGGGTGTGCAGCACATGACTGTAAAGCTGCCGCCCAGTTGGGTGGGTGTGGAGTACTCGACTGTAAAGCTGCCGCCCAGTTGGGTGGGTGTGGAGCTCATGACTGCAAAGCTGCCGCCCAGTTGGGTGGGTGTGCAGCACATGACTGTAAAGCTGCCGCCCAGTTGGGTGGGTGTAGAGCACACGGCTGTAAAGCTGCCGCCCAGTTGGGTGGGTGTGCAGCACATGACTGTAAAGCTGCCGCCCAGTTGGGTGGGTGTGGAGCACATGACTGTAAAGCTGCCGCCCAGTTGGATGGGTGTGCAGCAAAACTAGTAACTGTATGACTCATCATAGATAAGTGCCTTTTATAGTGACTGTTGTGAGCCTCTTGTTGAATCACTTGTGATAGAAAAGATTATTGATGTGTGTATTTGTGTAGGTGATTGAATATGTATGTTTATATATGTATATGTATATATATATGTACATGTATGTATGCGTATGTGTACATGTATATATAACATTAATAATTGTGTGACTAGCGTCAAAAGATTGTTACTTGCTTATCTAAACGAACTTTACCAGTCTCCGTGGCGTAGTGATAAGACACTCTCCTGGCGTTCCGCGAGCGCTTTGTCATGGGTTCGTATCCTGGCCGGGGAGGATTTTCTGGGCGCAAATCCTTAACTGTAGCCTCTGTTTAACTCAACAGTAAAATGGGTACTTGATTGTAACAACGATTCTTTGCGGCGGGGATCGTATTCCAGTGACCTGCCCGAAACGCTACGCGTACTAGTGGCTGTACAAGAATGTAACAACTCTTGTATATATCTAAAAAAAAACTAGAAGGTTCAGTTACTGAACCGATTATGTGCCTCTGTAATCCTTTACACCACCGCCCACGGGATGGGTATTATGGGATGCATAATAAAGAAAGAAATTGAATTGTAACTTATCTCCTAAATGTCAACATATATCAGTTCAGTTCATGCTATTGATCTCAATTAGTCTTAAATCTTAATTTTTAAGGTTTTCCCAGATCTTGCCCAAAACGCTGTGCGTATTAGTGCTTTAGGCATAGTATATACTTGTTCTTTCTTGAAATCCAACATTCTACTTGTAACTCCCAACCACTCCCAACACCACTACCACTACCAACACCACCACCACTCTCAACACCACCACCACTCCCAACACCACTACCACTCTCAACACCACCACCACTCCCAACACCACTACCACTACCAACACCACCACCACTCTCAACACCACCACCACTCCCAACACCACTACCACTCTCAACACCACCACCACTCCCAACACCACCACCACTCCCAACACCACCACCACTCCCAACACCACTACCACTACCAACACCACCACCACTCTCAACACCACCACCACTCCCAACACCACCACCACTCTCAACACCAACACCACTCCCACCACCACCACCACTCTCAACACCACTACCACTCTCAACACCACCACCACTCCCAACACCACCACCACTCCCAACACCACCACCACTCCCAACACCACTACCACTACCAACACCACCACCACTCTCAACACCACCACCACTCCCAACACCACCACCACTCTCAACACCAACACCACTCCCACCACCACCACCACTCTCAACACCACCACCACTCCCAACACCACCACCACTCCAAACACCACAACCACTCCCAACACCACCACCACTACCAACACCCCGTGGGAAGTAGTGGAATTTATATCTATCCTTGAGCTGTAGTTGCCCCATACCCCAGCCCGTGAGTGATAGTGGACCCCATACCCATCCTGTGGAAGGGAGTGGACCCCATACCCATCCTATGGAAGGGAGTGGACCCCATACCCATCTTGTGGGTGGTAATGGACCCCATACCCATCTAGTGGGTGCTATTGGACCCCATAGCCATCTAGTTGGTGGTAGTGGACCCCATACCCATCTAGTGGGTGGTAGTGGACCCCATACCCATCCTGTGGGTGGTAGTGAACCCCATACTCATCTAGTGGGTGGTAGTGGACCCCATACCCATCCTGTGGGTGGTAGTGGACCCCATACTCAACTTGTGTGTGCTAGTGAACTCCATGCTCATCTAGTGGGTGGTAGTGGACCCCATACCCATCCTGTGGGTGCTAGTGGACCCCATACCCATCTAATGGGTGGTAGTGGACCCCATACCCATCTTGTGGGTGCTTGTGGACCCCATACCCATCTAGTAGGTGGTAGTGGACCCCATACCCATCCTGTGGGTGGTAGTGGACCCCATACCCATCTTATGGGTGCTAGTGGACTCCATGCCCATCTAGTGGGTGGTAGTGGACCCCATACTCATCTTGTTGGTGCTAGTGGACTCCATGCCCATCTAGTGGGTGGTAGAGGACCCCATACTCATCCTGTGGGTGGTAGTGGACTCCATACTCATCTTGTGGGTGCTAGCAGACCCCATATTTTCCTGTGGGTGGTAGTGGACCCCATACCCATTCTGTGGGCGGTAGTGCATCCCATACCAATCTTTTTGGCGGTACTGGACCCCATGCCCCTCCTGTGGGTGGTATAGTGACCCCATACCCATACTGTAGGTAGTAATGGCCCCCCCCCCTCATACCCACCATGTGGGCGGTAGTGGACCCCATACCCATCCTGTGGATGGACGTGGCCCCCATACCCACCCTGTGGGCGGTTGTGGATCCCATACGTATCCTGTGAGCGGTAGTGGACCCCCCCATACCCATCCTGTGGGTGGTAGTGACCCCATAGCTATCCTGTAGGCAGTAGTGGACCCCACACCCACAAATACATTTTCTTCTGTCCTCCATGGACAGGGTTAGAGATGTGTTAAACATATAGTTCAAGGGTTTATTGAACAATCAACCACAGAAGGTGATTCGGTGCTTTTAAAATACTAAGCTAACCTACATACGTAAATACATAGATACACAGATTTACGTATGCCCTACATAAAGTGTTCGATGTGTCTTTTACATAGTGTCATTAATGTGCATTTACAAAAGTGAAATGTAATTCTGATCAGCTTCCATATATACTTTATACACATGCATATACATACACACACACATGCATTCACTTACATTTGTCTCTTTTACTCTGACAGGGTGAGATAGCTGATAGAGAAACTAGTGTGCAATTAAGCACTTAAGCACTGAAGGGGATTAAGGTGCTTTTACAAGCTCAGGTTATATAGTTACATCACATACATACATTGTATGTCGGCGGTAGTGGCGGTAGATTGTACATGTTGGCGGTAGTGAACCCCATATCCATCCTGTGGTTGATAGTGGACCCCATACCAATCCTGTGGGCGGTAGTGGACCCCATACTCTTCCTGTGGGTGATAGTGGACCTCATACCCATCCTGTGGGTGATAGTGGACCCCATACCTATCCTGTTGGCGGTAGTGGACCCCATACCTATCCTGTGGTCGGTAATGGATCCAATATCTACCCTGTGGGCGGTAGTGGACCCCATATGCCCATAGTGGACCCCTATGGGTGGTAGTTGAGCGGTAGTCGAGCTCACCTATGAGTGAGCGCTTTGTCAATGGGTCGTATCCTGGCCGGGGAAGATTTACTGGGCGTAAATCCTTAACTATAGCCTCTGTTTAACTCAACAGTAAAATGTGTACTTGGTTGTAAAAACGATTCTTCATGGGGGTCGTATTCCAGGGACCTGCCCGAAACGCTACACGTACTAGTGGCTGTACAAGAATGTAACAACTCTTGTATATATAAAAAAAAAATAAAAAAGTTAACCCCATACCCATCCTGTGGGCGGCAGTAGATGATAGACCCATCTTGTCGGTGGTAGTTAACCATATACCCATTCCGTGGACGGAACTGTCATGTTCACAGAAAATGGTACCATCCGTTTTCTATGTGCGGCGGCTGAGACGAAGGGAGAAGGTAAACAATAGAGCGTACAGGACGCCTGCCAAGCTTGGTAGCTACTAGTCATGTAATCATATTAAGTATTAAAGTCAGTAACCAAGTCATGACTTTACATCAACCCTACAACCAAGACTTCCTCAGTAACACACAAACACCACATTGGCGACGAGGATGAACTGTGAACGCAGGTATTTGTTCAGTTTCAAACACAAGGGAGAAGCATGCTGCCTGGAGGAGGAAGAGAAGCTGTGAGCGCCATACCCGATGCTGTATGCTAACCGATGCTGTGTGCTAACCAATGCTGTGTGCTAAACGATGCTGTGTGCTAACCAATGCTGTGTGCTACCCAAGCTGTGTGCTACCCAAGCTGTGCTGAAGAAACTGTACTGAGGAATCTGCCGACGTTGTGTACGAAACGACGCTTTGATGTGTACAAAACCTGATGTTTTGGTTACGAAACGACGCTTCGTGCTACAAAATTCATCACACTGTACCGACTGCTGTACCAACTGCTGTGCCAACTGCTGTGCCAACTGCTGTGCCAACTGCTGTGCTGCTGCTGTGAGTAGGAACAACACATGTACACAAGGGCTAGGTAAGAAGTCAGTTGCTGCTATATTGTGCACTGTTGTGAACTTTTGCATTAAAATGCTTGTGTGCTTTGCAAAATTAAAGTAATTACAGTGAATTCTTGACTAACATATTCAGTGCAGTAAGTGTTTAATATTCTGAGGAACATTTAAGTGATAAGTTACATTTATTCAGTAAAAATGGCAAATATACCTCAGTTTCCTGCATTTGATCCTGACTGTGACCAGACAAACCTGTCACAGAGGTGGGTCAAATGGCTTAAAAGGTTTGAAAATTTGTTGATAGTTTCTGACATCAAAAGTGCTGAAAGAAAGCGTGCCTTTCTACTTCATTATGCAGGTGATAGAGTTTGTGACATCTTTGACACACTGAAAGACACTGGTGGTGCCAAAGATTATGACACTGCCAAAGCCAAACTAACAGAGCATTTCAAACCAAGGTAAAATACTGCAATGGAAATTATGCATTTCAGGAGAGCAAAACAACTCTCTAATGAAACTGTGGATCAATACCACACACGTCTGCAGGGTTTAGCATCCCATTGTGAGTTTGCTGATGTTGACAAAGAAATCAAACAGCAAATAATTGAAACATGCACATCTACACGTCTCCGTCGAAGAGCTCTAGAACTTGTTGATGATGAAAGTTCTCTTACCAAGATACTGGATATGGCTCGTCGAATGGAAGATGCTGCACGTGATGCTCGTGTCATGGAGTGCAGTGCTAATAACGGTTCTGCCACTGTTACTAACAGTGATGAGGTACGTAAGGTTCAGGGAGGACACCGTGATCAAAGAAGATATCATGGCAAACCTAACAGTAAATTTAGCCGAGAACCACGTCACAACTGGGGTCAAGGAACAAGGCTCAGGCAGTCTCAACGACCCACATCAGAGGGTGTCAACAATAAATGTTACAATTGTGGAGGAGACTACCCACACCAAGATAATGTTTGTCCTGCTCAAGGTAAGAAGTGCTATGAGTGTGGAAAACTAGGTCATTTTGGTGCTATGTGTCGTTCTGCACTAAAGAAACCACAGTCAATGAATAAAAGCGCTGTACGAGGATCAGGTCATAGGGGTCGAGGTGGTAAACACAATATTGCACCTCATATCCAGAATGTTAATAATATACAAGACAACATTTCATTACAACCAGTCTCAGATGACAGTGAATGTGATTATACTTATGGAGTACAAGCAATCACAGAATGGAATGATCTTCCAAACAACCCAGAGACATGTGTATACATTGCTGGTATTTGTCTCAAAGTTCTCATTGACACTGGATCAAACATTGATACCATTGCTGAGTGCCACTATGAGAAATTTAAAAAACAGTTCCCAAAGCTTGAGAACTACAATGGCAAAGCCACTGCCTATGCTTCAAAGGTAGCCTTGCCAGTGATTGGAACTTTCACTGCAGAGATTAAGTCAAAGAGTGCAATGCTCATTACTACATTCCATGTTGTTAGGAATGCAAAGGAGTCTTTACTCAGTTACAAGACTTCAACCAAATTGGGGCTACTTCAGCTTTCTAATGCTGTAGCAGTGGAATCTGCAAACAATGTTGATGGTATTGTTGCTGAATTTTCTGATCGATTTAAATCCATAGGTTGTTATACTGATAGCAAAGTACATCTGCATATCAACCCAGATGTAATTCCAGTTGCCCAACCACATCGCCGACAACCATTCCATACTCGCAAGAAAGTCGATGCCGAACTGGATAGGCTGATGGAACTAGATATCATTCAACCAGTAACAGGCACAACACCATGGGTAAGCCCAATTGTCACTCCACCAAAGCCGAAGAATCCAGATGAGATACGCATTTGTGTGGACATGCGTGTTCCCAACAAGGCAATAATGCGTGAACGCCATCCTACACCGACTGTAGATGATATGATCTACCGCTTGAATGGTGCAACTGTATTCAGCAAGTTAGATTTAAACAAGGGCTATCATCAGCTTGAACTTGATGATGAGAGTCGCTTCATCACAACGTTTACGACACATCGAGGTCTGTATAGGTACAAGCGCCTGAGTTTTGGTATCAACAGTGCTGCCGAGGTATTCCAGCACATCATCAGCCAGGTATTGCAAGACATACCTAATGCTGACAACATGTCTGATGACATCATTGTTTATGGCCGTACCCAAGCTGAACACGACAAAGCTCTTCGTGCAACATTGCAACGCTTACGAGAAAAGAATCTGACGTTAAGCCGAGCAAAGTGTGAGTTCAATCAACATAAAATTGAATTCTTTGGACATGTACTTAGTGACAAAGGTCTGTCTCCAGATCCTAAGAAAGTTGCAGATATCAAGAATGCTGCAGCTCCTTCAACGTCCACTGAAGTACATAGTTTTCTGGGAATGGCAAACTACTGTTCTCGCTTCATTCCAGATTTTGCTACCATTACGAAGCCTCTACGTGAGCTCCTGAAGAAAAATGCATCATGGTACTGGAGCGATATCGAGCAAAATGCATTTGATGCTGTGAAAGATGCACTAGTAGAGAATGCGACTGCTGCATACTTTGATCCATCAATGGACACTGAGTTAACGGTGGATGCTAGTCCTGTTGGATTAGGTGCTGTTTTAGCCCAACACAAACCTGGTCAACCAGATTCCCGAGTAGTAATTGCCTACGCCAGCCGTTCTCTCACAGATGTTGAGCAACAATACAGTCAGACAGAGAAGGAAGCTCTTGCTCTTGTATGGGGCTGTGAACACTTCAATGTGTATCTGCTTGGTGCGCCCTTCACCACGATAGTCACTGACCACAAACCGTTGGAGACCATCTTCAATAATCCAAAGTCCAAACCACCAGCTCGCATTGAGAGATGGGCTCTTCGTCTGCAACCATACAACTTTACGGTGAAATACAAGCCGGGTGCAGGCAATCCCGCTGATTACATCAGTCGACATCCTGCAAACAGTTTCACCATCACCAAGCATCAGCAAGTTGCCGAGGAATATGTACACTCTGTAACCTGTGATGTAACCCTAAGGCTCTTACTCTTGATGAAATCCGTACTGCAACCCTAGAGGACCCAACTCTGCAAGCAACAGTGGATGCATTGACTAAGAAAAAGTTTCCACGCATCCCACCCTCAGGAGTTGACCAAGATGCATTCAAAGCACTTGAACGCATCCAGACAGAATTAAGTGTTACGCAACAACGTGACACTGTGCTGCGAGGTACTCGTATCGTGATTCCAGCTGTTCTCCAGCAACGTGCTCTGAAGCTTGCACATCAAGGACACCAAGGTGTTGTTAGGACGAAACAGCTGCTAAGAGAAAAGGTGTGGTTTCCTGGCATTGATCGTGAAGCAAAGGATATGCATGATGCCTGTGTCCCTTGCCAAGCTGCAGTGGATACTTCAAGACCAACACCTCTACAACCTTCACCACTACCTGCTGCACCATGGACGGAAGTATCGATGGACTTCTGTGGACCACTACCAACTGGAGAGTACTTGTTGGTAGTCATTGATAATCACTCACGTTATCCAGAAGTAGAAATCATCACTTCCACATCTGCAAAGGCTGTCATCCCGAAACTCGACAAGATCTTTTCAAACTTTGGCATTCCCGAAGTTGTCAAGACAGACAATGGACCGCCATTCAATGGACAAGACTTCGTCAACTTTTCTGAGCATATTGGATTCAAACACCGCCGTGTGTTGCCACTACATCCTCAAGCAAATGGAGAAGTTGAGAGATTCATGCAACCTCTCATGAAAGCGGTACGCTGTGCTCATGCCGAAGGACGATCCTGGAAACAAGCTATGTATGCTTTTCTCAGGAACTACCGTGCAACACCGCATGGAACACTGGGCAAATCACCTGGTGAACTTTTATTTGGACGTCCTATGAGAATCGCACTACCCGTCATGCCAGCCGAGGTAACGGATAAACGTCTCGCTCAGAAGGATGCACTAGCCAAGGGCAAAATGAAAATTGCTCATGATCAACGTGCAAAGGAACAGTTCATAAAGGTTGGTGACACTGTTCTCGTTAAAAAGAAAAAAGAGGGAAAGTTAGATATGCCGTATGATACAAAACCATATAAAGTGATTAGTGTAAAAGGAACTATGGTAACAGCTAGTAATAGAGATCATAGTATAACACGTAATATGGCTTATTTCAAAGTGATTCCAACTAGTGTAGAAAATGATGAAGTGCAAAGTCGTGCAAAAGAAAAAGAAAAAAATAGTTATAACCCGACAAACAATTCATTAAGGGATGTTATTGCATTTAAGGACTCTCGTCCTAAACGTCATGTTAAACGCCCTACACGATTTGATGATTAATTGTGTTCCTATGTAATGAAAAGTATTTACTTATTGTGCTAAACTAAATTTAATATTGTTTGAATAATGCAGATATCTCATTCAATATTTTGTAACTTTGTATTACAGTTTCTTTCATGTTTAACATTGCATATGTATTTTTAACATTGAAATCCTTTGTGGAAAAGATTAAGTTGTTTAAATTCTTTGTGTGCTTAATTAATGTTAAATGTATGCAGTATCTCTTGATATGGTAATAACTTACTTTGTGTCAATAACTTTGCTTTGTGCTACAAGCATGGTAGACATCCTGTATTCATTCTTTTTAAAGAAAAGGAGGGATGTCATGTTCACAGAAAATGGTACCATCCGTTTTCTATGTGCGGCGGCTGAGACGCCGGGAGAAGGTAAACAATAGAGCGTACAGGACGCCTGCCAAGCTTGGTAGCTACTAGTCATGTAATCATATTAAGTATTAAAGTCAGTAACCAAGCAATGACTTTACATCAACCCTACAACCAAGACTTCCTCAGTAACACATAAACACCACAGGAACTGGACCCTATACTCATGCTGTGGGCGGCAATGGAGG
This sequence comes from Procambarus clarkii, assembly GCF_040958095.1. Lineage (NCBI taxonomy): Eukaryota > Metazoa > Arthropoda > Malacostraca > Decapoda > Cambaridae > Procambarus > Procambarus clarkii. Next base: position 3,256,694 of record NC_091219.1, read on the forward strand.
CCATACCCATCCTGTGGGCGGTAGTAGACACAATTTTCATCCTGTGGGTGATTGTGGACCCCATACCCATCCTGTGGGCGGTATAGTGGACGCCTCACACATCCTTTGGGTGGAAGTGGAATATATACCCATCCATTGGGAAGTAGTGGACCCCTTACTCATCCTGTAGATGATAGTGGCCCCCAAACCCATCCTTTGGGCAGCAGTGAACTCATACCCATCCTGCAGGCGGTAGTGGACGCCATACACATTTTGTGTGTATTAGTGGACCATATACCCATCCTGTAGACGGTAGTGGACCCCATACCTATCCTGTGGGAAGTTATTGTGTCCAGATCCATCCAACAAGCGGTATGGACCCCTTACCCACCTAACAGGTGGTAGTTGACCCTATACCCATTTTACAGTAGTTAGTAGACACTATATAATCCTATTTGCAGTAGTTTACCACATAGACATTCCAACGTAACATCGTTTTCTGTTAACGTTCCTACAATACATTTTTTAAAGATTTTTATAGCACAAACTAGTGTATATATTATTGATTGGTGAAGCACTATTATTCTATGTAATAATTTATAGTGCTTATTATAATTTACTAAGAACAACTAATGTTTCTCAAAACAAAACTATGAAACCTCAATAGGATGTAGCTGATCTGTAATATTCTAAGAGCATGGACAATAGCAGGTAAATTTGAGAACACATGGGGGACCTGAAAACTACAATTTGCATTACAAGTGAACCAATCACGACTATTCTGCTGTCTACGGTGATGGACGGGTATTGTGAGACGTAAATTAGTACGTGAGGAAGAGTTTGGGCCTTGGAAAAAATGTAACTGGGAGTATACCACATATGTACTAATTCATATTCAACATATTGACCTTAAGCATTAAGTCATATATGTGCTGTCTTGTGCGAGAGCGGGTTGCATAATTCAGTATTTCCTTTGATTATTAATTAATTCCACACTTTCGGATATCCAAGTCATCTAATACTAGTGAGGATCAAGCCCCAAAGTTTATTGATTAGCATGATCGATCCAGAACACGATCATTGCTCTGTGTTATTGGTCTGGTGGTGGCAGCGAAAAAGTGATTCTAGAGTTTTGCTAGAAGTCTATTGCACGTCATACGGGTTGTAGAATCTTAAGTCGTGTCTAGTCTTAATTGTTGCTGAAAGCTGCGTGTCGCTCTGTTAGAATCTATGTGGTCGAGACCCCTAGGCTAGGCGCAGTACGGGGAGCTGGTAGGAGCGATTATAGGATTACATCAAGTGTATCTTCGAATTAAGTATAATTAATTTTATGGAAAGTAATTCCTTTTATTTGTGTGTTCTAGAGATTACCAATTTTTGTTTCCCTTAAATTCAATCCCCGGTTAATTTTTTTTTCCCCAAGTGTTCGGTAGTTTCTTGTACATTAGGCTAAGTCCGTACATTAAGTTTTGCTATTCTCTATTGTATTAGTCTAAGTCAGAGGTGTGGTTTTGTAGAGCGTAGTTAATCCTCTGAACTTAGGACTATATGTTGGTCACTATAGTTAGTGAAGGAATTATGTTAAGGGATAGTAATTTTCGTTGTAAATGCTTAATAGAGTTCGTGGAAAATTTCTAAGTATTTTGGGATAAGTTTTCGGCTAAGTCAACGTCGGAAAGTCGTTAACTGTAATTAATTGGTATTCGCGAGTAATGTATGTGATCTGGGTATCATTAGGATTCCCCAGTCGATGCGAGTTATATTATTCTAGTTTACCAGTAAGATGGTAGAATTGCGATTTTAGACATAGAATTTTTTTGGTAGAAACGTAGGTGGAAAATTTTCTAAGTCCAGCTTGGGCTAGAATCGGACTTTTTGGCGAAAATTCGAATTTTCATGTTTTGTATATATTCTAGGGTCAGTATTACCCCTCGAGTGTGCGCAAGGGACGTAATTCTGTTCTTAAGCATTAAACAGTGATAATTACATTTTTTGCTGAATTTAGTTATTTTTCGAGAAAATCGTGTTGTATTTTTGTTAGAGTCCAAGTGAGATGAAAACCTCGGATTTTGACGAAAATTCGAATTAATGAGTGTTTAAACCACCAGCGGCGTCAGTATTGTTCTGTATACAGCGTCAGTATTAAATAACAGTGTATTCATATATGGGAACGAAAAACCCATTTTTGTGAATTAAGGGAGTTTTGCGATATTTAGGGTGATAGATTTTTTTCCGGGTGCAGAAAAATTGGCAATGTCCAGCATTTGAGAAAAAAGCGTTTTTTGGTGAAAATTCAATTTTGGCAAGCAAATATTTTTCCTGGGTGTCTATATTAATTAATCGTTAGAGCGGTTTATTAACGTAAAACTAGTTATTTTCCTTCAGAATAAAAATATTGATTTTTAAGCGTTTAAGCGAAAAAGCGTGGGACTTGTGTTTTTCAGCGCAGCTGGTCCAGCTCCGTCAGTCATCAGTGGCCACGCTGTTCACTTCAAGTGTGTCTAGTGTTCAAGTACAGTAAATATTCTATATTAATCCATCACGAGTGCTGCGCGATTAGTTACTGTTATCATTTTAATTGTTTTATATAAATTCGACTCTTTAACGTTTAACGTAAAGGACTTAGTTTTCAGTAATAGAACTGCGGGTTATTTCACGATCGAACACGAGTGCGGGGCAGACGCTCATTCATTGAATCCACTTCAACGATTCTCTCAATTAATCGTTGTCTTTCCTAATTTTGGGAATTTTGTTGGTTTTCTCTTGGAAGAGAGTTGTGATTTTTTTTATTTGTGTAAGATCACGGTTGTAGTGAGTCCGGGTCGAGGGTGTATTAAAGGGTAGTCACAAGAGACATGGCACACCAGGAATCCCAGGGAATGTTTAACCTGGACAGTGACCAGTCAGTAGGGACCAGTGGGAGTGAAAGTTTAGAGGACAGCACCTCTTGCGGTACTACAGGCAACCTGGTGGACCGCTCAGGTAACTTAGCTGACGCCACAGGTGGAGTCAGTAGGGAACATGACCAGCAAGAACAACCACACCAACAGCAGGAACTACCTCACATAACGCCAATACCACAGCACCTAGGTACACCTCACCCATCACTACAACAACCCCAGCCCCACCTCCTATACTAACCCCATCCTCAATTCCCATACCATCCCCATCCTCATTTCTTATACCAACCCTTCCCCCAACCCCTGGCCACTCCATACCCATTCCAACCCCAGGCCACCTCATACCCATTCCAACAGGCCACCCCATACCCATTCCAACCCCAGGTCACCCCATTCCCATTCCAACCCCAGGCTACCTACACCATACCTCAACCCCAACCCCAACCTCAATCCACACCCCAACCCGGGACCACCCACACCATACCTCAACCCCAGCCACAATCCCAACCTCAATCCATACCCCAACCCCAGGCCACCCACACCATACCTCAACCCCAACCCCACTCCCAACCTCAATCCATACCCCAACCCCAGGCCACCCACACCATACATCAACCCCAACCCCAACCTCAATCCATACCCTAACCCCAGGCCACCCAAGCCATACCCCTACCTTTTTCCCAACCCCAGGCCGCCACAGCCTTAGATAGGCAGATGCGCACGGAGAAGTCGGGCACTCGTTCGTCCCCATACGTAGGGGCGTTAAGTAAAGGCGAGGGGGACAAGACGAGTAACTGTGGCGCGGGTTCGTCAGGCGGGAAGCAGCCCTCAGCTGCACGTTCAAGCCACCCTGCGCGGGGTACCAATAGGGACCCGCGGAGGTGTTATTCCTGCGGGGAGCGAGGACATATACAGAGGGATTGTCCAGTTACTAGTGCGAAACAATGAAAGAAGGCCTCTAGTGATGGTAGGCCTACTTTTCAGGTGAAAGAGGAAGGTGTAAGATTGACAGTTTTTGTTGATACAGGAAGCCAGGCAACTGTAATTAAAAAGTCAGCCTTCAGCAATTTTAAGTATGCACGTCTTAAACGTAGCGCAAAGACATTAACTGCGGTCAGTGGGGAAAAGATTGAGATCGTAGGTCAAGGTACAGTTAATTTTGAGATTGATGGGGAATTGCAGCCTCACACATGTACGATCGTAGAGAACCTTGATTTTCCGGGCCACATCTTAATGGGGACTGATTTTCTGTCGCGATTTGATTATTCCTTGTCTGCTCAAAAAAGGGCTAGGAACTGCAGATTGCAGTTGGGACAGACTTCCTACCCAGTGGAGATGATAGGCCATCCCCCAGTTGTAGCTTCAATTACGAGGAAGCAAAAATATAATGCGCACTATCCAAAATTGATTTTTAAGTCTCTTCCAGACACAATTAAGAGGTCTTGTGCATTGCATGCATTGACCAAACAGAGTTGCCCCCCACATTCTGTTAAATTTATTAAGTAGCCGTGGGACGTCACATACAACCAGGTACCACCCTTCAGGTGGCTGGAAGATGTGATAACTTATTAATTCCTCATCACTTAATTGTTGAGCTCGATAAAGGTGCACTTATTCCGGTTGTCAATCTTTCACACAAGACGTTTTGCTTCAGGGCAGGTGATAGGGTATCTCAGGGAACCATGGTGGAGGGCACAGAAATCTTTCACCATGAGTCAGTTGAGACGCCAACCGTCACTGCACAATGTAGTGCATTGAACATGATAGATACTAAAACACCATCCAAAGTACAATATGAGACAAGAAATGTTGCACGGAATGTGGAAGAAGTAGAAAAATTAATTTCAGCCCTTGATTTGTAACAGTTACACAGGTGGATAGGAAGGCACTGAGAGGAGTTTTGGAGAAATTCCCTAAATTATTTGCAACGGAGGATGACCAGATTGGTCTCCTTGATAAGATTGAGCACACCATTCCAACTGGTGATCATTTGCCTGTGTACACGAGGCAGTGGAGGTTGCCGGAACAGGCAAAGAACGTTATCAGGGAGGAGTGCCAGAAAATGTTGAGACAGGGCGTGATAGAGCCTAGTACGTCACCGTGGCTCTTTCCTGTTGTGCTAGTTCGGAAACCCGACGGTAGTTATCGTTTCTGTGTTGACTACCGAAAGGTGAACGAAATAACAAAGGGTGATGTGTATCCATTGCCCCGAATACAGGAGATAATAGATCAATTTGGTGCTGCAAAGTATTTCTCAACTCTTGACGCGAAATCGGCGTATTGGGCGATTCCGGTGGCAGAGCAGGATAGGGATAAAACAGCATTCTCGGATGGTAGGCACACTTATCAATTCCGTAGGATGCCGTTTGGTTTAAAGACAGCGCCTTCGTCGTTTCAGAGGGCCATCAACTTCATCTCAGCCCGGTCCTGGGTAGGCATTCTTTAGCGTACCTGGATGATGTTGTGATATATTCCAGGACGTTTGAGGAACACCTACGGGACTTGACTGAGACTTTGACATTGTTAGATCAGGCAGGTTTCAAGCTAAGCGTTCAGAAGTGCGACTCAGAAATTCAAATTTCTGGGGTTCCAGGTGTGCCCAGACGGTATCCGACCTGGCCCAGATTCTTGCCGCGCCATTGCTGACATGCCTACTCCAAGGACAGCAAAGGACGTGCGTAGGTTTTTGGGGGCGGCCGGATATTTTCGTCGTCATATTGAAGGTTTCGCTGGCATTTCAGCACCCCTGACTGATCTGACAAAGAAAATGCGAAGTTTGTGTGGAAATCTGAGCATGACGAAGCCCATCGCAAACCGAAAGACCAACTAATCACGACACCGATATTAGCTATTCCTGATTTCGATAAAGAGTGGGAGGTGCACACTGACGCCAGCGGTATAGCTATTGGCGGGTGTTTAATTCAGCGAGATGCGGATAATTTACCCCATCCGGTAGCCTATTTCAGTAGAAAGGTCAAGGGACCTGAAGTTCGTTATTCAGCTACAGATCAGGAGGCACTGGCAGTAGTAGAATCAGTTAGGTATTTCGAGCCTTACCTATTTCAGCGGCACTTTGTAATTTTCACAGACCATCGAGCTTTGACACACATATTTAAGAAGAGAACAAAATGCCCACGAATCTCACGCTGGTCTCACGAACTTTCGGCCCACTCATTCCAGATTTTGTACAAGCCTGGTCCAGCACATGTTGTGCCAGATACGCTAAGTAGAAACATAGCAGCAATTCAAGTTAATGAAAATATTGAAACCATTCCATCATATAAAATGAGAGAATACCAGATGAGCGAGCCTAGATGGAAAGAAATTATTGAGTATTTAGAGGGAGGAAAATACCCGAAAAAGAAGAAGAATTTACCTATTCATGATTATGAAATGAAACAGGGCGTCCTGTATTATGTTAATAGCCAGAATGATAGGGCAGTATTTCAACTAGTTATTCCAGACGTGTTGCGGTCATCAACATTAAAGCTTGCACATGCATCTAAAATTGCAGGGCATCCAGGGGTCTTTAAAACCCACTTAAAGGCAAAGTCTCTATTTTATTTCCCAGGGTTACTTTCTGAAGTAATAAATTTCGTGAAGTCGTGCAATCGTGCCAGAGAAGGAAAGGCACCCTTAAGGTACAAGCCCCACTTCAGGAATTTCCTGAAATTCGTGAACCTCTAGACCGTGTGGGGGCCGATTTGATTGATTTACATCACAGTCATTCAGGTAACAGATACGTGTTGGCGCTAGTTGACCATCTGTCTAGGTACACTACACCAGTTGCATTACCTCAGAAGGATTCTCGTACGGTTGCAGATGCGTTCTTGTGTAGGTTCGTTACTGTATTCGGACCTCCTAAAATTTTAGTCTCTGACCGGGGTCAAGAATTCAATGGGAATATATTTAGGAAAGTTTGTAAGATTTTAGAGACAACTTCGGCTTTTACAACAGCCTACAGCCCACAAGCAAACGGAATGATGGAACGGACTAATCGTTCAGTTAAGGATATGCTTGCAATCCTTGCTGAATATGATGCAATCTATTGGGATGAACACCTACCCTATGTTCAATTATCCTTGAATACACCAGTCAATTAACACCCAACCCCTTCATTTGTTTACTGGTAATTCGTGCAGTTTCCCCTCAGGTCTGCTTAACAGACATAATGTTGCATACGGGGAGGACTATCCTTCAGAGGTCCTTGGAAAAATGAGAAACACATTGAATATTGCAGCTGAAGCATCCAAGAAGGCACGGAATCGGTATACTAATTTTTATGACAAGAAAGTGCGCCCTCTTGAGTTGAAGGAAGGAAGCCTCGTATTGAGAGTGAATGAGGTTGCGCCCGCCAATCAGAGTAGGAAACTGGCTCCGAGGTGGCGAGGGCCGTATAGAGTAATTAAAAGGGCGGGGCCGGTTAATCTTGTTATAAAAGGAGTATTCGAGAACCAGGTGGAAAGGACAATTCATGTAAATAAATTGAACAATATCATTCTAGAGAGGAATTAGAACTGCCTTCAGCGGGTCTAGTTCCTGACTCAGCAGTGTTGACTCATGGCTTCACCGACGAGTCAGAGGATGGGGATGATCCTCTGTCATCGCTCATCAGTAGTCAGGTGCAGTCTCGCCACCCTATGGTGACGAGATCTCGCGCTATACAGTAAAGTAACTTCCTTGGTTAGTATACTTTAGTATTCATTAGATTTTCCTGTAGAGGCAAAGAGATGAACTATTACTATACTTAACTCAGGTAGCAGCTTTTACCGTGCTCTGGGATTCCACCTCCACCAAACACAGAGTATATCTATGCTTCCGCTGTGTTGTGTCTGTCTGTTCCCAGATCTGATTGGTACACCGACCCAGTTGTTCCAGCCACACATGAACCCTTGTCTGTAAAGACCGAGGGGGAAGGTATGTTACACAAAGCCTCCCCCCACCAGACCCAGTAACCCATACATCAGTTACTTTGGGGATGAGTGACTATCCAAGAGTCACCCGGCCGACGCCTCGCGTCACTAAACGAGGTTGTCAGGGCCAGCGAGCTGTCCACATATAGCAGTCACCGGAGGTGCCATACAACGCCGGGGTAGCTGTCTCGAGATCACCACTACCTACCTGCTGCGTCATCAAGACTGCAGCTATTCCAGCAGTGTTGGAGGAGAGGTCAAGAAATGGAAAGCACGTAGCAGTACTCAAGAATTTCACAGGAAGATTAATGATTAAGTCATCTGAAGCAACAGGAACGCGGAACTAAGGCGGTCACAGGTGGAAGACACGGTTTCCCTACAGAGTACCGGGACTCGCCAATAGAAGGTCGCAAAATTGTCTCCTTTGGCCTAAAGTCGGCGGGACGAGGGTATACACAGTTGGTGTTTACGGCCTAGTAACCTAGTGACATCAAGAGACGCCTGAGATGACGTGAGCAATGATGGAAGACGAGATTCACCTGTTCTGCAAACAAGCAACCCGCTTCTACGACCCTCTGACACCACTCCTGTTACGAGACACTGTTGGTACATCCAGTTCTGCTCTGCTGTGGTCATTTGCACCGTCACATAACATCAAGACTGCCGTGTGAACTGTGATTGATATGAAGGCGTGTGAACTGTCGGGAGCAAGATCAATGGCCGAAGTAACAGTATTCTACAGCTGTCACTTGGCCCTCCGCTCTACTACACTCTGTCGTCATTCAAGACTACCGGATGGGAGTACAAGAGGACCAGGTATCGATGTCCACTCATGGGAGAAGCAAGATCGACAAAATCATTGTCAGCGACTACATTCAGCGTCCATCAGCATCGATTTTTTTTTACTCAATATAAACAGTTGGTACAAAAGACAAAGTTGGCTCTGAACATCTGTATAAAGAATATCTGGACACTTTTTTAAATGTTGAAAAACAGATTTAGAATCACAATACCTTATAAATGTTGGAAAACAGATTTAAAATAATTATTCTGGTATAAGATGAAAATCTTACTCTATAAATTGGTCAGTGATTAAAATCGAAGCCCCTGTGTAATGGTCTAAGCCCTGAACAAACGGTTATGGAAAATTATGATGTGTTTTTTTTTCAGAATGTTTGAACACAGGAGAGGCGGACCAATATAAACATTGACACTCTTACAGTGAGTGCGAACACTTGGCTGTACAGTCAGCTGTAACCTCTGATATACTATAGTAGGAATTTTTTTTTATATTTTAGATACATGTAATAAACATTAGGTGTGTTCCTTAGCATGTCGAGGTTGACATTGATTGGGGAGTGGATAGTACACGGATGTGAACTTGGTAGAGTTCAGTAGTACGCTCCCGGATGACTGAAAGTTCAGTCTGAAGATATAACTTTAATGTTTTATGGCGGAGCACGGTGTGTCCGGCTCTAGAGGACACATGAACTTGGCTAGTGAAGAGCCAAGAGATTTTAATAGCTAGTCTTTGCTGTTAGGAGTAGGGACATGTTATTTAGCTAGGTCAGTAGGAGTAGGATGTATGTTTCCTGAGGTTGAAGGATTGCTCTCAGTTGACAGCTGAGACATTTATGAATTTGAACATGTTTATTATGATGTTGTTGGACAATCTAAAGATTGCCAAATTTTCTTAGTTAGATTAGCTTTTGTTTGTGGCATGAGTTGAGTTTATTGTGGGTTTGGATACTAAACCTCGTTAGTTTGTACAAATTAACAAGGTTTACTTAGTTGCTTGTGTGTGGGGGGGGGGGGGGGGTTGTAACAAACTAGCTGTTGTGGGAATGATCTACAATGTTTTTATCTCAGAAAGGGGAGTTTAGGAAGGTTGGAGTCAAGTGGAAGTGACCTGACCCTGGAAGCACAAGATGCATCCCCCTGGGAATTAGCAAGTCTGGGTCACAAAATGGCTGGTGCCCTTTGTCTCATAGCAACGTATAATGAATCATTCTATAGTATTCACTTATTTAGAGAAATTAGTCTTCATTCAAATTGTATAATATTTATCAAGAGGATTCTAATTATTAGGAGAATGAGTTAAGTCACCATCAGTGACGTCACGAACCAGGACTAGGCTGTAGCCCAGAGTGACCTTGGCGACCTGGCGGTCACAGGTCAGCAGAGTTTCCACATTCAGTAATTCTCAAAGGTCAAATAGCCATTTTGTAATTGGGAATAGCTCTTCCCTAAGATGCTTGTGTAAGTAACTTCAGTTAAAATAATTCAACCAATCTGGATCATTCAGTGCAACAGAGGTTAGTTGTTAAACTTAAGCTTTGCTAAGTAACTTGGTAAACTAGGTGGAACAATACTCTGCTCTGGGCTCCTGGGTAGAGGAGCATCAGAGAGAGCACAGTGTGGGTTCTGGAGCAACACAGGGAAGGTGTCCACTCCACCTCTTTCCCCAGACCAGCACAAACATCTAACGGGTCGCCAAAAAAGTAAAGTTTGCTCAGAGTTTTTGAATAGGGAGTAGGTCAACTCATGGCCAATAAGGTCAAGTAGGAAGTGTTCAGGTTAGGGAGTGAATTGATTTAGATTTTGTTTAGTTTATGAATAAACAATTTAGCTATTAAATTGTCTTTTTTATGAATTTCCATTTTTTGTGTAATTTATGTGAATTGGTCTGTACCACGTTGGTAGCCGGCGAGGCCGATTTGAGTTGGGCGCCGATTCTAACACCGAATCATAATTCAGTATTCCCTTTGATTATTAATTAATTCCACACTTTCCGATATCCAAGTCATCTATTACTAGTGGGGATCAAGCCCCAAAGTTTATTGATTAGCATGATCGATCCAGAACTCGATCATTGCTCAGTGTTACTGGTCTGTTGGTGACAGCAAAAAAGTGATTCTAGAGTTTTGCTAGAAGTCTGTTTCACATCATACGGGTTGTAGAATCTTAAGTCGGTCAATCGTCTTAAGTCCACGTGGCGCGGGGTCGGCTCAAGTAAAAGTTTGGAGTCCCTTGGTAGAGATTTAACGTAGAATACGGGTAAAGAGAGGGGTAGAGAGAGAACAAAGATACAAAAAACAGAACGAATACCCCAACCCCCTGTGTTACAATGGCTAAGCTAGAAAAACTGAAAAGGACCCCTCATTGGTCTCAAAGATCACTTGACCATACAGATTAATAAATGTCAAGATCTGTTTCAGCAATCACAAGTCGACTATGTTGAACTGAAAAGATACTTTCACATAGCCATAAGTAAGTTTGAGCAAGTCAAATGCCAGATAGAAAATTATTTGGTCGATCCTGCCAAATCAATTTATCTAATACTGTATTAGACGATGTTATGACTGATCTGGCACTGTAAGAGGATTATATACAGACCAGTTTGAATCTTTTCGCTAAAATAATTAACCAGTGAAAGGCAACAGCCAAAGCTTCCTCTAATACAGCATAACTAGAAGTCAAGCTGCATTCCATCAGTCTTCCTACATTCTCTGGAACAGAGAATAAAAGTTAGGATAACTTCAGGAATAAATTTGTTGACTCAGTGTATTCTAAAGCCACTATACCTACAACCTTCAAATTTACATATTTTCAGTGTAAACATAAAGGAGCTTTAAAGATATATGTTTACCTTTATCTATAGGTAAAAAAAAACATTTTTGGACATTGTTCAAAGTAACTGATAATAATATTGGACAATGTATTTATATGAAATATAACAAAATAGAGCATAGTAACATAATTACTCATTATTATTTGGTTTATTATGTATTACTCACCAATGCTATAGAAGCACCAGCTGTATATCCACTTTGTGGACACTTCTTACTACTATTCTTCTTCTTTGTGCATCGAACAGGTGCTTTCATCTCTTTATTATTGCATTATCCATTAGTTCCAGTTAATAGCAGCTGTTCTCTTTATCAACAAAACGTTCTTTTTCTATATTGGAGCGGAGTCTTGAGGTGGGTAGAATATAGTTGTGCATTTGTTGGCTGTTGATTGCTGGTGTTGACTTTTTAATGTGTAGTGCCTTGCAAACGTCAAGCCTTCTGCTATCACTGTATCTATCGATGATTTCTGTGTTGTTTACAAGGATTTCTCTGGCGATAGTTTGGTTGTGGGAAGAGATTATAGGTTCCTTAATGGAACCCTGTTGCTTATGAATCGTTAAACGCCTAGAAAGAGATGTTGTTGTCTTGCCTATATACTGGGTTTTTTGGAGCTTACAATCCCCAAGAGGGCATTTGAAGGCATAGACGACGTTGGTCTCTTTTAAAGCGTTCTGCTTTGTGTCTGGAGAGTTTCTCATGAGTAGGCAATGCACAACTATATTCTACCCACTTCAAGACCGCTCCAATATAGAAGCATCAAGAAATATGGACCAATAGGCTTTCTACGATCATTTCTGTTCAATACCCATTGTTTCGTGTTCTGTCTTGTGTTGATGAATTTAATTCCCTATTTAATACCACCTCACTCAAATGTAGATATAAACAAATCGGAGATGTGTAAGTTCTATTCAGTTGTGTATGTGTAACTAAAGTCTTTGAAAATGTAATAAGTTTTACGAAAGGCGCTCAAGTGTCGCGTCAGACAAGAAATAAAAATGAATTTTGGAGAATTGATTTTTGAATTACCACCAACAGTGAAAAGAAATGTACGAAAGATCGAGAAAATTCGTGTTAGAATTATTAATCTTACTTTTTCGGTCATATTTAATAATATATGTCTACAGGAAAGACTGCTACCAAAATATACTAATATATATATATAATATATATATATATATATACATATATATATATATATATATATATATATATATATATATATATATATATATATATATGTATATATATATATATATTAGTATATTTTGGTAACAGTCTTTCCTGTAGACATATATTATTAAATATGACCGAAAAGACGCGACACGGGCGCGTTTCGTAAAACTTATTACATTTTCAAAGACTTCACAAATACACAACTGATTAGAACTTACGTATCTCTGATTTTATATCTACATTTGAGTGAGGTGGGAGGGGTGATGTGGCATTAACACAAGACAGAACAAGAGGGGATATTAATAGGGTATTAAAAGTATCAACACAAGACAGAACAGAAACAATGGGTATTGAATAGAAGTGCTTTCTACAAACACTTCTATTCAATACCCATTGTTTCTGTTCTGTCTTGTGTTGATACTTTTAATACCCTATTAATATCCCCTCTTGTTCTGTCTTGTGTTAATGCCACATCACCCCTCCCACCTCACTCAAATGTAGATATAAAATCAGAGATACGTAAGTTCTAATCAGTTGTGTATTTGTGAAGTCTTTGAAAATGTAATAAGTTTTACGAAACGCGCCCGTGTCGCGTCTTTTCGGTCATATTTAATAATATATATATATATATATATATATATATATATATATATATATATATATATATATATATATATATATATGCATATATATATAGGTTAGGTTAGGTAGTCGAAAAACAATTAATTCACGAAAACTTGGCTTATTAGGCAAATCGGGCTTTGCGTTGTAGGCTGAGAAGTGCGTTCTGGCTACTAGGTACGACATATATATATATATATATATATATATATATATGTCGTACCTAATAGCCAGAACGCACTTCTCAGCCTACTATTCAAGGCCCGATTTGCCTAATAAGCCAAGTTTTCATGAATTAATGTTTTTTCGTCTACCTAACCTACCTAACCTAACCTAACCTAGCTTTTTTTGGCTACCTAACCTAACCTTACCTATAAATATAGGTTAGGTTAGGTTAGGTAGGGTTGGTTAGGTTCGGTCATATATCTACGTTAATTTTAACTCCAATTAAAAAAAATTGACCTCATACATAGAGAAAAGGGTTGCTTTATCATTTCATAAGAAAAAAATTATAGTAAATATATTAATTCAGGAAAACTTGGCTTATTAGGCAAATCGGGCCTTGAATAGTAGGCTGAGAAGTGAGTTCTGGCTACTAGGTACGACATATATATATATATATATATATATATATATATATATATATATATATATATATATATATATATATATATATATATATATATATATATATATATATGTATATATATATATACATATATATATATATATATATATATATATATATATATATATATATGTCGTACCTAGTAGCCAGAACGCACTTCTCAGCCTACTATGCACGGCCCGATTTGCCTTATAAGCCAAGTTTTCATGAACTAATTGTTTTTCGACTACCTAACATACCTAACCTAACCTAACCTAACTTTTTCGGACACCTAACCTAACCTAACCTATAAAGATAGGTTAGGTTAGGTTAGGTAGGGTTGGTTAGGTTCAGTCATATATCTACGTTAATTTTAACTCCAATAAAAAAAATTTACCTCATACATAATGAAATGGGTAACTTTATCATTTCATAAGAAAAAAATTAGAGAAAATATATTAATTCAGGAAAACTTGGCTTATTAGGCAAATCAGGCCTTGCATAGTAGGCCGAGAAGTGCGTTCTGGCTACTAGGTACGACATATATATATATATATATATATATATATATATATATATATATATATATATATATATATATATGTCGTACCTAGTAGCCAGAACGCACTTCTCAGCCTACTATTCAAGGCCCGATTTGCCTAATAAGCCAAGTTTTCATGAATTAATGTTTTCTCGACTACCTAACCTACCTAACCTAACCTAACCTACCTTTTTCGGCTACCTAACAAAACCTAACCTATAAAGATAGGTTAGGTTAGGTTAGGTAGGGTTGGTTAGGTTCGGTCATATATCTACGTTAATTTTAACTCCAATAAAAAAAATTGACCTCATACATAATGAAATGGGTAGCTTTATCATTTCATAAGAAAAAAATTAGAGAAAATGTAATAATTCAGGAAAACTTGGCTTATTAAGCAAATCGGGCCTTGCATAGTAGGCTGAGAAGTGCGTTCTGGCTACTAGGTACGACATATATATATATATATATATATATATATATATATATATATATATATATATATATATATAAACGGGTTTCGGTAAGACACTTCCCTTGTATATGTTGACAGCGTGTTGATGATGGAAGAACACTAATTTGATCTCCATAACACTTGGTCCAAGAAAATTTATAGGAGCTGAATATGCTCCCCAGCGCCTCTCATCTTAACAATGGCTGACCTCACCTCTACTAACGCTCCTGGCTCTCTTTGTCCAGATGTCAATAAGCGATAGAAGGGTCACATTTACTTTATTTTGATACTGATAATTAAGTTAATTCACGTGCGATGTTTTCAGGATGTAAAAAGTCCAAAGACTACTCTATTTAAAAATAATTCCCAACAGAATAGCTGGTGAATTTATAGTGCTATGTGGCAATGGTATACCATTTTCTATTGACGGGAAATTCCACTACAAGCTACATTTTCTATGGGTTAACTTGTGTATACAACGGCAGCAGCAATATTATCTGCCTATTGTATGTAATATTATTAAATGGTGTCGGGTTTTCCGACACACTTAACATGTTAAGGCTGAAGATGATAAAGAACGCATAACATGTTAAGGCTGAAGATGATAAAGAATGCATAACATGTTAAGGCTGAAGATGATGAAGAATGCATAACATGTTAAGACTGAACATGATGAAGAACACATAACATGTTAAGGCTGAACATGATGAAGAACACATAACATGTTAAGATTGAACATGATGAAGAACACATAACATGTTAAGACTGAACATGACGAAGAACACAAAACATGTTAAGGCTGAACATGATGAAGAACACATAACATGCTAAGGCTGAACATGATGAAGAACACATGACATGTTAAGGCTGAACATGATGAGAAACACATAACATGTTAACGCTGAAGATGATGAAGAATGCATAACATGATAAGACTGAACATGATGAAGAACATATAACATGTTAAGGCTGAACATGATGAAGAACACATAACATGTTAAGGCTGAACATGATGAAGAACACATAACATGTTAAGACTGAACATGATGAAGAACACATAACATGTTAAGACTGAACATGACGAAGAACACAAAACATGTTAAAGCTGAACATGATGAAGAACACATAACATGTTAAGGCTGAACATGATGAAGAACACATGACATGTTAAGGCTGAACATGATGAAGAACACATAACATGTTAAGACTGAACATGATGAAGAACACTTAACATTTTAAGGCTGAAGTTGATAGTAAACTACTTAAAAATCCTAACTAGTGGTTTCTTATCTTAAATCACGAGTCGTTACTCTGATTCATACTAGATAAGTTTAGAATCTGAAAATACATAGGTAAATATTGTTTTGGAAACATGAGTTATTGAAGTGATTACCAGTCAACAAAATAGACGTTGGATTGCAGGATTGTTGCAAGCGAAGGGTAGACATTTATATACTGTCACGTGAATCCTCTGCATAGCAGTGGAACTGCCTTTTCCTTTCACCTTCAATGCCTCTGCACTGGAAGTCTACATCTACACCAGCCCAGATGAGTCATCAGTCCTGCCACCTCTCCATACCCCACACGGCCTGGCACGGCCTGGTACGACTCAAGAGGCAAGCCCGGTGCGTCTGCTAACCGATAGTTTGCCCCCACAAACAAGCAGTTAGCTGCCTTCAACTGGCAGTGGTGCAGCTCAAAACAAAGGCACCGCCAGCCACAACGGGCAGTTTGCAAGTTGACCAGGTGTCCACCTTGTGGTGACACTGGATGAGTCATCAGCGCCGGACTATATAAAGGACGCTGCCTCCCTGGAGAGGCAGTTTATGTTTACGGGCTCACCATAGCCCGTGCTACATGGACACTTCGTCCTGAGTAGCTAAATCTTTAACAACAACAACAACCCTGGAGAGCCAATCCCTCTCTTAGTGCTCTAGGATCACATTCATGTCCGTCACCCGTCGTCCACCTCCAGCCAACGCCGTGTGACTGATGCCATGGTGGTATGGTAGCAGTCTTCAGTACACCAGTATATCTTTATGCTTTTATTCATTGCCTATAGTTTATTTTTGTATTAATGTCATATTAACCTGTTCACCTTTTCATTACATGATAGTCAAGTATTTTCAGGGGCATTTATGTTCATTAATATTTCAGTAATTTTTTAAATTTTTTATTTGATGATTTTCATTTGTTTCCACCAGCGACTTACACACTGCAAGGCCAATAGCATCAGTTTTTTTATTTGTGTGAGGGAGAGCAATACCATCTTGGCTCAGTATAGCTGCGATACCACAACCCGTCACATAAGTTTGGGAGCCTGTCCTAGGAGCTGTTCAAGGAGCTATTCCAGGAGCTGGTCTGAGGAGCTGTTCCTAGTACCCTTGCTTAATGTTGTGTTCAGTTGTTATACTTGGCTTTTATACTTTGCATTTTTTTCAGAATTCATTTTGAGATTTACATACTGGTAACTAAACACATCTACTTTACAGGTGTAGCAATTTGTGATCTGTTTATTAGATTGACTTTAATTACGTGATGTTTTATACACAAATTCATGATCGTAATCGTTTGTCTTCTAAGCTATTGCTATATCTTTTTGTCCACATTGATTTTGTCCCAACAGAGAGGACTCACTCAGGCAGATCACCTCCTCGGGTACTTATCAGGTACTTTGATTTGTCTTCGAACTATTATGTTCCACTTTGTATTACGAACTTTGGAGGAAGTATTAGACTAGAGATCTTTTCGCATCCAGAACTGTGTTATACATTCGGGACGTGTATAGCCGTTCTGGTCACAGTGGTGACACTCCCTGTACCTCTAAGCCTTCGTTTAAAGTTCTTGATTAACTGCTCAGGTAGGGAGTTTACTATTATTTTACAGAGCACAAGGAGCAGTAACTCTGCAGTTACTTATCTAGATTCCAGTAGGACAACACTTGCCCTTATCGTCACTAGAGTACAGAGTACAGACATCCCTACATCCTGCTTGGCAGTGGAAGCTTAGCACCTTTAGACATACATCTTCAAGCCATCCAAAAATATCCACAGCCCACTTCTCGTAAATAACTTATGAGATTCTTGGGACTAGCGTCTTACTACCGTAGGTTCTGCAAGGACTTCAGCATAGTTGCCACACCTCTAATAGATCTAACGAGCCCTAAAATTATATACATTTGGACCAACTCACAATACATTGCCTTCAAACAATTGAAAACTTTGCTGTGTACTAACCCTATTCTCGCCTCTCCAGATGTAAAACAACCCTTCATCCTTAATGTTGATGCCAACAGCACCAGCATTGGGGGTGTCCTGATGCAGCAAATAGAGGGAGAAGTCCTACCAGTCAGCTACTACAGATACAAGCTGAAGCCTCACCAACAAAACTACAGCACTATAGAGAAGGAGCTACTCGCCATCGTCCTATGCTTGCAACGATATGAACCTTACCTTCAAGGGACACCAACCCATCACCATCTATTACGATCATAATCCTCTTCGTTTTCTACAACAAGCCCAATTCTCCAACCAGCGTCTACTTCGTTGGGCCTTGTACTTACAAAACTACAACGTTCAGATCTTCGACATGAAAGGATCAGACAACATAGTTCTGGACGCACTATCACGTGTTCATGAAGTGGAACCTTCCGCTTCCACACTCCTTCCAGCATCGACATCTCAGGCATTAGGAAAAGGCTTCGGGGAGGAGCGCTCACATGAATCCCCTGCATAGTAGTGGAACTGCCTTTTCCCTTCACCTTCAATGCCTCTGTACTGGAAGTCTACATCTACACCAGCCCAGATGAGTCATCAGTCCTGCCACCTCTCCATACCCTCCAGGGCCTGGCACGGCCTGGCACGACTCAAGAGGCAAGCCCGGCGCGTCTGCTAGCCGATAGTTTGCCCCCACAAACAAGCAGTTAGCTGCCTTCAACTGGCAGTGGTGCAGCTCAACACAAAGGCACCGCCAGCCATAACGAGCAGTTTGCAAGTTGACCAGATGACCACCTTGTGGTGACACTGGATGAGTCATCACCGCTGGACTATATAAAGGGCGCTGCCTCCCTGGAGAGCCAGTCTCTCTCTTAGTGCTCTAGGATCACCTTCGTGTCTCTCACCCGCCATCCGCCTCCAGCCAACGCCGTGTGACTGATGCCATGGTGGTATGGTAGCTGTCTTCAGTACACCAGTATATCTTTATGTTTTTATTCATTGCTTATAGTTTATTTTTGTATTGATGTCATATTAACCTGTTCACCTTTGCATTACATGATAGCCAAGTATTTTCAGAGCATTTACGTTCATTAATATTTCAGTAAATTGTTTAATTATTTATTTGATGATTTTCATTTGTTTCCACTTGCGACTTACACACTGCAAGGCTAATAGCAGCAGTTTGGTTAAACACTTGAGCGCGTTTCGTAAAACTTATTACATTTTCAAAGACTTTAGTTTACATACACACACACAACATTAACTGAATAGTTAATGTCATCTTCGAGTTTTTTTATTAGGTTAGGTAGGGTTGGTTAGGTTCGGTCATATATCTACGTTAATGTTAACTCCAATAAAAAAAAAAATTGACCTCACATTTAATGAAATAGGTAGCTTTATCATTTCATAAGAAAATATTTGAGAAAATATAATAATTCATGAAAACATGGCTTATTAGGCAAATCGGGCCTTGCATAGTAGGCAGAGAAGTGTGTTCTGGCTACTAGGTACGACATGTATATATATATATACACAGTATATATATATATATATATATATATATATATATATATATATATATATATATATATATATATATATATATATATATATATATATATATATGTATATTGTGACGATAATCTCCTTCAAGAGATTGAGCCTGCTCTTCCCTCCTAAGTTCGTCGCTATACATCCCTATACAACTAATATGGAAGAAATATCCAACAAGTACAACTCCAAGCTTTGCCAGAGAGCAAACGTATTCAGCACCAGGAACACCTGCTCCCCCCACCACTCGAACCACCAAACTACCTGTCCGTCGCCTGCTCATCGCTGATTGGCCGGTGGTCAGTCGCACCTGCTTCTCCAGCGCCACACTAGTTGATGTCTGGGGCCACCAGGACCTACAGACCTCAGAATATCCAGTGCTTTCAACAAGTTAACACGTCTCGTTGGTAGACTAAGCTCTGGCTTACGTGTACTAAGAGAGGTGGCAGCTTAAAGCCAATATTCCTGCACCTATATCTGATTGTATATTGTTCACTTGTTATTATTCACTTGTCTTAACATAACTTTTCATTTTGTCATTTGATTATTCTTATTATTTTGATTGATTGATGTTATGATACGAATTTTATGTCCATTTTATTCATGTTTTGCTTTTCTAACGTAATTAAAATCTCATTGTTAAATTTACTTGTGTTTTGTGTCTTCCCATTACCTTATCACAAACGGAAGTTCCAGATTTTTTCTTTTTGTTTCTATATGTGACGAGGCCATACCCCTAGCTTTTGAAACAGCCGAACACCAACGCATTACCGTCACAATATATATATATATATATATATATATATATATATATATATATATATATATATATATATATATATATATATATATATATATATATATATATATATATCCCCCTGGAAGAATGAACCCCTGGAAGAATGGCAAGCAGTTGGTATGGGACTACACGTGCGTATCAACCCTGGCTAACACCTACATTAACCTCAGTGTTGCACAACCAGGTGGCGCTGCCACCCACAGGGAAGCAGCCAAATCCCGTAAGTATAGAGAAGTGGATCACCACTACAATTTTGTCCCCATTGCTTCTGAGACGCTCGGCGCCTGGGGTAAAAGTGCTACCAGTTTTTTGAAGGAACTGGGTTCTAGGCTCATTGAAACAACAAGGGACCCGAGAGCTGCAAGCTTTCTTTTCCAGCGCCTCAGTGTGGCGATACAGAGGGGAAATGCGCACTGCATCCAGGGTTCCTTCCCGCCATCTGAGGAGCTGGAGGAACTCGACAACCTATGACAACCATCTTTGTAACCCATATGTAACTCCTTTTTTGTAACAAACTTCAAATAAAGTAAATATATGTGTACATACAAAAGAATGGGGGTGGTAGGAGAAGATAATATTAGTGTTCAGTGAGAAACCACAAGGTCTCCTCTGAATACTTTTTATTTTCTTCTCCGAGGCTATGGGTCCCCACATTGGCACCAGAGGTGGTACCCTCACAAATTTTTATATATATATATATATATATATATATATATATATATATATATATATATATATATATATATATATATATATGACAATGTCAGACCACGGAGGAAAAATGAAACAGGAAATTTCCTCCGTGGTCTGACATTGTCACATTCTTAATCACGTGTTTATTTTCGTGATATACACACACATATATATATATATATATTTATATTTAGGGGTACCACCACTGGTTTAATTAAAGGGACCCACATCCTCGAAGAAGAAAATAAATAGTGTTCAGAGAAGACCTTGTGGATTTTCACTGAATACTTTAATCTTTTCCTCTCCTACCACCACTATTATTTTTTTTATTTTTTTTTATTTGATTTTATTGCAATGCTACAGTTTACAGAAAACACACACTTATACAACAATATACCAATCAGTGTTCGAAGACCTCGTCCAGCTCCTCGGGAGTCGGGTGCGTACCCAAGATACAGCACGCATTTCCCCTCTGAACAGCGACACTGAGGCGCTGAAACATAAAACTGGCCGCTCTTGGGTCTCTAGTCTTCCCAATGAGTTCCTCGCCCAGCTCCTTCAGGAACTTAAGTGCACATTTACCCCAGGCGCCCAGAGTCTCAGAGCCTATTGGCACGAACCTGTAACAACGTTCTAGGTCCCTGTACTTGTTAGTTTTCTGGGTCTCCCTGAAAGTGGCCGCCCCGCCTCCCTCAGCTGCACTGTAAGGTAGATAGGTATCAGCCAATGTGGATGCACACGTGTAGTCCCACACGACCTGTTTACCTTCCCTCCACGGCTGCAGGGTGACTCCATCTGGGCGTTTTTGGCTGTTGTCAGGCCTGCACAACTGAGGTTCCCTTTGTGCTGGGCACCCAGCTGAAGCCAAACTTCTCTTGATGATGTCATTGACTGCTTCATGTCTGGCAATCTTTCCCTGTGTCTTACGACAGATGAGACCATGGCTGCCGTATTGGTCTGCCCGTGCATGGCCGCAAATACACCGATGCTCGGTGGAGATAGGGGCGGCAAGGCGCAGAGCAACACCAATACTTAGGGTCCGATAGTCGAGACGGGTGCCCAAGGCGGAATTAGGGACTGCCAACAGGAAGTCCCCGGCATGGGGCGCTTGCACAACTAGAAGACGCGCTTTGTCCTTCCTGGAAGCTGCCTCCAGCAATGATGTGGCGATGTTCTCCACTATGGGGCTATCTCATTTGGACTGTTTGCAGTCATTTGGAAAAGTCGGTCGAGGATGAGAGTTGACGAGAGTGTCCCACTGACCGGCTCCTTCCGCGAATTTGGGATTATGAATCCCAATGAAGTCTCTTAGGTGTTCCGGTAGTATTTCCTTAACTAATTCACCTGTTGCACTGGTCGAAGATAAGAATGCTGGCAATGCTAACTGTGTCGCCTTGCGAATACCTATTCCCCCGAGTCTAACTGGGAGCGTTGCTTGGTCCCATTGGTCATCTTGCAGGGAGAGGTTTAACACTTTCACGGTTATTGACCTTAGGAGTGTGTCATATTCTGTTAATTTTGGGCTGTCGAAGGAGGGAGCACACCTTAGGAAATAGGTCAGTCTGGGCAAAGCCAGGCACGTTGTGAGAAGGTACAAAGCACCGTGGGCGTCCAAAGCCCCTATTCTTCCCTCCATCCTCCTCAGGTCGTTCAGCTTTTCTTCGAGGACTACCTCAATGGCGCTCGAGCCCAGAGGTGCCCCTAGCAGCACACTGTTGGTGGGAGCGATCACTTGGGCTCCTGGCAATATGGTTCGCACTGCATCTATGGTTGGTTGGCGAGATGAGATGATTTCACACTTTAATGGGTTTAGGGTTAGTCCTAACTCCTCTCCCTTAGATTTCACCAGCTGTAAATCTTCTAGCAGGGACTCCTGTGTCCCTACCAGGGTGCCATCGTCCAGGAACCAGATGTTGAGTTCGCTGGTCAACATATATATATATATATATATATATATATATATATATATATATATGTCGTACCTAGTAGCCAGAACTCTCTTCTCAGCCTACTATTCAAGGCCCGATTTGCCTAATAAGCCAAGTTTTCCTGAATTAATATATTTACTAGAGTTTTTTTCTTATGAAATGATAAAGCAACCCTTTTCTCTATGTATGAGGTCAATTTTTTTTTATTGGAGTTAAAATTAACGTAGATATATGACCGAACCTAACCAACCCTACCTAACCTAACCTAACCTATATTTATAGGTAAGGTTAGGTTAGGTAGCCAAAAAAAGCTAGGTTAGGTTAGGTTAGGTAGGTTAGGTAGACGAAAAAACATTAATTCATGAAAACTTGGCTTATTAGGCAAATCGGGCCTTGAATAGTAGGCTGAGAAGTGCGTTCTGGCTATTAGGTACGACATATATATATATATATATATATATATATATATATATATATATATATATATATATATATATATATATATACATATATATATATATATATGTATATATATATATATATATATATATATATGTATATGTATATATATATATATATATATATATATATATATATATATATATATATATGTATATGTATATATATATATATATATATATATATATATATATATATATATATATATATATGTATATGTATATATATATATATATATATATATATATATATATATATATATATATATATATATATACACTACCATTTTCAAATAAAGTTTTACTTGATTTACATAATAATACCACCTTTAGCTCTATCCTTATATGAAATAAGTTATCAAATAAGAACCGGTGGGATGTCGGATATCTTTAGTGGTGATCTATTCTGAACATATTTTAACACAGTTATCCTCTATTAAACTTACAATGGAAAATCGATTTGCATAATATTTAGAGTTTGCATTTCACTTCAGTGGTATAAAAGTTGTTCATCAAGGACGGTTTATTTCAACACTTTAGAGAATCCTCTAGAATCGTGATGGTTTATGTATAATAACAATTGTGGTATCTGTTGACAGGCAGGACAGTCATTCACAGGGCAGCCGCAGGTGGTCACGACAACACTGTGAAGGTACTCCTCGACGCTGAAGCAGACGTCAACACTGCAGATAATAAAGGTAAGAGACACACCTATACATCCCAACATTATAAACACTCATGTCACAAAGCACATCACATTTATGGTGTAACAAAATAGAATATTTTTATTTTATAATATAAAACATAGCACTAACGATGTCAAAGTTCCACAGCCTGCCTAATAGATAATAAAGGTTCAACAATTAGAGTGACATTATTCACAAGAAATATGCACTCAAAATAATAATCTTACTGTGCACAACACATTACATATATTCTGCTACATTATTCACTATGTATATGAGGAAGCAAATTACTCAGTTGTTAAGGTGTTACATATTAGAGTTCCCATAGAGTGACACACAACATAAAACATTTATGGTATCACTCAATACTGCACATTTATGACACCTCACACTACGTCACATATTGAACACCTCACACTAAGTCACATGTTGAACACATCACACTACGTCACATATTGAACACTTCACACTACGTCACATATTGAACACCTCACACTAAGTCACGTGTTGAACACATCACACTACGTCACATACTGAACACATCACACTGCGTCACGTATTGAACACATCACACTTTGTCACGTATTGAACACATCACACTACGTCACATATTGAACACATCACACATTGAACACATCACACTACGTCACATATTGAACACATCCCACTGCATCACGTAGTGAACACATCACACTACGTCACGTATTGAACACATCCCACTGCATCACGTATTGAACACATCACACTATATCACATATTGAACACATCACACTACATCACGTAGTAAACACATCACACTATGTCACGTATTGAACACATCACACTATGTCTCATATTGAACACATCACACTACGTCACATATTGAACACATCACACTACGTCACATATTGAACACATCACACTACATCACGTAGTGAATACATCACACTATATCACATATTGAACATATCACACTATGACACATATTGAACACATCACACATTGAACACATCACACTACGTCACATATTGAACACATCACACTACGTCACGTATTGAACACATCACACTACGTCACATACTGAACATATAATACACAACTTAAGTGGTTATACAATTCATATAGCGTCCCAAAACACATTTCACATAGGGCATAAAACAATGCAATACACTTAATGTGTGACATATTTCACAACACTGATGGTGACAAACTACCATTATGGACACCAAATATGGTGCCTCTCAATACACCATGCTTATAAGGACACGAAACAAAGAAAAAACTAAAAGGAACCAAGTTTAAGTCACAGTGAAGCATATTTAGTGTAGCACACAATGCACAGTATATGTGAGGTCACACCATGCACTACACTTATGACAACACCAAACAATCATTTAGATGATGACTCACAATTAGTCAATGACACAACTAGAATTTGGCTTGGAAATAAATCAATCAAATACTTTCCCATGTTTTGAGTACCAATTTGAAAATTAATATATAAAAAATGTACATAAACGACTCCTAACTATTGGCTTGTTGACAAAATTCAACAAAGAATTCATTTTTATTTTATTTTAGGAAACGTTATGGCAAATTTGGGAGGAAATATATATAACTATTACTCATGTAACAGTTTAGCACTGAAATTATATGAGTTTTCTCTGACAGATTCCAGATTTACTGATATATAAATAATAGGTTAAACAATATTTTTTTTTAACCATGTGCTAATAAATTAATTACAATAAAATTTTAACAAAATTAGTTGTATTTTGTGGTAAATGGGGAGTTGAGAAGGAGGTTTGGGCCTTAACTCTCCCCAGGCAAAATATATGAATATCAACAAAACCAAATTTGTACCAAGTTATGCAAAAACCTATATAAATAATTTCAAGATTCAGAACAATTCAAATTTGCTTATCTATAGTGGAGCAAATCAGTACAATAAGAAATATAAAATAATAACTCATTTAAACCAAACACTAAATGTTTTGTATTTTATTATTACCTTAAATTTAAAAAAATGTAGAGTACAGGAAATCGAGGAAACAAATAATTTAGTGTTCCTTGGGTTTGGGAGCACAAATAAGTAATAATATTGGTGAGTGTTGCCTCACGGGTCTAGCCAAGGACCCCCCCCCCCCCGAGACTCAGGCCGGAGCCTAGATAAAAGGATGTCACAATCGGTGGCGGACTAAATTTACACAAATTTACGTATAATTCCGTTAATATAACAGATATTTAAAATATTTTCCAACAATGTTATTGATAAGGAAAACCGAAAATGTTTGTAAGTTACCGAAGTTGGAAATGTACTGGTTTCATAAGGAAATAAAGAAACAAGAGAAGTAGATTCAATAAAAGCTACAATTTTTTTGGTATAAATACTCTTATATAGTAAAAAAATATGTTACACTTTTATGATATATAATACATCTCACTTTTGCTGATACGTTTAGAGACACAACATTCACTATATTAAAGGGAACATAAAGTAGACTACATTTATGGATTATTCAATATACCCGACTTATGGAACCATGCCGGAGATTACATCAAGCACAAGACTAAATTGGAGAAGGGTAGGAGGTTAGCCACCAGACTAGTATACAAGATGAGAGGTATGATCTAATAGGAGAGACTACTGGAACTAAATCTCACTTCAGTAGAAGACAGAAGAGATAGGGAAGACATGATCACCACATAACCACAGACATGATCACTCAGAGGAATTGAAAGGGTAAATAAAGACACAAGGGGTACACGCACTAGCAGATACAGGTGAAAATTGAGTACCTAAATGAACCATAGAAACATTAGAAAGAACATTTTTAGTGTCATAGTAGATAAATACTGGAATACATTAGGTGGTGATGTGGTAAAGGCGGATTCCATACATAGTTTCAAATAAACATATGATGGAGCCCAATAAGCTCCGAAACCTGTTAACTTGTTGATTGACGGTTGAGAGGAGGGACCAAAGAGCCTAAGCTCAACCTCTGCAATCACACCTAGGTGGGTAATAAGGATGAAACATAAAGGATAACATTACTGGAACTTATGGGTTGCAAACTGAAGTGGAAGAGCTGGTTAGCTGCTACTTTCTTACCAATTACAGGCCAGGCTGATATTATCCGTAAGTCCTTCATTATAACTGTGGCCTAAACTGGAGTTATCAGCAACTGTGGGCCAAACCTTCTTACTGTACCATAGCATATTAAGGGAGGATATACTTTAGCTAAGTGTAAATAGTGTCTCATTTCTTTAAAACAGCATACATAGTTTTCGTATAGTGTTCCAAGTCGGAGTACCAATCTTACAACAATGAAATAGATCTTAGTCACAAAACACACTGGAGAAATATTCATCACATTTCTGTATTTTGCTAATTAGCATAAACGTAATTTTGGACTGTAATATACATTGTCGCAAGCTTACAGTGCTAATAAGATCAACAATATTTATGTGTATCACAAGAGTACATCATCGAAGACCCTGATGGTGACACTGTAATGAACACTAACCAAGAAGAACTAAACATGTTTTTAAGGAATATCTCACAAGAAAGCAAGAAGTGTTTAAACATGATACCAATTGCTCCAACATCCAGCCAAGCTTCAAGGTCGACTATCCTGGCCAAAATCAATCACGACAGTAACAAACATTATTGTAAACAGCATTATTGAAGGAACAAATAAAATAAACCAAAGACGAAATCTTAAACAAAATTTAGTTTTTTTTTAGGAGTGCAAGACATTATTTGACGCTTTAAATTATGTTTAATTACCAAGGTATACCACAGAAACCCAAACCAACGGCTACTTCTGTCATAGTACTAGAATAACACTATTTAAAAAAGGCAAAGTGACGTATTACAAGAACAAAGAATATAAGATGGGTGATCACCATAGTGCTCCGCTTAACACATTCCGGGTAATGTTAATCTTCACCCAACAGCTCTCCAACATGTATCTATCGAGTGTACATGTTATACTGTATATTGTAATGATAGCAATGCCCATTGCATCATAGAAGTTAACTGGATACCAGTTAAACTGGATTACCATATTAATGTTACCACACAGCCAGGGAATGTTCCACTGAATGACTACCATGTTAATGTGACCACACAGCCAGGGAATGTTCCACTGGATGACCACCATGTTAATGTGACCACACAGCCAAAGAATGTTCCACTGGATGACTACCATGTTAATGTGACCACACAGCAAGGAAATGTTCCACTAAATGACCACCATGTTAATGTGACCACACAGCCAGGGAATGTTCCACTGGATGACTACCATGTTATTGTGCCCAAACAACCAGGAAATGTTCCACTGAATGACCACCATGTTATTGTGCCCACACAGCCAGGGAATGTTCCACTGGACGACCACCATATTAATGTGACCACACAGCCAAAGAATGTTCCACTGGATGACTTCCATGTTAATGTGACCACACAGCAAGGAAATGTTCCACTGAATGATTACCATGTTAATGTGACCACACAGCCAGGGAATGTTCCACTGGATGACTACCATGTTAATGTGGCCACACAACCAGGAAATGTTCCACTGGATGACCACCATGTTAATATGACCTCACTGCCACGGAATGTTCCAATAGATGACTACCATGTTAATGTGACCAAATATCCAAGGAATGTTCCACGGGAAGAATAGCAGGTCAATGTGTCCACACAGCCAGGTAAGGTTCCAATGGATGACCAACATGTTAATGTGACCACATAGCCAGTGAATGTTCCACTGGTTGTCTACCATGTTAATGTAGCCACAAAGCCATGGAATGTTCCATTGGATGACAAGAATGATAATGTGACAACACAGCCAGTGAATGTTCTACTGGATGATTACAAAGTTAATGTGAGCGCACAGCCAAGGAATGTTCCACTGGATGACTACCATGTTAGTGTGACCCCACAGCCAGGGGAAACTTTCACTGGATGACTACCATGTCAATATGACCACAGAGCCAGGGGGAATGCTCCTCTGGATAACGGCCAAGTTAATGTGACCATATGTTGTAATCCACAAGTTAGTAGGGATCATTAGCTAGAGAACCATTGCTATAACACTTAACGAATGAGTAGTGGAAGTACATGTTAAGTATACAGACTATGGTAACACATCCAGGAAAGGTCAAGGGATTAAGACGGAAGCTGCTTGGCCAAACTAATAATTCCAGGGAAGAGTACTCAGGCTTCTAGGAACAAGGTTACCGCTTCTAGGAACAAGGTTACCGCTTCTAGGAACAAGGTTATCGTTTGTAGGAACAAGGTTACCGCTTCTAGGAACAAGGTTACCGCTTCTAGGAACAAGGTTATCGCTTGTAGGAACAAGGTTACCGCTTCTAGGAACAAGGTTACCGCTTGTAGGAACAAGGTTACTGCTTCTAGGAACAAGGTTATCGCTTCTAGGAACAAGGTTACTGCTTCCAGGAACAAGGTTACCGCTTCTAGGAACAAGGTTATCGCTTGTAGGAACAAGGTTACCGCTTCTAGGAACAAGGTTACCGCTTCTAGGAACAAGGTTATCGCTTGTAGGAACAAGGTTACCGCTTCTAGGAACAAGGTTACCGCTTGTAGGAACAAGGTTATCGCTTGTAGGAACAAGGTTACCGCTTCTAGGAACAAGGTTACAGCTTGCAGGAACAAGGTTACTGCTTCTAGGAACAAGGTTATCGCTTGTAGGAACAAGGTTACCGCTTCTAGGAACAAGGTTACCGCTTGTAGGAACAAGGTTACCGCTTGTAGGAACAAGGTTAATCGGATTATACCTTCCTTGAGAGGCGGGGTGAAATGTTTGAGGCCATGGCTGGCTGAGGACAGTCTGGTTGTGGGAGTGGAACTGGCAAGTCCTCCGGGTCTCTGTCTGTGGCAGCAACGTAGTGGAGCAGACAACTATGCGAGAGCCTGATGTGATCTTAGTGACCAAGTTAAGTCTGCAGTATGTGAGTATTGAATGTAAGACTAACCGGGTGTGGAGCGTTGTAGTAATCATTCCATATTAGGGACTTAGGCGGAAGTTACGAGCGCAAGTGGCGACCGCGGAGGTCAAGTGGTTTATGGGAACTAGAATTATTAACCAAGATAGAGTATGTTAATATGTTATTAATTGTCAGAGTCTATTCTTTGTAATTAAATGACAAAACCCGACGGCCTTTAAATACCTTCCATATGTTCCATCATTGTGTTCCAATACAAACCTAGTGGTACGCCTCAAGGGTCTGGTGTGTGTAGAAGTACACGGTGGTAGTAACGGTTGCTGAGGCAAGGTGTTATGTGTTGTGTAATCGCTGTGTTCGGAATGAACCGGGGTTCAGCGTCACGACACATACAGCTAGGAAATGTTTCACTGGATGACTACTACGTTAATGTGACCACAGCAAGGGAATGTTCCACTTTTTTTATCTTTATTTAAGAAAATATAATATAAATTACATATATATAAGTTTTACAAGGCAATTATACATTACTATTCTTAGTGAACAAGTATTTCAGTAGTACAGAACAAGATCTTAAAAAAAAAAAAAACTGAATGTTATACATATTTACCTATAAACAATTTACAAAAATTGGAGAATAAATTTACATTAAAATACAGGAGAAATTATTACATTTATATATATTTTATATAATTCTCAGTAAACAAATTTTCCATATCATCACCGAGCATGAGCCGTAAACCCCAAATGTTATACCTAATCCAGCCTCGCAAGAACTTCAATATTTTGTCTACTGGGTAACCTTCCTGCCTGCCTATCCACACACAAAAAAATGTAATCAGAAAGTAACATAATTATTGTATTCCTAATTTTCTTGCATTTCATGTCAATATGAAACATTAAAAACCAAATTAACTCCACTCTAATACTTGGTCCACATAAAGCTTTAAGAGTGTCTCTAATCCAGTTTACAAGAACAACTTTCTGCTTACAGAAATAAAATATATGCATATTATTTTCAATTTCAGTACATTGGTCACACCTATTGTTGTCCTTAATGTCCAACATCAATAACCTATCATTAGTAGGGAGGGTCTCATGAATATAGCGATACAATAGCTCACGTTGTTTTGGGGCAATAAATTTAACATGAAGGTTTGCCCAAATTACTTGCCTGCTAAAGAGTGGATATGCCTCATCTACTCTAGGAACTATATTTGGTAGTATAACATCATACACTTGTTTACTGTTCATCATTAAAAAACCTTCAATATTACAAATCCGTCTGAGAACATCAATTGCACATGAATAAAAGTGAGGTGAAATAAAGGCAAGGTCAGTATACTCTGGCATATGTATCATGGTCAGTATACTCTGGCATATGTATCAAGGTCAGTATACTCTGGCATATGTATCAAGTAGCTAACACGTAATTTACAATAGTAATGTCCTAGTGCATTTACACTATTCCTCTGTATTATCTCCTTTCTAAAGGTAACACATAAGATTGCCAATGACTTATGGTACACATTCAGTATTCCTATTCCACCGTTTTTCTTACCTTTACATAGGGTAGTTCGTTTAATTGGTTGGTATTTACCATACCATACATATCTAAAAATTGTTTTGTCAATCTCTATAGCACTTTTCTTGTCTATGGGAAAGCTGTGAGACAAATACCACACTTTAGACAAAATTTTGCAATTGATTATTACAGCCTTCTGAAACAGGGTCAATTTCCTATTTGACAACATATTCGTTGCAACTATTATATTCCCACATAGTACTTGCCAATTCGTAACCAATGTTGTTTCATATGTTTTACACCAGCAAATCCCAAGAGCTTTAATAGACTCCACTACCTTGAACCATGAACCTGTCAAGTTAACCTTATTACACCAACTGCCAAGCCCCATCATACACGTTTTGTTCTTGTTAATAACAGCACCTGTCGCTCCTTCAAAGTTGTCTAACTCATTCTGAACATTCACCACCGAGTCTTCTGTCGACACAAAAATAGTTGTATCGTCTGCATAACCAACAACAGGAAGTGTCATAGTATTAGGAAGACGAGGTGGAACAATAAAGTCATTGCTTTTTATTGCCAAGTACAGTGGCTCTTGAAATATAACATACAAAATCATTGAAAGGGGACACCCCTGACGTACAGATCGTTCAACTGAAAAAGGTTTACTAAAGACTCAATTGTTACAGACGCTGCTCCGACACTGTTTATAAAGCATACGGATCCAATCAGTAAATTCTTGTGCCACTCCTACCCTATCCAATATTTCTAATACAAACTGAACATCAACACGGTCAAAGGCTTTTGACCAGTCGAGGTTTATCATGGAGGAAGGAACATTATTCTCAGACACATAATACACAACATCCCTAATTACATTATTACAATTGATTATGGATCTTCCAGGCACACCACAAAACTGTTCCTTTGATATAATTTTATCCATTGCAATCCCAAGTCTATATGCCAGCAGTTTCGATAATATTTTATAATCCTGGTTTAGTAGGGAAAGTGGC
This sequence comes from Procambarus clarkii, assembly GCF_040958095.1. Taxonomy (NCBI): domain Eukaryota; kingdom Metazoa; phylum Arthropoda; class Malacostraca; order Decapoda; family Cambaridae; genus Procambarus; species Procambarus clarkii. The sequence goes on from NC_091219.1 coordinate 3,289,334, forward strand.
CTCCAGTTCGTTAGAATATGCAAATCACCCGTTTTAGGTATCATCTTAATAATCCCATGAGATTGTGACATGCTAAGCTTCCAATGATGTATGCTATACTGCACCACTTGTACAAAGTCTTTACCAATGACATCCCATAGATAGAAATAAAATTCCGCCGGGAACCCATCACAGCCAGGTGATTTACCTTTCTTTAAACTCTTGACGACACTCCACACTTCCTGCTTATCTACATCTGCCAATAATGACGTGTTGTCATTCTGGGTTAAAACCCGTGTACATTTTCCAAGGAAATACTCCCGCATACCTTGGTCCACGTTCACTTTTTTTGTACAATTTCTCTAATTCACCCCGAACATAACATACAATCCCATCCGTATTTGTCATATCCGTCCCATCACCTGCTTTAATACTAGTCACAAGTGCTGTACCCTTGTTATTCTTGACTTAACAAACAAGGAGAGAGTTTTTCACCATACATCCTATCATTAATCTGGAGGCGAACGTTGACTCCTTCAGTTATTTCATCCCTCAATTTGTTAATTCTGTCCTTTAAAATGGTAATTTCTTCATACTTGTCTAATCCCATATTGACCTTTACATAAAGTTGTTTTAGTTTGTGTTGAAATAAATTTAACATACCATATTTTTCAGCAGCCTTTCATTTGGATACTTTCACGACGAAACTTTTGCATGCAACTTTACACATGTCCCACCACTCCAACAGACATCTGAACTTATGTTTTTGCCCAACCAGATGTTCCCACAATACTTTAAAATTATCAATTACATCTCTACTCTGCAATAGACTGCGATTGAGCTTCCATGACCCAGTCCCCACTTTAACCTGATCGTCAATAACAAGCTTCACCACAACCATACAGTGATCTGAACAGCTGACCGGAACAGTACTGCAAGAACTAATTTTATCATGTAACGAGTGCATATATATTCTCTCAAGCCTAGAACCATAATTCTGGCGAACATGTGTATTCATACACACCTCCGTTAATGCTATTTGCATCCTTGAGACCAATACATTTCAAAAGTGTAATTAAAGCACTAGATATACATGCGTTCGACTGAATGCTACAATCTCTCACAGAAGTTACACAATTAAAGCCGCCATCAAAAATAACTTTACGTGTATCATTTCGGAAAAAATACAGTAACTCGTTAGAGGACAAGTCCTCCCTCTCTTTCTTCCTGCGGGTGCCAGCGGGAGCATACACATTAAGCAGAGGAATTATTGTGTCAAAAAAGGAAATCCTCGCATATAAAACATTGCCATTATCATCCATTTCAGAATTAACTAAGAACCTTGATGTGGGCTCGCTTAGCAATCAATATCATCGTACCACCTTTCAACAAGTTCGTTGTATTTATTAATATTTCAAAGTAATCAAGCAGCACATCAAGTTTCTTAACATCTTGTACATTGTGTTCTTGCACGAAAAGTACATCCAAATTATGATATTTACACAATGATAACAGCTGCAACTGTTTATTTCTACAATTGAGCCCATTAATGTTCAAAGTAGCACAATTAAAATTAATAGGCTTCCCGAATGTAGTTTTGAGAGAAACCAAAATTACTCTTTATCCATCATTTTCTCACGTGACAATATCTTAGTGTCATCTTTCCCTTTTCGAAATCAAAGTTTAATATTTACACTCGCGTCTCGATTCTGTTCATGTTGCACAAGATCCCACCATGTCTTATCATTGTTCTCTTTACCATGATCCCCACTCACCGGTTGTACTGTGTCCTCGCTACGTTTCGGTGACTTTTCGGGGCCTTGGTCACGGTGAACTTCAACGGCAACAACCTGCTCAATTTTTTCAGAGACTTTTAATTTAGCGGCGTAGTCCTTCATACGTACCAGATCAATACTCCGAGTAAATTTTTTCCCACATGACTGGTTACAGAACCAGCCTTCACACTACCCTTACCCTTTCTATCAGACCTTACTGAAGAGGGTGGAGTTGCCCTCTGCACAGACATTTCTACATCACTATCCTCTATGGTGTCATCCTCTACATCCAGTTGACAACCTATTACTTGTTCCATCGTCACCTCACCAAGGTCATCACCACCGTCAGCATCGCAGCTCTTCGCAGCGTCAGCGCCTATGTTATGGGCGTCCACATGTATATTGTCCAGACTTACCTCACCCTCACCAGGTTGAACAACAGCCGGTAAAGCGTCCTGAGTAGTGTCGTCTGCACCCTCCTTGTCTGCATTACCATTATCGTCCTGAGCAGTGTCATCTGCACCCTCCTTGTCTGCATTACCTTTATCGTCCTGAGCAGTGTCGTCTGCACCCTCCTTGTCTGCATTACCATTATCGTCCTGAGCAGTGTCATCTGCACCCTCCTTGTCTGCATTACCATTATCGTCCTGAGCAGTGTCATCTAGACCCTCCTTGTCTGCATTACCATTATCGTCCTGATCTAAGTTACCTTCACCAGTCTCATTCGCACTGGGAGTCACTCCCACAGACGTCTCACTTACAGAGTTGTGGGTTACTTCATCTACCTCACCTGGAACTACAGTATTTACAACATTGGGTTCATTTCCTGATACACTGTCCTCTATTAATGGCGGAAAGTCATGTTCATGAAAAATGTTGATCCGTTCTGATGCCTCCACCTGGCATGCAGCACCCATGTGACCAGTACGCCCACACTTAAAACAAGTTTGCATTTGGCCATTGTATATAAATTTAATATAATGACCTGCTACTGACACTGATGAAGGAATATTACTGTGAAGTTCCATCTTTACTGTTCGTGTTCCATTAAAACACCCTTTCCCTGGTCCATAGGTATATTTATTAAAACGAACATTGTCCACTTTCCCATATTGTTCCAGTATATGTATAATTATTCTATTTAACATTTCAAAAGGCGCATCCCTCACAGAAACGTATGTAAACGTTTTGCTCAAATTAATCACTTGTACTGATCCTTTCCCATTAGGTAAACTTAGAATTTCATCATCATACTTCTTAAGAAACTCTGAAAACGCCACATTGTTTTCAAATTTCAACACCACTCTGTTCCCTGGCAGTGGTTGGTAACCAAATATTTCTTCCTGCTTGATCTGTAACACATCGAAGATCGTCGTGGATACAAGGTCGGGATCAGCATGACAGCTTACCATGAGTCCTATGAACTCCTTCCGCTTTAGTGGAGGTGTGTAGGAGCCCATGACGGCACATATACCACCCCCAGCGTGACGTTATCCGCCCATCCGTCAACACGCCGGCCAACAGCGACGACAAACACGTCCACCCACCAGACGCCAGTAGCAGAGCGAATCAAAACACGTCTGCTCACCACCACGTCCACGACGAGACTCCTGATCCACTGGATGACTTCCATATTTATGTGACCACACAGCAAGGGAATATTCCCATTAATGACTACAATGTTAATGTGATCACACAGCCATTAATGTTCCACTGGATGACCACCATGTTAATGTGACCACACAGCCATGGAATTTTCCACTAGTTGGTCACCAAATTAATTTGACGACACATACAGGTAATGTTCTAATGGATTGCCACTATGTTAATGTGACCACATTGCCAAAGAATGTTCCACTGGATGGCTACCATGTCAATGTGACCACACACTTCCCGAGGAGAGACTACGAGAATTAAAACTCTCTTTGTTGGAAGACAGAAGAGTTAGGGGGGACATAATTACCACATTCAAGATTCTCAAGGGAATTGACAGGGTTGATACCCGCAGGCTGTTTAACACAAGGGGCACACGCACTAGGGGACACAGGTGGAAACTGAGTGCCCAAATGAGCCACAGAGATATTAGAAAGAACTTTTTTAGTGTCAGAGTGGTTGACAAATAGAATGCATTAGGAAGCGATGTGGTGGAGGCTGACTCCATACACAGTTTCAAGTGTAGATATGATAGAGCCCAATAGGCTCAGGAACCTGTACACCTGTTGATTGATGGTTGAGAGGCGGGACCAAAGAGCCAGAGCTCAACCCCCGCAAGCACAACTAGGTGAGTACAACTAGGTGAGTACACAGCCAAGGAATGGTCCACTGGATGTCCACCATGTTAATGTGATCTCACATCCAGGAAATGTTCCATTTAATGACTACCATATTAATGTGACCAAACAGCCAGGGAATGTTCCACTGGATTACTACCATAGCAAGAGAATGTTCCCATTGATGACTACAATGTTAATGTGACCACACAGCTAGGGAATATCCTACTGGATGACTACCAAGTTTAATGTTACCACACATTCAGGGAATGTTACACTGGATGACCACTATGTTAATGTGACCACACAACCAGGTTATGTTCAACTGGATGACCACTATGTTGATGTGGTCACACAGCCATGTAATGTTCCACTGGATGACCACCATGTTAATGTGACACACAGCCAGGTAAGGTTCCACTGGATGATTAATATGTTAATGTGACGACTCAGGCAGGTAAGGTTCCACTGAATGATTAATATGTTAATGTGACGACACAGCCAGGTAAGGTTCCACTGGATGATTAATATGTTAATGTGAGGATTGTGAGATTTTTTCTCTTACAATTATCAAAAAAATTAATTCCTATTAATGTTACGTTAATCGTAGCAACCTGGCAAAAGAGGCAGACCTTAAACAGCAAGAGCTGCCAGTGGCAGATATATAATCTTAAAGCCTAAGATCATAGGACCGCGGGAGCAAACCGCCAGGCGACACCACCCGAGTAACACCTGTCACTTAGGTCGCTGCTCCTCCTAGTTAACAAACTAATAGAGGGTAGCCGTCGGATTCTCACTTCGTTATTTATAGAAGTGTGGTGCTGTGCAATGGACTCGAGCTTTAGATACAGACTCGATATGAACATAAGCAGTCAAAGCGTTGCAGAACATAAAATGTGGGGCAGTAATATTGGAAGGTTTAACGCAAACGACCATTTTCTAAAATATAACAATTTATTCACAAAAAAAACTAGAACTACTACAACAAAGAATTTACGTTACTTTACAGTCACTCCAGTGGCGCATCAAAGAACAGCTATTCAACAGCCTGATGGACCTATCATCGCTGACTGAGTAATGACACTAACTGAACAAAGTAGTGCCCACTAGTGACGCAAGCTTGCAATCAATATTGTCACGGCTTCACGGTGAACAAATACTATAATCACAAAAAACTTGACTGGCTTGCTGCTCTCAACGATTTACCAAGTAACAAGGCGGTTAATCCAAGAATGATAACCCTTTATAAAAATCTTACGTTAATACGTTGTGTATTTTTTTTTCTCCTTTTCTGTTTAGGGTGTGATGGTGAAACTTAGAGCAGTTGCAGCCCTTTCTATAACCATTTCATAAATAAATTTATAAACAAATTGAACAACTTTTAATTTAACCAGATTATGCCCTTTTAACACTTGTCGATATAGACAGACATAGACATAAAGAAAGACTCGCCAGCCAGCAGCCGCCGTGAGCAGACGTGCTCCCAGGAGCTCCCGCCACCTACAGGAGAATCTGAGCGTTGGCTCCGCCCACCTCACTCAGGATTGGTGCGCCAGCCAGCCAATCACAGCCGGCCGGCCGCGTAGCAGCCAGCCTCACTCACTGCCAGTCGGCTACAAGCTCTTCATACGCTTACAGCAGTATGATGTCCTAATAAAATAACCACCCATCCTCATCCTTCACCCCACACCCCCCCCCCCCATTCCCCCACCCCCTCCTCCCCATCCTCTCCCTGCCTGTAACACAACACACCACACACACACTCACACAATACACAATGCATAACCTACTAATCTTTAAGGTGTGAATAAGGCTGTCTTTCTAAACTGTTTCTACCTCTTGTATTTCGCCATTCCAAACGATCATTCCCGAGCGGTAGCCAAAACCGGGTTCTTGAAATTCTCGCGGAGGTTTGATCGGGCAACTACCAGCCTTGTAGCAGGCTTAGGCTATCGATAGGTTCAATTACCACCTTGTCTAGTAGCTCTAGCTGCCTAGCAACTAGAAGTTAGAGGCCTCGGCCTAACTAACACCCACCATCCACTTAGTCTACCTGGACACTTCACAACCACCCACCATAGTATAGATTAGACTAGGTTGCCTGGCCCCACAAAGCTATGGCGACCAAAGTCAGATTCACAGACGAATCTGACCAGGTTCGTACTCCAGCCCAACTACTTGAGGTGGTTCATGAGACCACCCAGATTACCTACAAAAATGTGTACAAAATAACGAATGGAGCCATCTTGTTGGTACCCAATGCAAACCTCCCAGACCTCCTTTCGACCGACACCATGAAAAAACTAATGGAGAAGAAGATCACTGTCTACCCTCCTGCCGAATTCCAAGGCCAACGCACCATCTTTGTACATAGGATCCATGACATCATCATGGATCACTCAGTTGAGGAAATAATTGTAGAAATAGAGAGAAAAAACAGGGATGTTAAAATACTTCAAGCCCACAGATTCACAACCCAACACAACAACCAAGTACTGAAACTTACTCTGGCTTCACCGGAGCAAGCAACGCAAGTCTGCACACAAGGCCTTTCTGCATTTGGCATCATGGCTTAACCTGACAAAATCAACCCACAGAGGTTTTACAAGCTCAAGCAATGCTTTCAGTATGACCACTATTCCAATGCATGCAACAATGGAACCCCCAAGTGCAGCAGGTGCACAGGGGAACACAGCTACTGGGAATGCACAAACCCAACACCCAAATGTGCTCTATGCAGTGGTGCACACATTGCAATCTCGCATCTATGTCCTCGTAGGCAAGAAGCAATCAAGCAATTGCAAGAAACGGAGACAGCAGCCCGTCAACAAGCAACTATTACCATCCCTGCCCCTCCTCCACCAGTAAATGCCTGGGGCATCCCTAACCAACAACAAGCCCAGTCTGTGGCCCAAGGGGGACACCAAAGCACCCAACATTCCCATAACCCCACGGTTATACCAGAGCAAACCCAGAATCATACACAACAGGTTCCAACACCTAACTCTCTTGCACCAAACCCCGATCCTAAGCCCAGCTTAGGGGCCGAACTCCTAACATTTGCACAAATCCAATTTCCAGACAACCCAGTGAAGTTCCTAGGTTTCTGGAACTCACTTAGGAAAGACAATGGCCTGCCCCCTGTCCATATGTCCGAGGACTCGCTTGCCTACTTGACTCCTAACATCACAACAACCGCCGGCCAGGCCCAAGCACAACCCAACAACCCCAACCCTAGTGCTCCTCGCCCCCAGGCCTCAACCAACGCCCAGGAGACTCCAAACTCCCTGAACAACCGGCCCCTCCACCCCGTCAATCTGGCAAACACCTATGCCCACCCTTCCTGAAACAATCACACAAGGGATTTTCCTCAAAGCACTCACAAACTCCCTTGCCATACGGAACCCCATCCGGGACCCTAGGAAATATCACTTCAAAAACCACAGCCCCACAACAATAAATTCCACACAACGCTGTACCAAGAGGCCTAGGACCAACACCCACAGCCGAAGCCCATCCCCTGAGGACAGAGCAAGGGCAAGCAGCCCCCATAACTCTCCACCAGAGAGCGACTCTAGCACCACGGATGTGGACATCATGAGCAGCAGTGACACCGAAGACCCCTCAATGGCACAGCAACGTATGGGAAACCCCAACCCCAACCAATCCCCGGCCGGAACCAGGAACAAGATACCTGGACCAACAGCTTTACCCCCCACCTCCACAAACAGAAGCGGCCAAACCGAATGTAATAACACTGGCACTAGAGCCAAACAAACACTTCCGTCTCATAGTCAATAATGGGGATCACAATCCTTCAGGTGAACATCAGACATTACTTCAACAACAGATACCTACTCACTCTGGAGATAGCCAGACTTAACCCAGATGTTATCTTACTCAATGAAACAGCGGCCAGACAGGACCAGCACATCTCCATTTGGGGATATTCCACCAGGGAAGTCAACAGGGGTAGGTACAGTGGGGTGGCAATACTAATAAGAAGAGGGCTCTCCTACCGCCACATCCTCATAGAAGACGACAACTTTCTTGCAATAGAACTCACCACTTCACACGGTCCCCTCATTGTCTGCACTGCATATCTACCACCTAGAATGGCCTACCTCCCCTCCATCCCTTTGAACAAGCTGCTCGACAGAAACCTCCCCACTATCATCGCAGGAGACCTGAATGCCCACCATCAGGCCTTATTCAACGCTCCTGACAGGCCAGACCTCAAGGGCAGGCAGCTCTTCAATCTAATGCAAAACCGGGACCTCTCCTTCCAAGGCCCCCACTTTAAGACGTTCTTTGCGGGCAACCATAGGGGCACCCCTGACATAGTGCTGACCAACAGAGATTGTGACCTGTTCCACTGCAGAGTAACCCCAGGCAAGAACGTGGGGTCGGATCACATCCCTGTGGTCACATCCCTCCAAGCAACCCCCTTCAGATATGTGGCACCATCCAGGCCCAGACTGGAAACCATACGTGCCCGTGACTATGACACCTTCCTTGCTGACGACCCCATCATTGAGTTCGACAACCTCCCAACCGAAACAATCGACCAAGCAGTAAACACCATCCACAACCGGATCCAGCTTGCAACCGAGGCCACTTGTGAAATATCCACCACAAGGACTTACCACCAATATAAGCCGACCCGAGAAATCAGAGGCAAAATGAATGAGTACCAGCGAGCCTGCCAAAGCCACTACCAAACAGGCCAGCCACCAGCGTTGACCCTACAAACACTCAGAAGGGAAACCATAGACCTTACGCTGACCCACAAGAGCCACATTTGGGGAACCCTAGTGAGACAGGCCAACCAGTACAAAAGGGAGCCGGGAACTTTCTGGCGCAGGATCAGACAGCTCCTGGGATCGGTTAACCCCAGCCTCACCCACCTTGTACACACATTCCTTGACGAAGATGAAGAGGAGCAACAAGAAAAAATAGAAGACCCGCAGGATCAGGCTGACCTCATGGGCGCAGTTTGGAAAAAGACACTCACAGCTTCAAACAGCAGAGCCTTCAACAACACTCACTTTGAACGTGTCAACCAATGGACAACAGAAAATGCCGCCTCCCTTAACAGCACCCCTCTGATTGACCTGACAACCCTAGAAGACGACCACCCTCTAACAAGACCCATAACTATGCTAGAGATGAGAGGAGTCATCAAAAGCACCAGAGATAAGGCCCCAGGACCATCAGTGATCAAAGCGCTGCAGATCAAACTTCTACCAGGCAATCTTCTTCCATCCATACTCAACCTATTCAACGCTATGCTGGCATCGGGTCACATTCCCGTAGCATTCAAGTCAGCCAAGATGATATTCATTCCCAAACCCAAGAAAGACCCCCACCAACCTGGCAACTACCGACCATTCTCCCTCTTAGACACAATAGGCAAGTGCTTTGAAAAAATCATGTCAAACCGTCTTAACTACTACATGGAGTACAGCATCCTCTTCACAGAAAAGCTGTTTGGCTTTCGAGCACATAGATCAACCCAGCACGCAATTAACATTATCTACGACGCCTTAAGCTCAATTCGCAAGCAAAAACAGGTAGCTTTGATTGCGACGAGGGACGTACACATGGCCTTCGACAGCCTGTGGCACGATGGTCTTGTGTACAAATTAGCAGACTTACCAGCGCAAAACTGGACCCTCCTCAGGCTGATCAGAAATTTCCTTAAGAATAGGCAAGTTACCCCCAGCTTCAAGGCAAAAGAGGCCGCAGCCTTCACCCCAACAGCTGGAGTCCCCCAAGGATCATGCTTGAGCCCGGTTCTCTTCAACATCTTTGTAAACGACCTGCCCCAACCAGAGTATAGGGACACCATTATCGTGCAATTTGCGGACGACGTAACACACGTAATAACATCTAACCCTAGCAGCCAAGCGGCCAAGCATGCAACTGTAACCCGTAAGGCAAACGTAGAACTAGCAAGGACTGCTAACTGGGAAAGGAAATGGAGGATCACCACTAACCCAGAAAAGATTCAATTAAGCACTGTCGGCTGTATGGCCTTCTCAATTGAAAATGAAGGGGGAATAAGAATCAGGGGTGAACCCATAGCCATCTCAAACTCCAACACAGTGCTCGGTTACAACTTCAACAGGCTACTCAACTCCTCCCAGTATCTATCCAAGAAGACAGAGATGGCCCGGGGCTCACTGGCGAGGCTCTTCCGTTTCAACCAAGCCCCATCCCACATCAAGCTCCACCTGTACAGAATGATCATAAGGCCTAGCTTGGAATACCCTTACGTTCCCCTGAACCTCACCATCAAATCCAACATGCTGAAGATCCAACGAGTACAAAACAAAGCACTTCGCTTTGCAGAGGGCCTGACTCTGAGGGACAGGGTAAGAGCTGACCAAATCCATGAGACGCTCAACATGAAGCCAATGAACATTAGGCTCAGCTACCTGGCCAGAAGACAGCTGTACCGTATGAAGAACATGTATGTCCCAGACCCCGAAGATCCCTTCGTAGCAGAAAACACCACCAGCCACTACGAGATTCACGAACCACCACACAGAACCAGAAGAATCACTCTCCAACAAAAAGTGATCAGACACATCCATGATGAGGCCTTCCCAAGCCCTCAAATACTAAGCGGCCTGCCAGACGACCCAGATGAGTGGCCCATCCCGGACCCGATCTACACCAAATGAAGAATAAAGAAGAAAAAATAAAAAAAATAAAAATAAAAAATAACACCTAAAAAAAATATATATATATAAAACCAAAAAAACATTTGTCGTGGCGTCAGAAGTGTAACTACCCTGATGTTTCTAAGATTAGCCTCCTTCAGCCAACTCCATCGGCTCTAGTGCTTTAGGACACCAACAAGGTCACAAACACTAGCCCCCCCAGCCAATGTACTGACAACCCAACATAACACATGCGCAAACAAACAACACATACAAAAATGTCAACCCATGGTGGACAGGCCACCGAACTTTCAAACCGCCTCTCTCTCTACACCCGCATCCTCTTCCTGAATTTCATCTCCCCATCCCTCTACCTCCCTCATCCTTTCCATTCCCTATGGACATCAAAGCAAAGCAAAAAAAAACACTTGTCTCTCAGGACAATAAACAACAAAAGTTACACTAATTGAATTTAAACAATTACGTTAACACGCACGTGTCTCAACGACACTTAAATGGCAGCAATAACTCGTAAATCAAATAATTACATCAACTTGAAAGTCAAACATTCGGTGATTAATTCCAAATTAATTACTGAAAACAACAGCCTATTAATTCAGACGAGTATTGATAAATCCTACTGTCTCTCAACTGACAGTTCATTTCCGGTCTTACGACAAGATTACCTTAACGAGGGTAGACTACTGTACCACACAATGTTACAAGACAATCCGTGTACAAAACCTTGTTAATTCACTAAGTGGCGGGTACTAATTCTCCTTAATTAGCTACGAGTGCTTAATTCCTCTGCCCACAAAGAGATCTGATCAGTCCAACGAATTACAACAGCTTAATTACAGCACAATTGACTTTGATCATAACAGACCGGTCAACCCCCTTACATTAATCAATCAATTACCGACAGCTTGTTAAATCGTTAACACTACGTTAGTCTTCACTTGACAATTCCTCCACTGCGTGAACTTCACTGTGACTGTTGCCGTTACACGACTCTACGTTAATCACAACGATTTTCAACAAAACAACAATGACCTCGTTAAGTAAATCGTGACCCCGGTGACGTTAAATGACTTTAATTCTCATGGAATCTTTCACAGTACACAACGCATTCCACCAAGGACACAACTTGTCTACAGTTTACACACGGTACAACACGGTTCATCACAGTACATCCTTGCCACTCACGGCAAAACTTGTAAATGACTTCCCAAGTAAATTATCCACCAATAATTAATACTTTACCACAACTCAACAGTAAAATAAGCGCTGGCCCATATAATAATTGAATTATTTATAACCAAGGGAAACCTCCCTGTTACCACTTTCACAGCTGAAAAAAAGGGAATCAAATTACAGCGAATTACATACACAGCACATAGAGAAAATGGAAACAAATAAAGATCACTTTACTCCACCACTGAATGTGTCTCTATGTGTCCTTTGTGACGGTAATCTCTTTAAAGAGAGATTGAGGCTGCTCTTCCCTACATAAAGTTACTCATATATATACAACAAGACGATGCTAACTTCAAGATACATATATCAGTAGCACAAAACGTTTTGACCAGGGGGTAAAACGTACCCTAAACTCGCTCCACTCCACACTCCCTCTGGCCGGCTCGCCACCGTCGTCAACAACCAAACTACCACTCCAAGCCAGCGCTCTTCCCAATGGTGGATCAATGACTGTACTCGACGCCAGCGCCATCTACACCCCCATATAAATAGACACACACGAGCTGTGGACTTCAGAATATCCTAGTACTCTAAGAGTTGACATCTCTCTGGCATACTAAGCTCTCTGGCTCTGTATACTCAGGGAGGTCTCTGCCAAGGCCAATATTCTCAGCACCATTTACTATTTTGTCTTACATATTCACTATTTTATTTTATATTGTGTTCTTGCATTTATCTCCGTTTTTTGATTGCACTGTACATTGCCATGGGACTTGTCTTTCTTTTTATTTGTGTTTAAAGTAAATTAAAGTTTAATTTTTTATACGATTTGTTTTACGTGTTCCTCCCTCTCACTTACCACAGGAAACAAGCCAAGCAGTCAACATTTTTGTTTTTCTTTTTTTTCTCTATATATAATTAGGCATTAACATCAGCCAAAGTGAGGACTGCATTACCATCTACACTTTCCCGTCACACCTCACACACGTCAACTTCACAGTTGGGCTCCACCTCAATTTGGTGATGGCAAACAGGGTAAACTCACACGTCTCCAATTCCCATTTACCTGACCAGGGGGAGTCCACTGCTAGCAGCCGTGGAGTGAGGACGTTTACCGACCCTCTGTGGCTGTTGGGGTTGTTTGCCGTTTTGGTCGCCAGGGTGGTGTGGGCGTCTCTGCCCTCCCAGTTTTGTTGCCTGCCTAGCTGCGTTGACGTGGCGGTTCTGACATGTGGGGCCATTTTCCTCCTGTTCAGCGTGTGAACTCCGTGGGCCTGGAGTTCACTTGTAAGGCTGGTTATATGACCATCGAGATGGTGATGTGTAACATGCTTCGTATCCCGGTAGAAGCTATCTGCGGTGAGGAGCTAGTTACGGTCCACCGAGTTGTTATTAAGTTCGTGAGGGAGGATGAGTACCAGGACTTCCTCCGTTGGTACGGGGGGCATACGTTGCCGTTGCCAAATGATGCCGGCTCTGTGGCGATTTCGGATCGCAGTGGTGCCCTGACTTATGTCAGTGTCTATGGTGCGCCCCTGGAGTTCCCTGATGACCTCCTCTGACGTTACTTCGGGGGGTTTGGTACTGTTGTCAGGGTGCGGGTGAACACGCTGTCCTCGGGGCGGTATGCTGGGAGGTGAACAAACACTCGCACGTTGGGGATGTGCCTGCGGTCGGATATACCTTCTTCTGTCTGGCTTATGGGATACTGCGTTTGGGTGTATTATGCCCGGCAGCCTCGTACCTGTTTCCGGTGTGGCTTGTTCGGGCACCAGGCTGCCGGGTGCTCTGAGGCCTCAGCTGCTCCTGTCAACTTGTTCCGAGACGAGGATTTCCCGCCGCTCCCACTGGAGGCAGTCTCCAGTGATGATGATGGGGAGGTGCGCGTCCCATTTGCTGCTGCAGCTTCCCCGGCGGCGCCTGACGTTCCTCCGGTTGTTGCTGTCCCTCCTCCGGGTATTGCGGTACCGTCGGTTGGTCTGCCTGATCCTGTCGCTGTCCAAGCTGCTCCCGTGGGCCTTCCTGGAGCTCCCTGTGTGACGTCGCTGTCTTCTCCCTCGTCTTCTGATGCTGCGCCTGGCCCTGTGTCCGTGACTCGGGTCCTGGATGTGCTGGGTGCTGGGGTGGCTGCGGAGCCTCCTGCTGTGTGTGGCCCGGTTCCCCCTGTGGTAGAGGCTGCTGCCGTTCTGTGTCGGGCGTCGGTTCATCCGGCTCATGGTACCCGTGTTTCTGGGTCACTTACCGGCTCTGACGATATCCGGCCGGTGCCCAAACGTTCCCGGCGTTCGTCTTCTGCCTATGTATATATGATATATGTAATATAGATATATGTAATAAAACCTGGGTTTTGTTTTATTGGCAGAATGTCAAGGATGACATTGTTTTGGGGAGTGGATTGAACACGGGTGTGAACTTCGTGAAGTTCAGTGTTCTTCTTCCGGTTGACTGAGAGTTCAGTCTGTAAATATATTTTTAATTTTTATTGTTTTGAATTGTGTGTCCTGCTCTATGGGGCACACGTGGATGGATATTGAAGGGCCAGGGAATTTTACTAGCTAGCGGTTGCTGACAGATTAAGGATATTTTTATTTAGCTATATCAGTCAGGTGTAGGATGTATGTTTCCAGTTGTTTTGGAGGATTGCGGGGCTATCGGTTGACAGTCGGGATGAAATGCTGAAGCATTAATTTATGCACTTATGATTGTTGCTGGACAATCTGATGATTATCATTTACATAGATAGGGGTAGCTTTTGATAGAGGCATGGATTTATTGACTGTTTAACTAAGGGTTTTGGTGCTACATAGCCTTCCCGATTTGGTGCCTCTTTATGATAATTACTTAACTAAGGGTTTGGATATTAAACCTCATTTTTCAGGGCATTAAAAAACAAGGTTTATTAATTTACTTATGCGGGGGGGGGGGAGGGTTGTTGTAACAAGCTAGGTTTTGTTGTAAGAAATTATTCAGCATAGATTCTCAGTCATAGACATGGGGACCGCGTGGTCTTGAAAGTTTGGAGTAAGAGGGTAGTCGACCTGACTCTGGAGAGAAAGGTCATCCCTCCAGGGATTAAAGGGATTAACGTTTAAGATTACAAGATGGCTGGTTCTCTGTATTAATGCAACATTTAGTGAATATTTTGACAAAATACAGTAATAACTAATTTGATTTATATATGTATGTTAAGTTACATGTATGTAAAGGTTGAGATCAGGGTTCTTACACCGTTATTATGAAGTGACATCATGTTAAGTAGGAGGGACAACGTCGGTGGCCACTTATGACGTACCTGAGGCCAGGGGGTCACACGGTTGATGTGACCACAAGCTCCCATATTTAGTAATTCATAATGTACAATTTCAGATCACTAGCCAATATTGTAATTGGAAATAGCCTTTCCCTAAGATGCCTGTACAGTTACCATCAGTTTAATAATAGTTTAACCATCTGGGTTGTTCAGTAAATTTAAGATTAGTTTGTTAAATTAAACTTTGCTTGGTAAATTGATAAACCTGGCGAAGTAATATTCACTAGCCTCAGTCTTGAGTAGTAGAGGCTACAGTTAGTGTGGTTTAGAACAGCAGCTGGCGAGGTTGGCCATCTCAACCTCCTGAGACCAGAACCCCATCGGCTGGTCCTCTTAGATTAAGGTAAAAGCTGCTGTGAGAGTTTTTGGTACAGAGGAGTAATCTCATGTCGGCCTCTATAGGAAACTAGGTAATTTAGGGAGTGATAGCTTAGGAAGTGATTTTTATTATTTTATATTTCTTAGGTTTTGATTAATAAACTCTGTTAAGATTTTCTTGTTCGTTTTTTTTAGTATCTCCATCAATGATATTATATACATGATTGTCTTTGCCGTGGGCTCTACGAGACTGGGTTATTGGAATGAATCAGTATTAATACTGCAAGCAAGTCATGCTATCTTAACTCCCAAATATATCCCTTTGTCTTGTTTGAGTAATTCCCACACTTAACGTAATTTAATCCCCCTTTTTCCAAGTAATTTGGGGTTAAGCCCCAAGGGTTTAATGAGTGATTAATTGGCCCAAACCCCGATTATTTAATTTGTTTGGTTCGTTTTAACAGGTTTGGTGGTGGCAGTGTGATTAAGATCCTTGAGTTTACTAAAACTCCTAGAACGACGTCACGTGGCTGTAGGATCTTAGACGGTCGAACGTCTATGACCACGTGGCGTGGGACTCAGTTGAGAGTTAGCTCTGGGGTCCTTGGAATTAAGTTTATTCACGGGCAGGGTAAAGGATGAGAGAGAGTTTAATACCCCGTCCCGTGTTACAGGAGGATAAGGGACTATCTTGGGGAAGTGCAGTGGAAGAAGGAAATTAGAGGAAAAACTGTGCAAGATATGATGAACCAAGTCATATGGAAATGTAAGAAGGCCGAAGAGAGGTTTATACCAACAGTAAAGGGAAAAACATAGGAGGGAATATAATAACCTATTGTTTAATAGGCAGTGTCAGAAAGCAAAATTGAGAAGTAGGAGGGAGTGGAGGAAATACAGAAGACAAAGGACAGAGGACAACAGAATTAGATGTAACAGAGCTAAGAACAAATACATTAACATAAGAAGAGTATCGGAAAGAAATTATGAGAATGATATTGCAATCAAAGCGAAAAAGCATCCTGAATTACTGCATACCCATATACAAAGAAAAATGTCGGTGAACGAGCACGTGACAAGACTAAGGAAAAAAGGGGGCATATACAGGAAGTGACAATGAAATCTGTGAGGCACTGAATCCCATTATACCGATTTTCAAGAAAGGTGATAGGGAGGAGGCACTTAACTACAGACCCGTATCACTGACAAGCATCCCCTGCAAAATACTTGAAAGAATAATTAGGCTAAGATTTGTTGCACACATGGAGAGCATTAGGTTTGTAAACAATCATGGACATGGGTTCTGGACAGGGAAATCATGTCTAACAAACCTTTTGGAATTCTATGATAAAAACACAAGGATAAGGCAGGACAGAGAAGGTTGGGCAGACTGCATATTTCTTGACTGCCAAAAGGCCTTTGATACAGTACCGCACATGAGACTGCTACTCAAACATGAGAGGCAGGCAGGAGTAAGTGGAAAGGCCCAAGCATGGTAAGGAACTACCTAACAGGAAGGAGCCAAAGAATATTGGTAAGAAGCGAGAAGTCAGACTGGCAAACAGTAGCGAGGGGAGTACCTCAAGGATCGGTGATGGGACCCATTCTATTTGTAATTTACGTAAATGACATGTTTACAGGAGTATAATCAAACATGTCGATGTTTGCGGATGACGCAAAATTAATAAAATGAGTTGTGTTAGATGAGAAATGTAGGATCCTCCAAGAGGACCTGAACAGGTTGCAGAGATGGTCAGAGATATGGCTACTGAAGTTCAACTCGAAGAAATGTAAAGTTATTGAAATGGAATCAGGTGATAGAAGACCAAAGGAACAATACACAATGAAGGGGAACTGCCTACCTGTGACGATTCGAGAAAGAGACCTGGGAATGGACGTAACACCTAAGTTAACTCCTGAGGTACATATAAATAGGATAACGAGAGTAGCGTACTCTACACTGGCAAAAGTTAGAATTTTATTCAGAAATCTAAGTGAGGAGGCTTTTAGGGTGCTTTACACTGCCTACATGAGACCAGTCTTAGAGAATGCCGCATCATCATGGAGTCCCCACCCTGAAGAAACACATAAGGAAACTGGAAAAGGTTCAGAAATTTGTGACGAGACTCATCGAAGACTTACGAGGGATGGGATATAAATAACGCTCAAAGGACCTGAACCATACGACACTAAAAAAAGAAGGGAGAAAGGGGATATGATAGGAACGTATAAAATACTCAGGAGAATTGACAAAGTGGAAATAGATGAATGTTCACATGTAATATTAACGGAACGAGGGGACATGGGTGGAAGCTGGAAACTCAGATGAGTCACAGAGATGTTAGGAAGTTTTCTTTTAGCATGAGAGTAGTGGAATTAAGGAGCGGGTTGTGGAAGCAAACTCTATTCATAATTTTAAAACTAGATTTGATAGGGAAATGGGACAGGAGTCATTGCTGTAAGCAACTGATGACTAGAAAGGCGGGATCCACTTGTTAATGCTCGATCTTGCAGGCACAAATAGCAGAGTACAAACAGGTGAGTACACACACACACACTCACACACACACACACACACACACACACACACACACACACACACACACGCACACACACACACACACACACACACACACACACACACACACACACACACACACACCATTGGGAGAACAGAGACCCACATGGAGGACCAGAAACATGGAGAGCTAAGCTGCTGGACATGGCAACAAGAAACTTTCTAAGCCAGGACATCAAGGATCCAACAAGTATGAGAGCAGAAGATGAACCAGCAATGCTTGATCTGATATTTACCCTAAATGAGTGGGATATAAGGGAAGTCAAGATGGAAGCACCCTTGGGAATGAGTGATCACAGTGTATTGAACTTTTAGTACCTGGTAGAGCTAGAAATTACCCCCCCCCCCGAAAAAGAACTAGGAAACAAAAGGCTGGCATACCGAAAGGAAAATTATGAGGAGATGAAAAGCTTACAAAGCTTACACATGAAAACCTTGGGACACAGACCTCAGAGCTAAGTCTGTACAAGATATGATGGACTATATGACTCAAAAGTGTCCGGAGGCAGTAAGCAGATACATCCCGGCCCAAAAGGAAAAATCCGAGAAGCAAAAGAAGAATCCATGGTATAATAGGGCATGTATGGAAGCAAATAAACTGAACAATAAGGCGTTGAGGAACTTTCGGAATAACAGAACTTCAGAAAGCAGAGAGAGCTAGAAATTACCCCCCCCCCCCGAAAAAGAACTAGGAAACAAAAGGCTGGCATACCGAAAGAGAAATTATGAGGAGATGAAAAGCTTCCTAAGAGAAATACCTTGGGACACAGACCTCAGAGCTAAGTCTGTACAAGATATGATGGACTATATCACCCAAAAGTGTCCGGAGGCAGTAAGCAGATACATCCCGGCCCAAAAGGAAAAATTCGAGAAGCAAAAGAAGAATCCATGGTATAATAGGGCATGTATGGAAGCAAAGAAACTGAACAAAAGGGCGTTGAGGAACTTACGGAATAACAGAACACCAGAAAGCAGAGAGAGATACCAGAGAACCAGGAATGAGTATGTCAGGGTGAGAAGAGAAGCAGAGAAAAGTTATGAAAATGATATAGCAAACAAAGCCAAGACCGAACGAAAGCTACTCCGCAGTCACATGAGAAGGAAAACAACAGTGAAAGAACAGGTAGTGAAACTTAGAATAGGCGAGGACAGGTATACAGAGAATGAAAAAGAGGTGTGTGATGAACTCAACAAGAGGTTCCAAGAGGTCTTCACAACAGAACAAGGTGAGGTCACTGTGCTAGGAGAAAGGTAAGTAAACCAGGCGGCCTTGGAAGAGTTCGAAATTACGAGAGAGGAGGTCAAGAGACACCTGCTGGATCTGGATGTTAGAAAGGCTGTTGGTCCAGACGGGATCTCGCCTTGGGTACTGAATGAGTGAGCAGAGGCACTTTGCTTGTCACTCTCCATAGTGTATAGTAGGTCACTGGAGACGGGAGACCTACCAGAAATATGGAAGACGGTGAATGTGGTCCCAATATACAAAAAGGGCGACTGGCAAGAGGCACTGAACTACAGGCCAGTGTTCTTGACTTGTATACCATGCAAGGTGATGGAGAAGATAGTGAGAAAAAACCTGGTAGCACATCCGGAGAGAAGGGACTTCGTGACAAATCGCCAACATGGAATCAGGGAGGGTAAATCTTGCCTGACTACCTTAATAGAATTCTATGACCAGGTGACAAAGATTAAGCAAGAAAGAGAAGGCTGGGCAGACTGCATTTTCTTGGATTGTCGGAAAGCCTTTGACACAGTGCCGCAAAGGAGGCTGGTACATAAGCTGGAGAGACAGGCAGGTGTTGCTGGTAAGGTGCTCCAGTGGATAAGGAAGAACCTTAGCAATAGGAAGCAGAGAGTTACGGTGAGGGGTGAGACCTCAGATTGGCGTGAAGTCACCAGTGGAGTCCCACAGGGCTCTGTACTTGGTCCTATCTTGTTTCTGATATATGTAAATGATCTCCCGGAGGGTATAGATTCATTTCTCTCAATGTTTGCGGACGATGCCAAAATTATGAGAAGGATTAAGACAGAAGAGGACTGTTTGAGGCTTCAAGAAGACCTAGACAAACTGAAGGAATGGTCGAACAAATGGTTGTTAGAGTTTAACCCAACCAAATGTAATGTAATGAAGATAGATGTAGGGAGCAGGAGGCTAAGTATCATCTGGGAGAGGAAATTCTTCAGGAGTCAGAGAAAGAAAAAGACATGGGAGTTGATATCACGCCAGACCTGTCTCCTGCAGCCCATATCAAGAGGATAACATCAGCGGCATATGCCAGGCTGGCCAACATACGAACGGCATTCAGAAACTTGTGTAAAGAATCATTCAGAACTTTGTATACCACATATGTCAGGCCAATCCTGGAGTATGCAGCCCCAGCATGGAGTCCATATCTAGTCAAGGATAAGACTAAACTGGAAAAGGTTCAAAGGTTTGCCACCAGACTAGAACCCGAGCTGAGAGTTATGAGCTACGAGGAGAGACTACAGAAATTAAACCTCACTTCGCTGGAAGACAGAAGAGATAGGGGGGACATGATCACCACATTCAAGATTCTCAAGGGAATTGATAGGGTAGATAGACAGGCTATTTAACACAAGGGGCACACGCACTAGGGGACACAGGTGGAAACTGAGCGCCCAAATGAGCCACAGAGATATTAGAAAGAACTTTTTTAGTGTCAGCGTGGTTGACAAATGGAATGCATTAGGAGGTGATGTGGTGGAGGCTGACTCCATACAGTTTCAAGTGTAGATATGATAGAGCCCAATAGGCTCAGGAATCTGTACACCTGTTGATTGATGGTTGAGAGGCGGGACCAAAGAGTCAGAGCTCAACCCTCGCTAACACCACTAGGTGAGTACAACTAGGTGAGTACACACACACACACACATACACACATTCCCCTGAAGCTCATATCAAGAGGATAACATCAGCGGCATATGCCAGGTTGGCTAACATAAGAATGGCCTTTAGAAACTTGTGTAAGGAATCTTTCAGAACATTATATACCACATATGTCAGACCAATCCTGGAGTATGCGGCTCCAGCATGGAGCCCATATCTAGTCAAGCATAAGACTAAACTGGAAAAAGGTTCAAAGGTTTGCCACCAGACTAGTACCCGAGCTGAGAGGTATGAGCTATTAGGAGAGACTACGGAAATTAAACCTCACTTCGTTGGAAGACAGAAGAGTTAGGGAGGACATGATCACCACATTCAAGATTCCCAAGGGAATCGACAGGGTAGATAAAGACAGGCTATTTAACACAAGGGGCACACGCACTAAGGGACACCGGTGGAAACTGAATGCCCAAATGAGCCATAGAGACGTTAGAAAGATTTTTTCAGTGTCAGAGTAGTAGACAAATGGAATGCATTAGGAAGTGATGTGGTGGAGGCTGACTCCATACACAGTTTACAGTGTACATATGATAGAGCCCAATAGGCTTAGGAACCTGTACATTAGTTGATTAACAAGAGTGCGTGTGCCCCTTGTGGTAAATAGCCTGTCTTATCTACCCTATCAGTTCCTCTGAGAATCTTGTATGTGGTGTTCATGTCCCCTCTAACTCTTCTGTCTCCCAGTGATGTGAGGTTTAATTCCCGTAGTCTCTCTTCGTAGCTCATACCCCTCAGTTCGGGTACTAGTCTGGTGGCAAACCTTTGAACCTTTTCCAGTTAAGTCTTATGCTTTACTAAATATGAACTCCATGCTGGAGCCGTATACTCCAGGATTCGTCTGACATATGTGGTATACAAAGATTTAAAGATTCCTTACATAGGTTTCTAAAGGTCGTTCTTTTTGTTAGCCAACCTGGCATATGCCGCTGATGTTATCCTCTTAATATGAGCTTCAGGGGACAAATTTGGCGTGATATCAACCCCCAAGGTCAACCCAGGGCCAGGTCTGTACTCACCTAATTGTGCTTATGGGGGTTGAGCTTTGGCTCTTTGGTCCTGCCTCTCAACTGTCAATCAACTGGTGTACAGATTCCTGAGCCTACTGGGCTCTATCATATCTACATATAAAACTGTGTATGGAGTCAGCCTCCACCATATCTCTGCCTAATGCATTCCACCTGTTAACTACTCTGACACTGAAAAAGTTCTTTCTAACGTCCCTGTGGCTCATTTGGTTACTCAGTTTCCACCTGTGTCCTCTTGTTCGCATACCGCCAGTGTTGAATAGTTTATCCTTGTCTACCCTGTCATTTCCCTTGAGGATTTTGTAGGTAGTGATCATGTCTCCCCCTCACTCTTCTGTCTTCCAGTGTCGTAAGGTGCATTTCCTGCAGCCTTTCCTCGTAACTCATACCTCTTAGTTCTGGGACTAGTCTAGTAGCATACCTCTGAACTTTTTCCAGCTTCGTCTTCTGCTTGACAAGGTACGAGCTCCATGCTGGGGCCGCATACTCCACGATTGGTCTTACGTATGTGGTGTACAAGATTCTAAACGATTCCTTACACAGGTTCCTGAAGGCTGTTCTGATGTTAGCCAGCCTCGCATATGCCGCAGACGTAATTCTCTTTATGTGGGCTTCAGGAGACAGTTTTGGTGTGATATCAATTCCTAGATCTTTCTCTCTTTCCGTTTCATTAAGTACTTCATCTCCTATTCTGTATCTTGTGTCTGGCCTCCTGTTTCTACCGCCTAGTTTCATTGCTTTGCATTTACTCGGGTTAAACTTTTAAACTTTAACAGCCATTTGTTGGACCATTCATTCAGTCTGTCAGACGCGTGTGAGCGTCCGGTGTTTGGGTATGTGGTCAGGAAAGAGGGGAGGTCATGTTGTTGGAGGTGTAGGAGCGTATGTGGTAGAGAAAGAAATACAAGGATATGAGTGGAATATGTGGAAAGAGTAAATGAAATATGTATGTGTGTTTGCCGTAGACTTAATCCTGTGTGTAGATAATAGTTTTCATGATAGTAAGTAAGCTATGTAGAGGCTAAGTGTATGTGTGAGGGGTCCCAACATAGGTGGATATGTTGTTTGGGGTGGGGGAGGGGTGAGGGGAGCTTCCCCTCGGCGTGAGAGTGCTTAGGGGCCATTTGTGGTTTGTGGTTTTTCTTCGAGAGAGCAGAGTCCAGGAGGAGGGATGTGGACCATTTACCCTTAATCATTTTTTCATGTCTATTTTCTTCGAGTTATGCAGCTGTGTTTGGAGATGATCCATGAGGGTAATAGTTCGGCCATACATGGTAGGAAGTGTGGAGGAGAAGGAGGATGAGAAAGAGAGAGCAGTCACTCTTAAGTTGTGAATGAGATGAGGCAACAGTTTGTGGAGAAGGTCTGTTTTATGTAACAATATATGGGAGTGTATAGGTGACAGACCTGGATGGACGGATGTGAACCATTAACCACTTGCCCTTAAGCGTTTTTCAAAGTCCGCAGAGGGGTGTGTGTACTGCCCACTGGTCAGAGGGTAACTGAAGAGCATTTCCAAGTAGCTGGTTATATCTTCCCCTCCCAGAGGGTACGCAATGACTGCCATTACTTCCTCAGACACGGGCGGAAGTGGCCGGGTATCCATTATCCACTGCGTTTCGTTAAGGAAAGGGAGATGTAGCTACGGTCAGCGACTCCGTCTGTTCCACTTACCACCCCCCCCTCTCTCTCTCTCTCTCTCTCACTCTCTCTCTCTCTCTCTCTCTCTCTCTATCACCTCTTCTTCCTACACCCATTACTGTTGTGCAGAGCTTGTATCACACAACGGCGTTATCATAGCAAGACAATGTCACAGAATGTTCATGACTCCTGAATGAATGAACCGGCAATCCGTCTCGTTAAGTTTTAACCTTCGCGGCGGTTTGAGACATTGTGAGATGGACGAGGTAGTGGGATGGCCTTACCCTCTCCCCATCCATCCCCACCAAACCCCTACCACCCTCCCACCCCCCTTCCAAGCCCAAACCATCAAGCATCACTACACCCTTCCCAGACCGGATGTTCTGTGTAAAGCCTTTAGTATTATTTCTGATCATATGTATAACCTTGTATCGCAATGTGACCAACATGGTATCATCATTCTTTGCTCAAATAGCATTTTTTAAGAATATCCAGTCATAAGCTGGTCTTCAATCTTATTATTATAACAAATCATAATTTGTTGTAAACACAACTGCATGGGATATACATAGCAGTCAGTGGTTTCTCTCTCTCTCTCTCTCCAGATCATTTAATAGTTGGGGGAAAGTAACATCAATTCCTTTCTCCTGCTGCTGCTGTTCACGTATCTTTTTTTCATTTCACTTAGACTGACAGCGCACCAGAGGATGGACGACTAATGTCAATTTTCGAGCCCCCATCACTCTCACCCTTATAACCTTGTAAGGTAACACGACCAACATGACGACATCCTTCTTTGCCCAAATATCGTTAATGTAACGTGACCAATATGGTAACTTCGTTCTTTGCCCAAATATCATTTTAAGAGCAACGAGCAACTTTCTGTCCGATGTCTGAATAATGAAATGTAAACCATGTTTAGCCATTACACCCAAACACAATAAAAGGTTACCACAAGCTTGTTTAGTTCTTGTATCACATAATGTAACGTAATGTTTATTCAACAACTGGTAGACATAACATAATGTAGCTTCATATTCACTGTAGTAAAACAAACAAACATACACATCACGGTCAGTCCTCGCTATACCTCAAACGCGTCGTTCATTCTCACTCCCTTAGGTGAGCAATGTTCCACACATACAAATTCCAAGCAAAGTAAACATATATAAGACAATGTGGAAAAACATAGTCTTGATACTATTATTAAATTGACTTGTTCATTATCCCCGAGTTCAAGGCTGTCTCTTAAGACCTACATCATCCAAATGTAAACAACAATCGATGAGACGATAGTGAAATAGCTCTGGGCTATGTCTATTTTCAGTTCTTGTAACACAATCAATGTAGCGTAATGGGGAAAACAGACTTTCTACTGCCTACATAAATAGCATTTGAAAATGTATGCAAGTCTAGACAATCTCCTATAGCCCTTACATTCTAAACACAAATAAAATATTAGCACACGCTTGCATCGCATTATATCATGTTACGGACCCGAAACCAGCGTCCGACCCTGGAGCAGTGACGACCACGCCATCTGTGGGTCAGCTCCCGAAACCCCCTCCAAATGGACGACGACACCTGGTTTGGACGAGGTGTACTGGCCACGAGGGCCAGTTTCCAGTCCTGTTCAGCTCACAACACAGCCGCTGCTGACCTCTGGTGAGGTGGTGCTCAGACAACAACGCCATCTATGGAGTGGATACGTCGGGCCTTTGTGTCTGAGCCTGTAAGTGAGGTGCTTTTGTGTGTCCCTGTTACTGATGACGTGTCTGATTACAGAGTCGACCTGGGACTGCTGTAATGGAAGTTGGATCAGTCTAACCAAGGCAGCCGTCTCGACACCAAGTGTTTTGCTGCAGCAGCTGTGAGTCGCCTCCTGGATGAACACTGTGGTGTTACCCTGCCTGTGAAGCGGCAGTTGAAGGATTGTCATACCCGGGACTGATTGGTGGAGACGCTTAACCACTGGGGTATTGTGGAAAGGAGAGTGATCTGTGGTATCACACGAGGCTCCTGACTAGGGCGCTACCCTAGTATCGCTCGTGGAGTGGCCTAACCAGCGTTGCTGATTTGGAACCTGCCAGCTATCTGCTGGACTTGTGGTTGACGGCCTCCACGGCGGTGCCCATAGTGGAACTGTGTTTTGGCTGGCCTGTGGCCGGGGTAGACTCAGCTTCTCGAAGGATTCGTCGTGAGGCCACGAGAGCACCGAGAGCTTGGCACCGAGAAGATCCAGAGTCTTCAGAACAAGACAACCGTGTATTATAGTGTTTATACCCCCCCCCCCCCGCCCGTGTAATCTTCTTATATATATTTATTGGTGAAGGTGTTAATTATAATATTAAGTTTTTGCCTTTCTTTCCCTTCCCCTTTTATTTCACTTGCGTTACGAATCACATCCCTTGAAAGCCACTACTGGCTTGGGGCCCGATACCCTTCCTCTAACAACATCAGAGTAAGAACCCGGTTGCGTCCCGAGAGGGCCGTAACATAATTGGCATCCCCAGCGGGATCCGTCCCCTTGTCAAGTATGTTTGACAGGGGTGGTGAAGTGGCGTAATCCCTGTAAATAATTCCCCCTTTGAGTGACGATTGGGACGTTATACGTCCTGTGCGGTGCTCGGAGTGACTAAGTGCAATATTGTGCAGTGCGGTGCTCGCTGTGATTAAGCGATTAAGTGCAATATTGTGTAGTGCGGTGCTCGGTGTGATTAAGTGCAATATTGTAGAGCGATGTGTTCGCTGTGATTAAGTGCAATATTGTGTAGCAAGGTGCCCGGTGTAATTACGTGCAATATTGGCAAGTGCAGTGTTTGGTGCGATAAAGTGCAATATTGTCGTAGAACAGTGCCCGGTGCGATAAGTGCTAAAGTGAAAGCGGTGTGTTAGGTGCTAAGTGTTCCATCTGTGACAATGGCAGAAAAAGCTACCATCGATGATCTGGACGATGTTCAGGCTTTTCTGAACAGAGAGGACTGTCTTGCCAGATTAAAATATCTGAACAAACAGGAACTCGTACTGGTGAGTGCCTACCTGGAGATAAAGATCCGTGCCAGTGATTCCCATGTGGAGATCTTTTCAAAGGTTCACCGGCATTTGAAGGCCGAAGAAAAACAGGAAGGTGAGGTACCAAGTACAAAAGAAAGTGAGGAAGTAGCTTCCACTGAAAAGGAAGATAAAGGCAGTGACATTAACAGTGATGCAGGTGAGCTGAATATTAGCTTTCTTACAGTCAAAATGCGTGCCTTAGAGATAAATCGTGAGATAGAATGGAAGAAATTAGAAATGGAACGAGAATTAAAAGAGAAAGAATTGGCGATGAGGCGTTTAGAACTGGAAAGAGAAGAAAGAAGAGAAGAGCGAGAAAGAGAAGAGAAACGAGAAAGAGAAGAGCGAGAAAGAGAAGAGAAACGAGAAAGAGAAGAACGAGAAAGGGAAGAGAAACAGAGAGAGAGAGAGAAGAAAAAGAAAGACAGAGACAACATGAACTAGAAGTATTGCGGTTAGGCGGTGGTCGGAGGCAAACCACGGACACCAGTAGTTTCGATCCGGTAAGGAACATCAAAATGGACCCAAAATTCAACGAGAAGGAAGTTTCAGAGTTCTTCGCGGCCTTCGAGAAAGTCGCAGCCTCTTTGGAGTGGCCAAGGGAGAATTGGGCCATCATGATACAGTCAGTCTTGACTGGAAAGGCCCAAGTCGCCTACTCCACGTTGTCCCTTGACGACTCTGGCGATTACGACAAGGTGAAGAAGGTCGTGCTCATGGCGTACCAATTGGTACCTGAGGCTTACAGGCAGAAGTTCAGGAACCTGAAGAAGACCTCAGAACACACTTTCACCGAATTCGCCACTATCAAGGAGCGACTTTTCCAGGAATGGTGTGCTTCTCAGAAGGTGGAGACCAAAGAAGACCTCGAGCAGCTCATACTGCTAGAGGACTTCAAAGACTGTCTGTCTGGAGATCTAAAGACGTATCTAGAGGAACAGCAGGTAGAGACCTTGAGTGCGGCAGCCACAATGGCTGAGGAATACATCCTGACGCATAGGCCTTCTGCTAAGTACGTCTCGAGGAATTACCAACGCCGGTTTGACAAACCTCATGACGAAGAGGAGACCCCCGTCCCACGAAGCGCTAAGAAGACGCCCCCAAGTAGCCCTCGAAGGACCACTCCTAGCAATCCGAAACACCGTAGTCCGAGGAGGAATGTGGTGTGCTGGACTTGTGGGCAGAAAGGGCATGTAGCTGCTATGTGCCGAGGCAGAAGAGGTAGCGGCGCACGTAGGGAGGTGATGTTGATGAGCTGTGTAACACCACCAGCAGGAAGCCAGTCTACGACTACGCAGGAAGGACCAAGTTTGTTCGCCCCTCACACTTCAGGCAGGTATGTATCGAGTGATCATACTGGTAGAGCAGTTGTAGTGCCCAGAGATAGTGGAGCAGCCCAGTCCCTGATCGTGAGAAACTCGTTACCCGAGGGAAAGAGTGTGGATGGGAGACAAAAGGTTGTCAAGGTTGGGTTTCCTAGGACGCAGTACATCGCCCCCTTAGTGCCAGTACATCTCGACTCCCCTTGCTTCAGCGGCACATGTACGTTGGCAGTAGTCGATGCCCTACCTATAGCTGGGATTGACGTGGTACTAGCCAACGACTTGGTGACAGATTGGAGCCACAATCTTCCCACGGTCGCGGACGAGTCAGCCGGAACAGCAAGGTTTGAGGTAACAGGCAGTTGTAATGTCCAGGTACAGACAGACCCGGAATTAAATATATTTAATTTGTCCTCTCACCTACAGATTGACGACAGAGTCTACGGTTTTCTAGCAGAGTCTCCTGATTCTTCTCCCGACGAGGAACATGCGGTTAAGGTAGCAGAAGCAACTGAGCAAGAAGAGAGGTCTCGTGTGCAAGCACCCACGGATACCAACGAGTCTGGAGCGAAGGCGGATGTGTACTTGCGGTATGGCAAGGTACAGCGTTCATTGAACCGGCCAGAGATTCCCCAGACGTCAGAGGTATGTGAGGTGTGTTCGAAAGGTCTAGTGCCCTCTTTGGTCCAAACCAGGCTAGTGGATATTGCCGGCTATGGACATGACAGGCTCAGGAAGCTTATCCCTAAGTTAGCCAAATGTTTCTTAGCGGTGTTTTGTTTTATTCTTATGTGTGTTCTCAGTAAGGACCAGTGGACGACCCGAAGGATGATGGCTCCCTTGAACATCGTGAAGAGATCCCAGGGATTGGAGACGTGCACAGTGAGTAGTGCAGGCGAAGAAGGAACCTGGAAGGTGATGGTAGATACAGGAGGTACAAGAGATGATATAATGAGTGACTGTTTCCAACAGGTTGACACCCCCCGCGTGATTGCTGAGCCTGGATTCAGCGTTATGCGGAACGTTGGTCGACCGGGCAGTGGCAGAGCAGACATCATCTACGGTGTACAAGCAGCTCTGTTGGAACTAGGTGTGGGCCTAGTAGGTGAGTGTGTAGTAAGTACTGACTTGCCCACTGTCGCTGTCACTCTATATGATCAGACCCCTGTATTCCAGGTT
Source organism: Procambarus clarkii (assembly GCF_040958095.1). NCBI lineage: Eukaryota > Metazoa > Arthropoda > Malacostraca > Decapoda > Cambaridae > Procambarus > Procambarus clarkii. The sequence continues at coordinate 3,318,552 of NC_091219.1, forward strand.
CCTGTCTCCCTGAAGGACCACTGGAACGGCACCAGAAATGCCGTTTGTAACCAGCCATCATCGGTGCCACGACACAGGGAAGTGTCGAGTCACCCACAGATCGTGTCTACACCAATCCTTACTCGAGAGATGTGAGAATATGCCCCTGCTTGACATCGCAGTGGAGAGGTGGAAGATTACATCAGGCAGATTATCGTCTTCCATCTTAAAGTTTCCTTTGTGCCAGAGTTCCCCAGTAGAACAGTTCTGTGGACAAGACAGCCTCATCACTCCAGTTCATAGTGTACGTGAGTCTGTGTTGAGTTGTATCCACATACTAATTTGGTTTGTGTTTTTCTTTATAGAACCCCAAACCAAATTCCTTTTGGTGGGGAGGTGTTACGGACCCGAATCCAGCGTCCGAGCCTGGAGCAGTGACGACCACGCCATCTGTGGGTCAGCTCCCGAAACCCCCTCCAAATGGACGACGACACCTGGTGAGGACGAAGTGTCCCAGCAAACATTTTCATGTTTTTAAAACATCCTAAAAACGACATTTCATTGTTTTCAGCACGTTTATAATTACGTTTAGAAAAGGCTTTTTGAGAACTTTTATATACAACCTTAGAACGTAAATAATTAACATTTCTGAAAACTTTTTTATAATCTTTTAATTACCTACATTAAAACGTTTAGGGTATAATAATTTTGTAATTCATATCTGAAATAGAAAGGGAGAGAAAGAAAGAAGACATATCTGAGAAAGAAATGGACATCCTATATATGTATGTGTAAATTACAAATAAATAGGGTACAAAAAGAGAATTAAAATATTATATTTATTTAAATAAGAATGAGTAATACAACAAAATATTTGCAATAGCTCGAAATATATAGACTATTTCTATACCAGAATATAAAAGTAAAAATTTAAAAATCTATAAAAATCTATTTATGCAATATGTGAACACAATAGATTTTGTGATCAAGCAGCCTGTGATTCATGTCATGCTGAGATCAGTCTGACGTTACAAGCAGTTATTGTTACTTAAAACTAAAACAAGTAAAATTTTCCGAGTATACATATAACACTAGTTTTTCTATGACTAATAATAAAAATCTATTAATCAAAAGTATAGGACTAATTAACTAAAAATAAAAATCTACAAGTGAATGTAAACACAGTCAAGTATAATATTCATGTAGAAAGAGAAAGAAAAAGAGAGAGAGAAGGAAAGAAAGAGAAAGAAAGAAAGGGAGAAAGAGAGAGAGAAAGAAAAGAAAAAAACAGTCATGTATAATATTCATATTAGCACCATGCAATATAACTTAGATTAAGTAAAAATCTCAGACATTTTTAAATCAAATGAAATATGAGAGCCAGAGAGAGAGACCCAGAGCCAGAGAGAGAGACCCAGAGCCAGAGAGAGAGCGCCACAGAGCCAGAGAAATAGAGAGCCAGAGAGAGAGCCAGAGCTAGAGAGAGAGAGCCAGAGAGAGAGACCCAGAGAGAGAGAGAGAGAGAGCCAGAGAGAGAGACCCAGAGAGAGAGAGAGAGCCAGAGAGAGAGAGAGAGCCAGAGAGAGCGAGAGAGCCAGAGAGAGCCAGAGAGCCAGAGAGAGAGAGAGAGAGAGAGCCAGAGCCAGAGAGAGAGAGAGAGAGCCAGAGAGAAAGAGAGAGCCAGAGAGAGAGAGAGAGCCAGAGCCAGAGAGAGAGAGAGAGCCAGAGCCAGAGAGAGAGAGAGAGCCAGAGAGAGAGAGAGAGAGAGCCAGAGAGAGAGAGAGAGCCAGAGAGAGAGAGAGAGAGAGAGAGAGAGAGAGAGAGCCAGAGAGAGAGAGAGAGCCAGAGAGAGAGAGAGAGCCAGAGAGAGAGAGAGAGCCAGAGAGAGAGCCAGAGAGAGAGAGCAAGAGAGCCAGAGAGAGAGAGAGAAAGAGAGCCAGAGAGAGAGAGCGAGAGAGAGAGAGAGAGAGAGAGAGAGAGAGAGAGAGAGAGAGAGAGAGAGAGAGAGAGAGAGAGAGAGAGAGAGAGAGAGAGAGAGAGAGAGAGAGAGCAAGAGAGCCAGAGAGCCAGAGAGAGAGCGAGAGAAAGAGAGAAAGAAAGAGAGAGAGAGAGAGAGAGAGAGAGAGAGAGAGAGAGAGAGAGAGAGAGAGAGAGAGAGAGAGAGAGAGAGAGATAGATAGATAGAGAGAGAGAGAGAGAGAGAGAGAGAGAGAGAGAGAGACAGAGACAGAAAGACACACACACAACAAAAGAGGAGACAGAACAAAATTAAGGCAAGGAGAGAGAAGACAGAACAGAAACAACAGAGAGAGGAGAGAAATGAGAAATCATTGAAGAGAAGGGGAAGAGAAACACAAGATAAGAAAAAGATACAAGAAAAATATACAAGATAAAAATGACATAAATGAATACCACAAATATAAAAAGTAAAGGAAGAGAGAAGCTAGAAGAGACAGGAAACGAGAGGTGTTAGAAGAGAGGAGGAAAGGAGAGATTAAAAGACAAGAAAAACAGGAGAGAAACGTAAAAGAAATAAAAAAAAGGGATATTTGTGAGGAGAGAAAATAAAGAGACCAGAGAAGACCATATATCAAGAGTGTGAGGATAAAGACTTATATATTTTCTTAGTAGAC
>NC_091219.1:3326163-3333663 GCF_040958095.1 Procambarus clarkii
ATCCTGGTAGTGAAGCCCGGAAGAACCTGAAGATATCAGGGTAGTGAACTTCCAGAGGTGGAAGGGAAGTTCTGGTGGATTACTTATAGGGAGTTGATAGTGTTTGGTTGTCATTAGTGTGCAAGACGCAGTGAGAGGTGAGTGGTTGTTTGCATTCTTATGTCAAGGAGTGTTTTATACTGAAGTTTAGAGTTACAGTCGTAGGCTGGATTACCTACAGATGTATGCGTTCCAGGACTGACAGTGATCGATTGATCATTGTTGTGTATCAATGAACATTTATACTGATATATGTTATTGCATTCAAATGCTGATTTTCTATATATATATATTATCTTGCTGATGGTGCAACAGTGTATGTAGACTTGATCAACTTGAGGTGGTTGATAGTATCAGGTGGTGAACCAGGAGATAGGATACCACTTGATAAGCTGATAATAGAGTTCTGATGGTGTTGGAGTGTAACCTGATTGTAATAGTATAGAGTATAGGATTCATTATTATTATATGTGTGTATGTGCTTTGTCCAGTAAATGTATCCCAATTTGCTGGTGTTTGCCCTTGTCCTAGTGAGGCTTCCCAGGAAGTAGTAAAGAAGGAGAGAGAGAGAGAAAGAACCAAGAACCACTGCTGTGGACAGGGTAGGAGGTAATACTAGTAAGTCATAGGGGATTGAGGAGATCATATCTCATAAGGAGAGAGTGGGGAGTCACAGCGGCTCGAGTGGGTGTGTGCACGTGACAACGAGGCTAAGTGTTGGAGCCGCATCCCCTAAACGTGTGACGTTGAGCCCCTCTCCAAGTGCCAGAAGCGCCAAGGGTGATCTCCTAGTATAAGCACTCTACCGAGTTGTGGGTTGGGTTGTCCATAGAGAAGGATCAACGACGACAACACAACCAACCCACAGTCTACAATAATATATATATATATATATATATATATATATATATATATATATATATATATATATATATATATATATATAATTTCGTAAACCTCACCCTGTAAACATTCATGTTTCTACATGTTAAACAAGCTACGAGGATGAGGGAAGGGGATGTTCCCTCCATGCTGGATATTATATTTACCAGGAAAGAGAAAGATATATATATCATTCAGTACCTCCCTCCTTTGGTACCTCCCTTTTCCTCCTTTCAATACCTCCCTCCTTTTACCCAAGTGACATGGTCACTTGGGTAAAAGTGACCATGTCTTTTTGGGAATAAAGTATGCAATGCATTATAATCTGGAAGAAAATGAGCTTGAAGCAGTTGAAAAACCTGACTTGTGGAGAGGTCATTATGGGGAACTCAGATATTTCCTTAAGGAATTTGACAAACACTTGCTGTTAGGACATGAAGTAAATGAGATGTATGTCAAGTTTTGTGAAATATATGATAATGGCACAAGAAAATTTATACTAAAGCAGAGATGCAGAACTAGGAAAAGGGGAAAAATTGCCCAAACATACAAGCAATACAAAGATGCGAGAAACAACAATAGCAGTAAGGAGAGGGGCAGAAAGACTATGACTTTCGGTTATATTCAACACCACAAATATACATACACACACACACATTATTGGAAAAAATTGTAATTGGAATATTGGAAAAAATAATTAAAACTAAATGGGTAGAACACCTGGAGAGAAATGATATAATTTCAGACAGACAGTATGGTTTTCGATTTGGAAGATCCTGTGTATCGAATTTACTCAGTTTCTATGATCGAGCAACAGATATATTACAGGAAAGAGATGGTTGGGTTGACTGCATCTATCTGGACCTAAAAAAGGCATTCGACAGAGTTCCACATAGAGAGGTTGTTCTGGAAACTGGAAAATATTGGAGGGGTGACAGGTAAGCTTCTAACATGGATGAAAAATTTTCTGACTGATAGAAAAATGAGGGCAGTAATCAGAGGCAATGTATCGGACTGGAGAAATGTCACAAGTGGAGTACCACAGGGTTCAGTTCTTGCACCAGTGATGTTTATTGTCTACATAAATGGTCTACCAGTTGGTATACAGAATTACATGAACATGTTTGCTGATGATGCTAAGATAATAGGAAGGATAAGAAATTTAGATGATTGTCATGCCCTTCAAGAAAACCTGGATAAAATAAGTATATGGAGCACCACTTGGCAAATGGAATTTAATGTTAATAAATGCCATGTTATGGAATGTGGAACAGGAGAACATAGACCCCACACAACCTATACATTATGTGAGAAATCTTTAAAGAATTCTGATAAAGAAAGAGATCTAGGGGTGATTCTAGATAGAAAACTATCACCTGAGGACCACATAAAGAATATTGTGCGAGGAGCCTGTGCTACGTTTTCTAACTTTAGAATTGCGTTTAAATACATGGATGGTGATATACTAAAGAAATTGTTCATGACTTTTGTTACGCCAAAGCTAGAATATGCAGCTGTTGTGTGGTGCCCATCAACAGAAGTTGGCCCATATCTTAAGAAGCACATCAACAAACTGGAAAAGGTGCAAAGACATGCTACTAAGTGGCTCCCAGAACTGAAGGGCAAGAGCTACGAGGAGAGGTTAGAGGCATTAAATATGCCAAAACTAAAAGACAGAAGAAAGAGGTGATATGATCACTACATACAAAATAGTAACAGGAATTGATAAAATCGACAGGGAAGATTTCCTGAGACCTGGAACTTCAAGAACAGGAGGTCATAGATTGAAACTAGCTTAACACAGATGCTAAAGAAATATAAGAAAATTCACTTTCGCAAATAGAGTGGTAGACGGTTGGAACAAGTTAGGTGAGAAGGTGGTGGAGGCCAAGACTGTCAGTAGTTTCAAAGCGTTATATGACAAAGAGTGCTGGGAAGACGGTCTCATCCTGTAATTACACTTAGGTAATTACACACACACTATATATATATATATATATATATATATATATATATATATATATATATATATATATATATATATATATATATATATATTTTGGTAGCAGTCTTTCCTGTAGACATATATTATTAAATATGACCGAAAAAGTAAGATTAATAATTCTAACACGAATTTTCTCAATCTTTCGTACATTATGCTTCACTGTTGGAGGTAAATCAAAAATCAATTCTCCAAAATTCATTTTTATTTCTAGTCTGACGCGACACGGGCGCGTTTCGTAAAACTTATTACATTTTCAAAGACTTTAGTTCACAAATACACAACTGATTAGAACTTACGTATCTCCGATTTTATATCTACATTTGAGTGAGGTGGGAGGGGTGATGTGGCATTAACACAAGACAGAACAAGAGGGGATATTAATAGGGTATTAAAAGTATCAACACAAGACAGAACACAAACAATGGGTATTGAATAGAAGTGTTTGTAGAAAGCCTATTGGTCCATATTTCTTGATGCTTCTATATTGGAGCGGAGTCTTGAGGTGGGTAGAATATAGTTGTGCAATAATTGGCTGTTGATTGCTGGTGTTGACTTCTTGATGTGTAGTGCCTCGCAAACGTCAAGCCGCCTGCTATCGCTGTATCTATCGATGATTTCTGTGTTGTTTACTAGGATTTCTCTGGCGATGGTTTGGTTGTGGGAAGAGATTATATGTTCCTTAATGGAGCCCTGTTGCTTATGCATCGTTAAACGCCTAGAAAGAGATGTTGTTGTCTTGCCTATATACTGAGTTTTTTGGAGCTTACAGTCCCCAAGTGGGCATTTGAAGGCATAGACGACGTTAGTCTCTTTTAAAGCGTTCTGTTTTGTGTCTGGAGAGTTTCTCACTTCTTTTCTTCACCTTAAAAGTACTTAAATGAGTTTTGGAGAACTCCTATTTCAATTAAGCCCTGATGCTAAGAAAATAGTTAGAGGGATAGAAGTCCTAAACCAGAAAATAATAAATACAGAATATGCGGTCATATTCAATGAAACATATATATATATATATATATATATATATATATATATATATATATGTCGAACCTAGTAGCCAGAACGCACTTTTCAGCCTACTATGCAAGGCCCGATTTGCCTAATAAGCCAAGTTTTCATGAATTAATATATTTTCTCTATTTTTTTTCTTATGAAATGATAAAGCTATCCATTTCATTATGTATGAGGTCAATTCTTTTTTTATTGGAGTTAAAATTAATATAGATATATGACCGAACCTAACCTATCTTTATAGGTTAGGTTAGGTAGCTGAAAATGTTAGGTTAGGTAGTCGAAAAAACATTAATTCATGAAAACTTGGCTTATTAGGCAAATCGGGCCTTGCATAGTAGGCTGAGATGTGCGTTCTGGCTACTAGGTACGACACATTATATATATATTTATATATATATATATATATATATATATATATATATATATATATATATATATATATATATATATATATATATATATATATATATATATATATATATATATATATATATATATATATATATATATATATATATCGGACAATTAGTAAACAAAAACAAAAAATTAAATTATTTTACCTTGTACCTAGATCTACCCGGCCTGTTTGGTGCATGTTTCAGTACTTCAGAAATCTGGAAGGTCACATCCTCCTCCTCAACTTGTGGATGTGCGTTGATAGATGATTCTGTAAAATTAAGTTATTTATATAATAATAAACTCAGTATAACAATAATATTCTGTAAAATTAAAAGTAATTTATACATCAACCAGATAAAACTCTCCAGAGATGGTGATACACAACATATAAAGGACAAGTTTCAGAACAAAATATGCATTTAGGAATAAGGTTTTGTACATGTAGGTAGCACATGAGAAAATAAGTGGAAGGTGATCAAGTTTATATTAACATGTTAATGGCTTTGTTAAGGCTTTGCAAGAATGAAAAAATATTAATAATATAATATCACGTACCAATTAATTGTACATCATTTATAAGTCAATTATTTGCATTATTATTATTCAATACTAATGATATAAAAATGCATTTTGTAATCTACTATTTATGCAAGTATTAAGCACAGGATCATGAAATAAACTGCAAAATACTGTAATGGATAAACCAATTAAGTTTACATTTTCCTATAGCTAAGTCAGTCAGTTTTATTAGCAGCAGAGAACAATTATGCCCAACCTCTAAAAAATGAAACAATCTTAAGAGCAAGTGATAGAAATATAATCATTTATGCAGAGGGAAAATATTATGGAATGGTTCCAAATATGAAAAATATTATGTTTTTTGGTTAAAATTTTTTAACTTAAAATTTAAATTTTTAAGTGAATTTTAAACTTTAAAAAAATTATTTAATTTTTTGGTTACTTACTTAAAATAACATTATATAGTTTTTGTTTATGTAGAAATGCCAATTTCTTCTTTTGCCCTTCCAGACTGTATAGTGACCACAGGCCGTTTGTTCATATCTTCATTATTCTTCGAACCGTGGTTGCACAATCAGACCCATGTACACTGGTTAAAAGCATCACCCAAAAGCAACAAGAAAAATGTAGTACACTGACGAATTTTGAATATACATATATATATATATATATATATATATATATAACTGAAAACTCACACCCCAGAAGTGACTCGAACCCATACTCCCAGATGCCACGCAACTGGTATGTACAAGACGCCTTAATCCACTTGACCATCACGACCGGACAAAATGAGGTGATAGCCGAGGCTATTTGAACCACCCCACCGCCGGCACTCGGATAGTAATCTTGGGCATAGCATTTTACCAAATCACCTCATTCTTTGGGGCACACGTGAGGAACACAAATGCGAACAAGCCTGAATGGTCCCCAGGACAATATGCAACTGAAAACTCACACCCCAGAAGTGACTCGAACCCATACTCCCAGATGCCACGCAACTGGTATGTACAAGACGCCTTAATCCACTTGACCATCACGACCGGACAAAATGAGGTGATAGCCGAGGCTATTTGAACCACCCCACCGCCGGCACTCGGATAGTAATCTTGGGCATAGCATTTTACCAAATCACCTCATTCTTTGGGGCACACGTGAGGAACACAAATGCGAACAAGCCTGAATGGTCCCCAGGACAATATGCAACTGAAAACTCACACCCCAGAAGTGACTCGAACCCATACTCCCAGATGCCACGCAACTGGTATGTACAAGACGCCTTAATCCACTTGACCATCACGACCGGACAAAATGAGGTGATAGCCGAGGCTATTTGAACCACCCCACCGCCGGCACTCGGATAGTAATCTTGGGCATAGCATTTTACCAAATCACCTCATTCTTTGGGGCACACGTGAGGAACACAAATGCGAACAAGCCTGAATGGTCCCCAGGACAATATGCAACTGAAAACTCACACCCCAGAAGTGACTCGAACCCATACTCCCAGATGCCACGCAACTGGTATGTACAAGACGCCTTAATCCACTTGACCATCACGACCGGACAAAATGAGGTGATAGCCGAGGCTATTTGAACCACCCCACCGCCGGCACTCGGATAGTAATCTTGGGCATAGCATTTTACCAAATCACCTCATTCTTTGGGGCACACGTGAGGAACACAAATGCGAACAAGCCTGAATGGTCCCCAGGACAATATGCAACTGAAAACTCACACCCCAGAAGTGACTCGAACCCATACTCCCAGATGCCACGCAACTGGTATGTACAAGACGCCTTAATCCACTTGACCATCACGACCGGACAAAATGAGGTGATAGCCGAGGCTATTTGAACCACCCCACCGCCGGCACTCGGATAGTAATCTTGGGCATAGCATTTTACCAAATCACCTCATTCTTTGGGGCACACGTGAGGAACACAAATGCGAACAAGCCTGAATGGTCCCCAGGACAATATGCAACTGAAAACTCACACCCCAGAAGTGACTCGAACCCATACTCCCAGATGCCACGCAACTGGTATGTACAAGACGCCTTAATCCACTTGACCATCACGACCGGACAAAATGAGGTGATAGCCGAGGCTATTTGAACCACCCCACCGCCGGCACTCGGATAGTAATCTTGGGCATAGCATTTTACCAAATCACCTCATTCTTTGGGGCACACGTGAGGAACACAAATGCGAACAAGCCTGAATGGTCCCCAGGACAATATGCAACTGAAAACTCACACCCCAGAAGTGACTCGAACCCATACTCCCAGATGCCACGCAACTGGTATGTACAAGACGCCTTAATCCACTTGACCATCACGACCGGACAAAATGAGGTGATAGCCAAGGCTATTTGAACCACCCCACCGCCGGCACTCGGATAGTAATCTTGGACATAGCATTTTACCAAATCACCTCATTCTTTGGGGCACACGTGAGGAACACAAATGCGTAAAATGCTATGCCCAAGATTACTATCCGAGTGCCGGCGGTGGGGTGGTTCAAATAGCCTCGGCTATCACCTCATTTTGTCCGGTCGTGATGGTCAAGTGGATTAAGGCGTCTTGTACATACCAGTTGCGTGGCATCTGGGAGTATGGGTTCGAGTCACTTCTGGGGTGTGAG
>NC_091219.1:3338663-3364703 GCF_040958095.1 Procambarus clarkii
CAGTCCCCAAGGGTACTGTGCTTGCTCCAATACTTTTTCTCATCCTCATATCGGACATAGACAAGGACACAACCTATAGTACTTGATCATCCTTTGCAGATGACACTAGAATCTTCACGAGAGTAGGCAACATAGAGGACACGGCAAACCTCCAATCAGATGTAAATCAGGTCTTTCTATGGGCTACAGAAAATAACATGGTGATTAACGAACATAAGTTTCAGCTCATGCGCTACGGAAAAAATGAAAATATAAAAACGGAAACCACTTACAAAACTCAGTCAAATCATAACATTGAACGGAAAAGCAACGTAAAGGATTTGGGTGTACTGATGTCAGAAGGCCTTACATTTAAAGAACACAATAAAGTAGCCGTCACAAGTGCAAGAAAAATGACAGGATAGATAACAAGAACTTTTCACACTAGAGATGCTATACCGATGATGATAGTTTTCAAGACGCTAGTGCTCTCTAGAGTGGAATACTGCTGCATAATGAAAGCCCCTTTCAAAGCTGGAGAAATTACTGACCTATACTTATGCATTTATCTTCGGTTTAACACAACAGGCACCAGACACACGCTAGGCATCATACACACTAGGATAAAACAAACATTAGGCTGGAAGTCAGAAAAGAATTCAAAGAATTTTACTGGAAAGGCTTGCTGTTAGGAAAGGAAGTAATTGAGATGAATTAATGCACAGTATGTCAATTTTGTGAAATATATGATAAAGGAACAAAAACATTTATACCAAAACAGAGATGCAGAACTAGGAAACAGGATTTGTTCAACTGAAATTTCAAGACGGCCAGAGACCAAAAGACACAAAAATGGAATCAATATACGAAGAGGCCAAACCCCCAAACATACCAGTAATACAAAGAGAAACAACTACACGGCAGTGAGGAGAGAGGCAGAAAGAAATTTTGAAAAAAAGAATAAACAAATGTAAAGCAGAACAAATCATATTCTATAAATACAGCAACAACCAATTGCAGGTAAAGGATAATATTCAAAGCTTTTAAATGCATGGATGGCGAAATACTCAAGAAATTGTTCACGACTTTTGTTAGACTAAAGCTGGAATATGCAGCGGTTGTATGGTGCTCATATCTTAAGAAGCACATAAACTGAAAAAGGTGCAAAGACATTCTGCTAAGTGGCTCCCAGAATTGAAGGACAAGAACAATGAGGGGAGGTTAGAGGCATTAAATATACCAAATATACTACACAAATATATATACTACACATACACAATACTAGGATGCACAATTAACTACCCTACACAGGCTGAGTATGGTGTGTACAATAAATGATTAGCTAAAAGATAAGAATGAGTTTGTATAAATGGGTTTAAATCAGAGTGGGAAAATGGAAGTGGAGTTCCTCAAAACTCTGTCCTGGGACCTCTGTAATTCATAATATATACAAATAATTTAGACTCAGGTTTGATCAGCAATATTTAAAAATTTCCAGATGATACAAAAGGGATTTTTTTCTGGATTCAGGATTATTTTTTTTATGGCTGAAAACATGTTTTCAGCAATAAAAGAAATACAGTATTGCTGGAACAACCGTCGACATCTTCAAGAGAAAACCTGAACATCTTCAAGAAGTGCTGGATAAACAAGGCTGTGGTGGATATGTGGGCCTGAGGGGCCTGTCCAAGCAACAGCCTGTTGGATCAACCTCTCACATGCCAAGCCTGGCCTTGGAAGGGCTTGGTGAGTAGAACAACTACCAGAACCCTATAATGCATGTATCAAGCAGATAACTAGGTTGTAGAGGATAGATAACATAGTGATTATAAGAAAACTAAAAACTCACTGGAAGCAATATAAATTACAAGAGTTGATACTCAACTTCTTTCCATTGTACCTCCCGTGTGTCATCTTATCACTCTACTGCTAATATCACGGTATTGCAGAATATCTGTCTCTACATTGCCAAGGTGTCCAGGCAGTGAACACCACATAATGCAGTGCAGTCCGTTAAGAATAAGCAAAGTAAGTATGGGCATGGAGGGGGTGCAGCAGTGGCTTGTGAAGGGCTGGAGAGTAAATGGACATGCCCAGGGGTAAAAAGCATTAGGGTAACAGAACATAGCCCATAAAAATAGTAATGACTGTGAATGAATAATTATATGAATGCAAGAATATTTCATATTTCAATAGGAATACTAAGCAGGGTGCAAGACAAGGTACTGGTGGTGATAGTGGTTGGTACAAGTCCTCACATCCCCACAGACACCAGTAACCGCCCTCACTTCCCAACACAGTACCCTTGTTCCTTACTCAACACCTCCTTGGACCTTTATTACAGAAAAATAGAATCAATTAATATAATAAAATATAAAATATAAGTGTTTACTTACGATAATACTATCGGTGGAACACAAAATCTTCTTCTTCTTGATAGTAGGTGCAGTTTGCATGAAGGATTTGTCCTCGCCATGACTGAACTGACGACAAAATGGCCGCTGTGTTGATATGGCGTCAGATGACGCTGTGACGTCACAGGTGAGGGACGCTTTGCGCAATTACTCCCTCGTCGCTTGACCCCATCATTAAAAAAAAAATTATTTTTATTAATTTTATTTTTATTTATTTATGTACAAGAAGTTACATTGGGGGTTAACAGAGAATATAGAAAATAAGTTGAATTAACATTCTTGTAAAGCCACTAGCACGCATAGCGTTTCGGGTAAGTCCTTAAACAGATTTTTTTAACAGTAAAATTGATAAAAAATGTTAGCAGGTATTTTACAGCTTTTCTTTACAGGTACAGATTATTTTAAGTAGAATAATTACAGTAAAATCAGCAAAAGTGTTTGCAGGTAATTTGAAGAAATTTTGACACAAAAGCAGATCAGAATGATACACAATAATAACAATACACAATAAAGAAACAAGGATTACTAGGTACATGAGGATAGCATTTCAGGGTTATACATTGGTTCACTGAAGCACAATATGAAGATCATTTCGAGGAAAAGTTTCAAGGAATAATGCAGTAGTATATGCACTGAATACAACAACCATGATATCAGATGATATCTAAGATTACTATGTTAAAGTAATATGGCTTAGGTACAAATATTGGGGGATTGAGTACAGTGTGAAGATAAAGCCCATGGTAGAAAACTATGAAGATGAAATTAGGTACTTTTTGGTTTTATTTTTGAATATGGCAGAAGTTGGACAGCTTTTCAAATCATTAGGGAGTGAGTTCCATAGACTAGGTCCCTTTATTTACATAGAGTGTTTACATAGATTAAGTTTGACTCTGGGGATATCAAAGAGATATTTATGTCTGGTGGGGTGGCCATGTGTTCTATTACATCTGTCCAGGAAGAGTTTCAGAACAGGGTTTGCACTTAGAAAAAGGGTTTTATAAACGTAATTTACACAGGAGAATGTATGGAGTGAATTTATGTTTAGCATGTTTAGGGATTTGAACAAGGGAGCTGTGTGTTGTCTGAAGGTAGAGTTAGTTATTGTCCTGATAGCAGATTTTTACTGGATGATGATGGGCTTGAGGTAGTTTGCAGAGGTTGAACCTCAAGCACAAATACCATAAGAATGATAGGGATAGATAAGTGCATAATAGAGTGAGAGGAGAGCAGAGTAGGGTACATAATATCTGATCTTAGAGAGTATATACCAACTGTTATAGAAACCTTTTTAGTTATGTGTTGTATATGGGTGCGGAAGGTGAGTCTCTTGTCTAGGAATAGGCCAAGGAACTTTCCATCATTTTTATTGTTAATGTTTACATTAGCTATCTGAAGCTGAATTGCATTTGTTGATTTGTTTCCAAATAAGATATAGTAGATCTTTTCTATGTTTAGTGTGAGTTTGTTGGTTGACATCCACAAGTAGACTTTTTTTAATTAATTGTTTACAACATTATTTAACAGGAATGGGTTGGGGTCAGAGTAGATGAGTAGTATCATCAGCCAACAATATAGGTTTAAGTATGTTAGAGACATTAGGGAGATCATTGATGTATATAAGAAACAGGAGGGTCCTAGGATGCTGCTCTGTGGCACCCCTATGGTAAGTGGGAGAGGTTATATCATTGATGGCTACATATTGGTGTCTGTTACTAAGATAGGATCGGATATAGTTCAGGGCAGTTCAAAGTTGTTGTTGTATTTGTGTCTAGCTTCAGACACAAGCATGTTACAGTTATGTCTTAAGGAGTTCAGAGCAATTAAGGATGATAAAGAGTCACTTACAATTAATGTATCAAGTTTGGATACTTGTACACATTTCAGTGCAAGGAGCAAGGCAAATAGTTCAGTCTGAAGGGTAGAGGCCCAGTTGTTTATACGGACTCCCCACTCAAAATATAAGTCATAGCCTATTGTCAGGACAACTGCACTTCCAGCTGCACCCGTTGGGCGCTGTAGGAAACCTTCAGTGTATATGATTTGAGAGAGAGAGAATGCTCTGTGGACAGAGCATCAATATGGCTTAAGACGTTGAGCTTTGCCTCAAAACAAAGCTGGGACTGATCTCTAATTTGCTCCTTTGATGGAAAGGGAGGGATTAAAATTGAAAAGGGTGTAATTTCCTACAGTGCAGGAAAGTGATATTGTTGTCTCTCTTGGTACAAATTATAAATCTGATACTTTCTGAGTTCAGTTCCAATTTTATTTATCTATTTGAAACAATGTTTACATTCAATAAAGAAATTCTGTAGGGCTTCTGTGCAAGGGTTAGGATGAGATAGCCTAAGCATTTTTATACCAATTTGACAGTTAATTTTAGTAACACGATAAACAACGCTCGGAATATTAAGTTCCTTTCTCATATTAAGTATCTTTGTGGTACGAAGGCACCCATGGATTATCCTCAAGGCTTTGTCTGCAATTTTTGAAGCCCTCCAAGCTTTCTTTCAGGATGCCTTAAAGTTAGTTTAGTTCATTTATTATGCACCCCATACCTATCTTGTGGGCGGTAGTGGAAAGGGTTGCAGAGGCACATAATGGGCTCAGGGACTGAACCCCACAATTCATTTAGCTCAGCAAGTTACAATCTTGATGAGCTAGTTACAAAATTCAGTATAAGTCGTCACATCAACAATGGGTTCGAGATCGACCACAAGTACAGTTTCTAAATTAAGCAACTGACATATGTGGAGAGCTAGTGTTACAATTGATATGTTTGTCCTGCACACCGCCCCCCATCCAGTGGGCAGCGGTGGATATGTTACAATCACTTAGTTACTACCTACAGTTAGCAATCTGGGGATATTTGGCTAAAATTTCTGGTAGCAGATCATTTTGAATGAAATATTTACATATCGTTGGTACATTGCTTATAGAATTGTCTCTGAATTCACTATCACATAGTGACGGAGGGTGTGCGAATAATTTTGTTGACACAGTTAACATTTGGTCAGATCTACATCAGCAGATAATGAGAATTCCCAGAAATACTTGTAACCGAGTCTAAGCCGAGCAGTAGTAACATCTAGAAGTCTACTGATTTTTTTGGATGAACCATAGATGTGTGGCTTCTCTTGCATGATAGTACTGAACAAAAGTTAATCGCCCCAAACACTTTCGCGTTTTGGGCAAGTTACCCCTCCACACTCTCCAGTTTTTTTTTAGACATTTCCTGGTAGTGTGCGGAAATACTGAAAAGTTTATACTCTTTTCAACTTTGTCGCCTTAATTCTCGTCCTATGTCTTTCATTTTGATATCAATGCGTTCGCAATAGAATTCCCAACAGAACTATGTGCATATAATGTCAAAGACAGCAGCGCGCTCCACCCGCCGACAAGATGAATGTAGGCCAAGGGTACCAGAAAAAGAAAGCTGAGCCACCCTCAGGCAACTCTCATTACATTAGAGAGCGTGGTAATACTGAAAAGTGTATACCCTTTTCAACTTTGTTACCTCAATTCTCATCCTAGGTTTTTCAATTTGGTATCAATGTGTTCGCAATAGAATTCTCTACAGGACTAAAGGCATATAAACTCCAAAAGCCCGGATTACCATCCGCAACAAACAGAGTAAGCGAGAGTGTGCTACCAGGGAGCGCACAAGAGCGATAAAATGTATACACTCTTTCATTTTGGTCACCCCAATTGTCATCCTAGGTCTTTCATTTTGGTATCAATGTGTTAGCAATAGAATTATCTACAGGTTTAAATGCATATAAACTCCAAAAGCAAGGTGTACCATCCGCACAAAACAGAGAAAGTGAGAGAAAGTAACCCGGTAGCACTCTAGTGCAATGTAATGTGAACACTCTTTTCACTTTGGTTACCTCAATTCTCGTCATATGTCTTTCATTTTGGTATCAATGTGTTCGCAATTGTATCTGCTGGCATTTTACCCTTTGCTTGGATCTGAAGGGTTTTAGGCTCACCACGATGCAATCTGATAGTACCGCAGGTGTATATACCTATCTTCAAGCAGCAATTCACTCATTCAAACCGACTTATAATAGTTATCCATATATAAATGGTAATATTTGCTCTACCTGTCCTATTCTACCTGTTAACCTGTCATATGAAGAAAGATTGTCAAAGCTTATATTACATTCTCTAGAAAAGCGAAGAATTAGGAGTGACATATAGTAGAGGTGCACAATGGGACGAATGGACATAACAAAGGGGACATTAATGGGGTATTAAAAGTAGCAACACAAGACAGAACTCGAAACAAAGTGTAAAAATTGGAAAAATTTAGATTTAGGAAAGAACTGCATGGGTAAATACACTGGGTTTGTACCTTACGGTTCATGTATGCAATATTACAGAGTTCCAGTTAACTCCCATGCATGCAATCAATTTATGTTATGTTTATGTTTTTTATGTTAAAATGTTTTTGTTGATTTGTCTGTATATTTTCATAAGTAAAGCATGCTTACCGTCTTATTCCAAGTTTTATGATAACTTTGCAAGGTTTAAAACATAAAGTTCAACATATATTCTGGTTTTCATACAGGAATTATATGTTAATATAACATCATAATAACGTAATGATGTCGTGTAAATAACGTTATACTGACGTCATATAAATGTTATATTTATGTTATAAGAACGTAAATTGGATAGGTTTACATAAAGTAAACAAAAAAAACTAAATGTTGACTGAAAATTATTTATTCTTAAATATAAAGCATGAAAACATTATAATACCATAGCATTCACTATTATTTTTAAATTTTTACATAAATCTTAAAAAACTGTGTCTCAAGAATAAATGTTTTTAGTTATATCCTTTGGTTTTAAGAACGTCAGATATACGTATTTATGTCAAAAGTTACAGTATTACCTTTGTGGCACCATTTAAAAACGTCCACAAACGTTCTGTGTTTGCTGGGGTACTGGCCACGAGGGCCAGTTTCCAGTCCTGTTCAGCTCACAACACAGCCGCTGCTGACCTCTGGTGAGGTGGTGCTCAGACAACAACGCCATCTATGGAGTGGATACGTCGGGCGTTTGTGTCTGAGCCTGTAAGTGAGGTGCTTTTGTGTGTCCCTGTTACTGATGACGTGTCTGATTACAGAGTCGACCTGGGACTGCTGTAATGGAAGTTGGATCAGTCTAACCAAGGCAGCCGTCTCGACACCAAGTGTTTAGCTGCAGCAGCTGTGAGTCGCCTCCCGGATGAACACTGTGGTGTTACCCTGCCTGTGAAGCGGCAGTTGAAGGATTGTCATACCCGGGACTGATTGGTGGAGACGCTTAACCACTGGGGTATTGTGGAAAGGAGAGTGATCTGTGGTATCACACGAGGCTCCTGACTAGGGCGCTACCATAGTATCGCTCGTGGAGTGGCCTAACCAGCGTTGCTGATTCAGAACCTGCCAGCTATCTGCTGGACTTGTGGTTGACGGCCTCCACGGCGGTACCCCCAGTGGAACTGTGTTTTGGCTGGCCTGTGGCCGGGGTTGACTCAGCTTCTCGAAGGATTCGTCGTGAGGCCACGAGAGCACCGAGAAGATCCAGAGTCTTCAGAAGAAGACAACCGTGTATTATAGTGTTTATACCCCCCCCCCCCCGTGTAATCTTCTTATATATATTTATTGGTGAAGGTGTTAATTATAATATTAAGTTTTTGCCTTTCTTTCCCTCCCCCTTTTATTTCACTTGCGTTACGAATCACATCCCTTGAAAGCCACTACTAACTTGGGGCCGGATACCCTTCCTCTAACAACATCAGAGTAAGAACCCGGTTGCGTCCCGAGAGGGCCGTAACATATCATCATTAAGTAACGTGGAGATCAACTTTCTGGCTGTTGTCCGAATATCATTATTGAAATGTAAACCCCATTTAGCCAAACACAATATCTCCATTACATCTCATAGCATATAAATATTACGGTCTGCAAGTTTTAGCCTTCTGTAACACAATGTAACGTAACGTAACGCAAATCAACTTTTTGCAGTCCAAAATGTCATTTTGAAACTGAAAGTGAGGCTTAGTCCATCTCCATTACATCTCTTACCATATAAATATTGGTGTCTACCAGTTTTAGACCCTGTAACACAATGTAACGTAACATAACGAGGAAATCATCAAATTTCTACAGACCAAATAACATTTTTAAATGAAAGTATGACTTAGTCCATCTCCATTACATCTCTTACCATATAAATATTGGCGTCTACCAGTTTTAGCCCTCTGTAACACAATGTAACGTAACGTAACGCAAATCAACTTTTTGCAGTCCAAAATGTCATTTATAAATGAAAGTATGACTTAGTCCATCTCCATTACATCTCTTACCATATAAATATTAGTGTCTACCAGTTTTAGCCTCTGTAACACATTGTAACGTAACGTGGAAAATCAAGATGTGTGATGTGTGTGGACTCTGGTGATATGATTTCCACATATAAGTTTCTCATAGAAAAGGGGTAATATTTTTCTTTGTGTTTGGATGTAATGGCTAAACATGGATGACATTTTCAATAATGTTATTTGGTCATCCGACAAAGTTGATTTTCCACGTTACGTTACAATGTGTTACAGAGGCTAAAACTGGTAGACACTAATATTTATATGGTAAGAGATGTAATGGAGATGTGCTAAGTCATACTTTCATTTAAAAATGACATTTTGGACTGCAAAAAGATGATTTGCGTTACGTTAGGTTACATTGTGTTACAGAGGGCTAAAACTGGTAGACACCAATATTTATATGGTAAGAGATGTAATGGAGATGGACTAATTCATACTTTCATAATGTTATTTGGACTGCAGAAAGTTGATATGCGTTACATTACAATATGTTACAGAAGGCTAAAACTGTCACACAGTAATATTTATATGGTAGGAGATGTAATGGAGATGGACTAAGTCTCACTTTGATTTAAAAATGTTATTTTGGTCTGTAGAAAGTTGATGATTTCTGAGTTACCTTACGTTACATTGTGTTACAGAGGGCTAAAATTGGTAGACCGTAATATTCATATGGTAGGAGATGTAATGGAGATGGACTAAGTCATACTTTCATTTAAAAATGACATTTTGGACTGCAAAAAGTTGATTGGCGTTACGTTACATTACATTGTGTTACAGAGGGCTAAAACTGGTAGACACCAATATTTATATGGTAAGAGATGTAATGGAGATGGACTAAGTCATACTTTCATTTAAAAATGTTATTTGGTCTGTAGAAATTTGATGATTTCCACGTTACGTTACATTGTGTTACAGGGTCTAAAACTGGTAGACACCAATATTTATATGTTAAGAGATGTAATGGAGATGGACTAAGCCTCACTTTCCGTTTCAAAATGTCATTTTGGACTGCAAAAAGTTGATTTGCGTTACGTTACATTATGTTACAGAGGGCTAAAACTTGCAGACCGTAATAATTATATGCTATGAGATGTAATGGAGATATTGTGTTTGGCTAAATGGGGTTCACATTTCAATAATGATATTCGGACAACAGCCAGAAAGTTTATCTCCACATCACTTAATGATGATATAATGCGATGCAAGCGTGTGCTAATATTTTATTTGTGTTTAGAATGTAAGGGCTATAGGAGATTGTCTAGATTTGCATACATTTTCAAATGCTATTTATGTAGGCAGTAGAAAGTCTGTTTTCCCCATTACGCTACATTGACTGTATTACAAGAACTGAAAATAGGCATAGCCCAGAGCTATTTCACTATCGTCTCATCGACTGGTCTTAAGTGTAGGTCTTAAGAGACAGCCTTGAACTCGGGGATAATGAACAAGTCAATTTAATAATAGTATAAAGACTATGTTTTTCCACATTGTCTTATATATGTTTACTTTGCTTGGAATTTGTATGTGTGGAACATTGCTCACCTAAGGGAGTGAGAATGAACGACGCGTTTGAGGTATAGCGAGGACTGACCGTGATGTGTATGTTTGTTTGTTTTACCACAGTGAATATGAAGCTACATTATGTTATGTCTACCAGTTGTTGAATAAACGTTACATTACGTTATGTGATACATGAACTAAACAAGCTTGTGGTAACCTTTTATTGTGTTTGGATGTAATGGATAAACATGGTTTACCTTTCATTATTCAGACATCGGACAGAAAGTTGCTCGTTACTCTTAAAATGATATTTGGGCAAAGAACGAAGTTACCATATTGGTCACGTTACATTAATGATATTTGGGCAAAGAACGATGTCATCATGTTGGTCGTGTTACCTTACAAGGTTATAAGGGTGAGAGTGATGGGGGCTCGAAAATTGACATTAGTCGTCCATCCTCTGGTGCGCTGTCAGTCTAAGTGAAATGAAAAAAAGATACGTGAACAGCAGCGGCAGGAGAAAGGAATTGATGTTACTTTCCCTCAACTATTAAATGATCTGGAGAGAGAGAGAGAGATAAACCACTGACTGCTATGTATATCCCATGCAGTTGTGTTTACAACAAATTATGATTTGTTATAATAATAAGATTGAAGACCAGCTTATGACTGGATATTCTTAAAAAATGCTATTTGAGCAAAGAATGATGATACCATGTTGGTCACATTGCGATACAAGGTTATACATATGATCAGAAATAATACTAAAGGCTTTGCACAGTACATCCGGTCTGGGAAGGGTGTAGTGATGCTTGATGGTTTTGGCTTGGGAGGGGGGAAGGGGTTTGGTGGGGGTGGATGGGGAGAGGGTAAGGCCATCCCACTACCTCGTCCATCTCACAACGTCTCAAACCGCCGCGAAGGTTAGATCTTAACGAGATGAATTGCCGTTTCATTCATTCAGGAGTCATGAACATTCTGTGACATTGTCTTGCTATGATAACGCCGTTGTGTGATACAAGCTCTGCACAAAAGTAATGGGTGTAGGAAGAAGAGGTGATAGAGAGTGGGAGAGAGAGAGAGAGAGAGAGAGAGAGAGAGAGAGAGAGAGAGAGAGAGAGAGAGAGAGAGAGAGAGAGAGAGAGAGAGAGAGAGAGAGAGAGAGAGAGAGAGAGAGAGAGAGAGAGAGAGAGGGGGGGGGGTGGTAAGTGGAACAGACGGAGTCGCTGACCGTAGCTACATCTCCCTTTCCTTAACGAAACGCAGTGGGTAATGGATACCCGGCCACTTCCGCCCGTGTCTGAGGAAGTAATGGCAGTCATTGCGTACCCTCTGGGAGGGGAAGATATAACCAGCTACTTGGAAATGCTCTTCAGTTACCCTCTGACCAGTGGGCAGTGACCCCTCTGCGGACTTTGAAAAACGCTTAAGGGTAAGTGGGTAATGGTTCACATCCGTCCGTCTAGGTCTGTCACCTATACACTCCCATACATTGTTACATAAAACAGACCTTCTCCACCAACTGTTGCCTCATCTCATTCACAACTTAAGAGTGACTGCTCTCTTTTACTCATCCTCCTTCTCCTCCACACTTCCTACCATGTATGGCCGAACTATTACCCTCATGGATCATCTCCAAACACAGCTGCATAACTCGAAGAAAATAGACTTGAAAAAACGATTAAGGGTAAATGGTCCACATCCCTCCTCCTGGACTCAGCTCTCTCGAAGAAAAACCACAAACCACAAATGGCCCCTAAGCACTCTCACGCCGAGGGGAAGCTCCCCTCACCCCTCCCCCACCCCAAACAACATATCCACCTATGTTGGGACCCCTCACACATACACTCAGCCTCTACATAGCTTACTTACTATCATCAAAACTATTATCTACACACAGGATTAAGTCTACGGCAAACACACATACATATTTCATTTACTCTTTCCGCATATTCCACTCATATCCTTGTATTTCTTTCTCTACCACATACGCTCCTACACCTCCAACAACATGACCTCCCCTCTTTCCTGACCACATACCCAAACACCGGACGCTCACACGCGTCCGACACACGCCAAACTTCCGGGAAAAATTCCCCCAAACCCTTTGTGACTAGACACCTACGCGCCACCTGCCCAACTGGCTCTCAAGAGACCCACCTGGGCAGATGGCGCGCGCGGTTCTAGTCACATATTACACTATTGTCCTGTAGCCTCCTACTATCATCCTCTGTTTCAATCCTCATCATAACTTTTGCATCATCAGCAAACATTGAGAGAAACGATTCCATACCCTCTGGGAGATCATTTACATATATCAGAAAAAGTATTGGTCCAAGGACTGACCCCTGCGGGACTCCACTTGTGACGTCACACCAATCCGACGTGTGTGTGTGTGTTTTTTTTCTGTGTGTGTGTGTGTGTACTCACCTAGTTCTGTTTGCGGGGGTTGAGCTCTGGCTTTTTGGTCCCGCCTCTCAATCGTCAATCAACAAGTGTACAGATTCCTCAGCCTACTGGGGTCTATAATATCTACACTTGAAACTGTGTATGGAGTCAGCCTCCACCACATCACTTTCTAATGCATTCCATTTTGTGGGGAATTCTGGCTCCAGTATAATACTGATAAAATGTATAATTTTAAGAATGCAAAATCATGATTAATTCTAAGATAGCTCGAAGGACCAGAATGAGTAATGAAATGAGAAAATCAGCGGCTTATAGATCTATGATTATATGTGAATAAATTCTATTTAGCAATGACTGTAAATTAGATAATTCTAGAGCCAGCCTCCCATGACACATTTTGGGGGGTATTCTTTTTTTTTTGAGATATATACAAGAGTTGTTACATTCTTGTACAGCCACTAGTACGCGTAGCGTTTCGGGCAAGTCCTTAATCCTATGGTCCCTGGAATACGATCCCCTGCTGCGAAGAATCGTTTTTTCATCCAAGTACACATTTTACTGTTGCGTTAAACAGAGGCTACAGTTAAGGAATTGCGCCCAGTAAATCCTCCCTGGCCAGGATACAAACCCATGAAATAGCGCTCGCGGAACACCAGGCTAGTGTCTTATCACTACACCTCGGAGACTGCAAATATGGGATTATGTTATGGGACTGCTTCTATGGGATTAATCTATGTGTAACATATATTATGCAATAATAATAATAAGTATAATATGCACACACATAGATAATGAGTAAATTATGTAATGCAAGAAATACTACTGCAATGTGAAGATTAATAATGCATAAAAGGCAGTATCAGATATATATATATATGGACTCTGAATAATAAGGTACTATCTACAATGAAAACTGATTAAATCTCAGCTGTGACAGAGGGACGTAGATGCAGTCCACTGTACACCAGTCTGGAAACAGTTTGAGATAGTGATACTTGGAGCATGTGAGAGTATGGCAGTCACACGCTTCCTCAAGGGTGTTGCACCATGCTGTAGTAATGATAATTCCGTAATTTCCACCCCAAACTAGTATTCACACACATATAAGGTAATATCTAAATATTTGGAGGAGAAAGAGCTGCACTTACATGGGATTATTTTTTACGCCCGCAGCATAACGACATGGCACCTACATGATCTTATGTAAGACCTCGTTAAATAGAACAAATGGGGTAAAAATGCCTGCCGAACTGGTGTCCGTGATTCTGGTAAGCTGCGTCCTCAATCCAGCATCTAGGGATGAAAGGATGCCGTCAGGATGGTAAGATTTGTTGGACCGCTTCGGAGCACCGTCACGCTTGTTGATCGAATATGGCGAGAGTCCTCTCTCCTCCCTCCCGAAAGTTGCGCATGCATATTAGTTCACCGTGAGGGTTCGAGCATAAATTATATTTATTTATTAAAGCTAAATAGGGAAGGGGGCGTTTATGAACACTCTTTATATTTTATGTGATGATGTTTAATTCTCACAGTGCAAGTCAGTAATGTAGACTGCACAAATAAAACAATACCTGCTTGGTGGTGGAAATGATGTTAGATTCTGATGTTATTTACTGCAACAGCGATTAAGCTGGGTAAGGAAATTCCAGTAAACTGTTGTATACTAAAGGTAAACCTATTACTAAATAATTATTCCTAATAAAGGAAAGTAAATGGTTGCATTTGTATGAGATCTACAGGTATGTGGAAATTTTATCCTCCGTGCGTGGCTGACGCAACACTGCACAATTCTAGGAGAAATTACATGATGTTCCACAACCTAATACAGTAAATTCTACAATACTAAACTACATAGTAGTAGTGTTAGTTAATTATTACGCTTAATACAGGAAATACATCCTGTTGTATTAATGATTAGTAAATGAATATTAGATGTGTATGAAGCCTAATATAGGAAATACATCCTGTTGTATTAGGGATGAGAATAACTGTTGGAAGTTCCCAACATAATTCCGGGGCGGGAAATTATGGGTCGTAGTTCAATGTTAAGTTCTACCGTACCTATTCCCTTTCCCTGAAATTACATTCTTATATGTTAGTAGGTTAGTAGGTACATAACGAATGTCCCGGATCTAGGTGACAGGTATGATCTGTTATCAAGGGTACATCTATGTAATGATTAATTATTCTATATGTCTCTTTGAGATCAAGGAGATACTGAATCTAAAGTGAGATCAGTGTCTAGGGTACTGTAACTAGATGAGTTACTAGACACTAACTGATCACTGCAGACTCACAAATCTCCTCAACATCAAATGAAAAATTCTAAGTGTTTATACAAGATTAAATTTGGCCTAATGTGTAGTTCAAGCTGCACAAAGTAATTTAGGCTATGTAATAATATTAACTAACTTCCTAACCTAGCTAAATTTTAGATAAAATAGGGAACGGAGTATCTGAGCATCAATCTCTATAAATGCAGACAGTGGTATGCTTTAGTGAGTACAGATTTAACTTGCATTCAGCTTACCCTAACTAATGTTCCCTAACCTACCTAAGTAGTGGGTAAATGCGAATTATATACATTAGGCTACAGTGCTAAAACTTCTCTGGAAGTATAACTAAACACATATAGCAACCTAAAGATTCTAAATGAGTAATAAACCTATTCGGTTTATATACATTAAGTTACGGTACTATAACTCTCTGGAGCTATAATTAAGTACATGATAACTTGTATGAAGACTGAATGTGGTCAATTATTACTGTCGAGAATGGTTCGGGTTCTACAGTGGGTCAATGACATGTGTCGCTGTGACGTGAACTGGTTTAGGCTACTAGTCACTGATTTATCCACTGAGATCCATAGAAACTAACTCGGCCAGTAATAACTGTACCAGACTCAATCCGGAGAAAGATAAGATGAGTTTATTCTATTATGAGAAACAATTTGTTTCACTTCTAATAGTCGTCTGGTAAATGTTCACTTACAGGCTATTGCAAAATTTAATTTTGCTTGCGATAAGATACTTCTTCAAAATGTCTCTAAGATGCTTGTGGGCAGAAACAAGAAATCAGAAGGAGCTCAAACAAAACTGATACAACCCTGCAGGTGTATCATATTAAATGGATTACTAAATCCTAGTCCAGACGACTTGATATAAATGCAGTCTTCTCTGGAAGACTTACCTAAAATACTATAAATGCTGTCTTTTCCAGAAGATTTATCTAAGGTATGATAAATACAATAAGATGTTATGAAATGCTATGAAGACTGAATGTGGTCAATTATTACTGTCGAGAATAGTTCTGGGTCTACAGTGGGGTCAATGGTACTTGTCGCTGTGACCTGCAGCCAATTCTTAGGCTACTGACCACTGATTAATCCATTGAGATTCATATAAACTAACTCGGCTAGTACTAATTGTACTAGACTCAATCTGGAATTAATGTTGGTTGTCAGCTGACATAGGCTTCCTCAGGTTCTAGAACCTACCTGTAAGTAAGTAGCCCCCGGATGAATTCTACAAGTTCATTCCATGCTCGTTTGTAGTTACAGTAATGAAATGATAATAATGGTCTGCCCCTAGTACGGGTGCCCGCCCTTATATATTCCACCCCTGTACCGGTGCCCGCCGTAATATATTCCACCCCTGTTCGGGTGCTCGACCTCATATATCCCACCCCCTTTATGGGTGCCCGCCTACATATATCCCACCCCTGTACAGGTGGCCACCCACATATAACCCACCCCTGTTCGGGCGCACGCTCTCATATATCCCCCTCCCAGTTCGGGTGACCGCCCTCATATATCCCACCAGTGTACAGGTGTCCGCCCTCATATGTCCCACCCCCTTTACGGTTGCCCGCCCTTATATATCCCACCCCTGTACGGGTGTCCGCCCTCATATATCCCACCCCATTACGGGTGTCCGCCCTCATATATTCTAACCCTGTACGGGTGTCCGCCCTCATATATCCAACCCCTGTACTGGTGCCCGCCCGCATATATCCCACCCCTGTACGGGTGCCCGCCCTCATATATCCCACCCCTGTACGGGTGCCCTCCCTCATATATTCCACCCCTGTACGAGTGCCCGCCTACATATATCCCACCCCTGTACGGGTGGCTGCCCTCATATATCCCACCCCTTTACGGGTGGCCGCCCTCATATATCCCACCCCTGTTCGGTGTCCCGCCCTCATATATCCCACCCCTGTACGGGTGCCCGCCCTCATACATCCCACCCCTGTACGGGTGTCCGCCCCTCACATATCCACCCCCTGTATGGGTGGCCGCCCTCATATATCCCACCCCTGTTCGGGTGCCCGCCCTCATATATCCCACCCCTGTACGGGTGCCCGCCCTCATATATCCCACCCCTGTACAGGTGCCCGCCCGCATATATTCCACTCCTGTACTGGTGCCCGCCCTCATATATTCCACCTCTGTACGGGTGCCCGCTCTTATATATCCCACCCCTGTACGGGTGCTTGCCCTCATATATCCCACCCCCTATACGGGTGCCCGCCTACATATATAGCCCACCCCTGTACTGGTGCCCGCCCTCATATATCCCAAACCTGTACGGGTGCCTGCCCTCATATATCCCAAACCTATACGGGTGCCCGCCATCATATATCCCACCCCTGTACGGGTGCCCGACCTCATATAACCCACCTCTGTACGGGTGCCGGTCTTCATATATCCCACCCGTGCACGGGTGCCTGCCCTCTTATATCCCACCCGTGTACGGCTGCCTGCCCTCATATATCCCACCCCTGTACGGATGCCCGACCTCATATATCCCACCCCTGTACGGGTACCTGCCCTCATATATCCCACCCGTGTACGGGGGTCCCGCCCTCATAAATCTCACCCCTGTACGGGTACCCGCCCTTATATATCCCACCCCTGTATGGGTGCCTGCCCTCTTATATCCCACCCGTGTAAGGGGGTCCCGCCCTCATATATCTCACCCCTGTACGGGTGCCAGCCCTTATATATCCCACCCCTGTACGGGTGCCCGCCTTAATATATCCCCCCCCCCCTGTACGGGTGCCCGCCCTCATATATCCCCCCCTGTACGGGTGGCCGCCCTCATATATCCCCCCCAAAACGGGTGCCCGCCCTAATATATCCCCCCTCCCTGTACGAGTGCCCGCCCTCATATATCCCCCCCTGTACGGGTGCCCGCCCTCATATATCCCACCCCCTTTACGGTTGCCCGCCCTTATATATCCCACCCCTGTACGGGTGTCCGCCCTCATATATCCCACCCCATTACGGGTGTCCGCCCTCATATATCCCACCCCTGTACGGGTGTCCGCCCTCATATATCCCACCCCATTACGGGTGTCCGCCCTCATATATCCCACCCTTGTACTGGTGCCCGCCCTCATATATCCCACCCCTGTACGGGTGCCCTCCCTCATATATTCCACCCCTGTACGACTGCCCGCCTACATATATCCCACCCCTGTACGGGTGGCCGCCCTCATATATCCCACCCCTGTTCGGTGTCCCGCCCTCATATATCCCACCCCTGTACGGGTGCCCGCCCTCATATATCCCACCCCTGTACGGGTGCCCGCCCCTCACATATCCACCCCCCTGTACGGGTGGCCGCCATCATATATCCCACCCATGTATGGGTGCCCGCCCTCATATATCCCACCCCTGTACGGGTGCCCGCCCGCATATATTCCACTCCTGTACTGGTGCCCGCCCTCATATATTCCACCTCTGTACGGGTGCCCGCCCTTATATATCCCACCCCTGTACGGGTGCTTGCCTTCATATATCCCACCCCCTATACGGGTGCCCGCCTACATATATAGCCCACCCCTGTACTGGTGCCCGCCCTCATATATCCCAAACCTGTACATGTGCCTGCCCTCATATATCCCAAACCTGTACGGGTGCCCGCCCTCATATATCCCACCCCTATACTGGTGCCCGATCTCATATATCTCACCCCTGTACGGGTGCCCGCCCTTATATATCCCACCCCTGTCTGGGTGCCCGACCTCATATATCCCACCCCTGTATGGGTACCTGCCCCCATATATCCCACCCTTGTACGGGTGCCCGCCCTAATATATCCCCCCCCCTGTATGGGTGCCCGCCCTCATATATCCCCGCCTGTACGGGTTGCCGCCCATATATATCCCACCCCTTTACGGGTTGCCGCCCATATATATCCCCCCCCTGTACGGGTGGCCGTCCTCATATATCCCACCTCTGTACGGGTGGCCGGCCTCATATATCCCACCTCTGTACCGGTGGCCGCCCTCATATATCCCACCCCTGTTCGGGCGACCGCCCTCATATATTCCTCACTTGTACGGGTGGCCGCCCGCATATATCCCATCCCCATACTGGTTCCCGCTTTCATATATCCCACCCGTGTACGGGATCCCGCCCTGATATATCCCACCCGTGTTCGGGTCCCCACTCTCATATATCACACCCATATACGGGTGCCCACCCCCATATATCCAACCCTTGTACGGGTGCCCGCCCTCTTATATCCCACCCCTGAACGGGTGCCCGCCTACATATATCCAACCCCCTGTACCGGTGCCCGCCCTCATATATCCCACTCTTTATACGGGTGTCCGCCCTTATATATCCTACCCCTGTAAGGGTGGCCGCCCTCATATATCCCTCCCCTGTACGGGTGCCATCCCACATATATCCCACCCATGTACAGATGCCAGCCTACATATATTCCACCCCTGTATGGGTGGCCGCCCTCATATATCCCACCCCTGTTCGGTGTCCCGCCCTCATATATCCCACCCCTGTACGGGTGCCCGCCCTCACATATCCACCCCCTGTACGGGTGGCCGCCCTCATATATTCCAGCCCTGTTCGGGCGACCGCCCTCATATATCCCACCTCTGTACGGGTGCCCGCCTTCATATATCCCACCCCTGTACGGGTGCCCGCCTACATATATCCCATCACAGTACGAGTGCCGGCCTCATGTATCCCACCCCTGTACGGGTGTCCGCCGTCATATATCCAACCCCTGTACAGTTGTCCGCCCTCATTTATCCCACCCGTGTACGGGTGCCATCCCTAATAAATCCCACCCCTATACGGGTGCCCGCCCTCATATATCCCACCCCTGTACGGGTGCCCGCCCTCACATATCCACCCCCTGTACGGGTGGCAGCCCTCATATATCCCTCCCCTGTACGGGTGCCCTCCCACATATATCCCACCCATGTACAGATGCCCGCCTACATATATTCCACCCCTGTACGGGTGCCCGCCCTCATATATCCCACCCCTGTATGGATGCCCGCCCTCATATATCCCCCCCTGTTTGGGTGCCCGCCCGTATAAATCCCACCCTGTATGGGTGGCCGCCCTCATGTATCCCACCCCTGTACGGGTGCCCGCGCTCATATATCCCCCCCTCCTGTACGGATGGCCGCCCTCGTTTATCCCACCCCTGTACCTGTACGGGTGCCCGCCTTTATATATCCCCACCCTTTACGGGTGCCGGCCCTCATATATCCCTCACCTATACGGGTGCCCGCCCTCATATATCCCACACCTGTATGGGTGCCCGCCCTGATATTTCCCACCCCATACTGGTTCCCGCCTTCATATATCTCTTACGGACCCGAGCCCAGCGTCCGAGCACGGAGCAGTGACGACCGCGCCATCTGTGGGTCAGCTCCCGAAACCCCCTCCAAATGGACGACGCCACCTAGTGAGGACGAGATATACTGGCCACAAGGGCTAGTTTCCCATCCTGATCAGCTCATAACACAGCCGCTGCTGACCTCTGGTGAGGTGACGCCTGGACAGCAACGCCATCTATGGAGCGGATAGGTGGACGTTTGTGTCTGAGCCTGTGAGTGAGGTGCCCTAGAGTGTCATTAGTACTGATGACGTGTCTAATTACAGAGTCGACCTGGGACTGCTGTAATGGAAGGTGGATCAGTCTACCCAAGGCAGCCGTCTTGTCTCCAAGTATTTGCTGCAGCAGCTGTGAGTCGCCCCCCGGATGAACACTGTGGTGTTAGCCTGCCTGTGACGTGGCAGTTGAGGGATTGTCGTACCCGGGACTGACTGGTGGAGACGCTTAACCACTGGGGTGTTGTGGTGAGGAGAGTGATCTGTGGGATCACACGAGGCTCCTGACTAGGGCTCACAACCCTAGTATCGGTCGTGGAGTGGCCTAACCAGCGTCGCTGATTGGAACCTGCCAGCTACCTGCTGGACTTGTGGTTGACGGCCTCCACGACGGTGCCCCCAGTGGAACTGCAATTTGGCTGGCCTGTGGCTAGGGTAGACTCAAGAGAATCGAAGGATTCGTCGTGAGGCCACAAGAGGACCAAGAGCTTAGCATCGATGAGCACCGTGAACGTCCAGAGTCTTCAGAGGAAGACTACGTTGTATATAATAGTGTTTATACCTCCCCCGTGTGATTAATTTATATATTATTTATGGTGATGGTGACAATTATATTATTAAGTTTTTTGCCTTTGTCTCCCTTCCCCTTTAATTTACTTGCGTTACAGAGCTCACCCCTTGAAAGTCACTACTAGCTTGGGGCCGGATACCCTACCTCTAACAACATCAGAGAAAGAACCCGGTTGCGACCCGAGAGGGCCGTAACAATATCCCACCCTTGTACGGGTGCTCGCCCTCATATATCCTACCCCTGTAAGGGTGCCCACCCTCGTATATCCCACCCCTGTACAGGTGCCCGCCCGCATATATCCCATCCCTGTACAGGTGCCCTCCCTCATATATCCCACTCCTGTACAGGTGCCCGCCCACATATATCCCATCCCTGTACAGGTGCCCTCCCTCATATATCCCACCCCTGTACAGGTGCCTGCCTACATATATCCCACCCCTGTACAGGTGCCCGCCTACATATATCCCACCCCTGTTCGGTGTCCCGCCCTCACATATCCCCCCCCCCCTGTACGGGTGGCCGCCCCTCATATATCCCACCCCTATTTTGGTGCACGCCCTCATGTATCCCCCTCCTGTATGTGTGGCCGCACTCATATATCCCACCCATGTACGGGTGCCCTCCCTCATATATCCCACCCGTGAACGGGTGTCCGCCTGCATGTATCCCACCCCTGTTCGGTGTTGGAAATTTCCAACACTGATACATCTCAATTGTATCACAATACACTATCGTTGTATATTAACCACAATATCAATTAACCTTACTATCTGTAATACTAACATAAATTAATATTTCTTTATCTGCGCATGAATTGCTGGAATTCTCACGATATCAAGAGGCAGGATTGCGTCAGATAATGTCTATCTAGACATATTTATTGCCAATATGTTAGAGAATTGAATTTGGTTCTCTACTTTTATCAGTATACTGTGTAATAATTAGTTACTGATAATATAACTCCTAATGATCCAATAACTGAGAGTTATTAACTAAGATTATCACTAAACAACAGTTTTTTCTGTTATATACGAACACCATGGAAATATTTCCCATTTCTCTTTAATAAGGAAACGGTGCTTAATCAACACTATCTAGCGAGAATATAAACAATATAGTTCCCTACAATTGCAACCCTATTCTTTTAGAGCATTACTTCAATAATTACACGAAAAAGAATTCTCCGTGATTACTAAATTCTATTGTGAATGCGAGGAGAGGGTTGAGGGGGACGCGAGCAGCGAGCCGCCATTATTCCTCACGTGTTCGACTAGTGATCAGGAAGGGAAGACGCGTGGTGGTGTAACTGAAGAGTTTCCAACCTTAATTACGTTGCAACTCCACCAATAGTCACCAATTACCTCCCCACGTGTTCTACAGTGCCCTACCAGTTAATAACGCGTCAACAATTGAAGCCACGACCCGTAATTACGTGTACACAGCAGTGGACGCCTGGGACTGGCAGACACGGTTTCGGCAGACCTTAGTATTTGATACGCTCATGTTAAGTATACCATTCTCGTTTGATGCATCATCCTATATTGTATATTTGTGGGTAGTCTGTCGTAACGAAGCAAGAACAACAAAAATACAACGTTAGTTGATTTTCTTCATTTATTTCAATTTCAATGAATATTTAAATAATTTGTAGCCTAATACAATGCTACTTAATTTTCCCTGATAGCAGCGTGTAGGCGAGGAGTTAACAAGTTGTCTCTCATCACTCACGATAATTTCCATGGGTTTCTTCCTTATTGGGAGCATGTGGTCACGAGGACGAGTAACGAAACGGAATTACAGAACTCGTCTTACAGCTAAGACACCCGCTTTGGTAAAACTTTAGCTAAGATTATTTGTAGTTTATATATAAATTCACATATAGGATTTTTATAGTGAATAATTTAATGCCAGAATTTATGGCTTAGTGTTTAATGTGTTTTGCTCTTATTATTGCTCAATATTGCATAATCCTTTAATATATTCATTATTTAAGGTATCATATCAATGAATCTATACTAGTTTAGATTTGCTATGCTACTAACTCAACAATGACCAAGTGACGAACCACACTGGTTCCTAGGTATATATGAACTTCTAAAAATACCCCCCCAAATGTTGATATTTGAGGCTTTAACTTTAATTACTTAATAATACAGTCTATTCATTATTTTCAAGTGATTGTTAAGTTAATTATCATATATAGGTACCGGACTATAGTGTCTATCTACTAATCACTTTTGTTTGTTTTCCCTCATTTCTCAAAAGTGGGTGTTCCTTCGATTTATGTTAAACATAATAATGAAATAATTTAATATCTGAGTTAAAGCCCCAGATACTCAACAGGGTGTGTGGTAGTGTGGTGGGGTGTGTGGTAGTGTAGTGGGGTTGTGTGGTAGTGTGGTGGGGTGTGTGTAGTGAGGTGGGGTGTGTGGTAGTGTTGTGAGGTGTATGGTAGTGTGCTGGAATTGTGTGGTAGTGTGGTGGGTTGTGTGGTAGTGTGATGGGGTGTGTGTAGTGTGGTGGGTTGTGAGGTAGCAATGTGGGAAGTGTGGCAGTCTGATAGTGGTGGGGTTGTGTGGTAGTGTGGTGGGGTTGTGTGGTCGTGTAGTGGGGTGTGTGGTAGTGTTGTGATTTGTGTGCTAGTGTGGTGGCATGTGTGGTAGTATGTTGAGGTGTGGTAGCGTGGTGGGATATGTGATAGTGTTGTGGGGTTGTGTGGTAGTATGGTGGGGAGTGTGGGGGTGTGTGGCAGTGTGGTGGGGCGTGTGGTAGTGTGGTTGGGTTGAATAGTTGTGTGGTAGTGTGGTGGGGTTGTGTGGTAGCGTGGTGAGGTGAGTGGTAGAGTGGTGGGGGTGTGTGGTAGTGTGGTGGGGTTGTGTGGTAGTGTGGTGAGTTTGCGTGGTGTTGTGGTGGGGGTGTGGTAGTGTGGTGGAGTTCGTGGTAGTGTGGTGGGTGTGTGGTAGTGTGGTGGGTTGTGTGGTGGGGATGTGTGGTAATGTGGTGGGGTTGTGTGGTAGTGTGGTGGGGTGTGTGGTAGTGTGGTTGGGTGTGTGGTAGTGTGGTGGGGTGAGTGGTAGTTTGGTGGGGTGTGTGGTAGAGTGGTTGGGTTGAGTGGTAGTGTGGTGGGGTTGTTTTGTAGTGTGGTGGGGTGTGTGGTAGTGTGCTGGGGTGAATGGTAGAGTGGTAAGATGTGTGGTAGCTTGGTGGGGTTGTGTGGTAGTGTTGTGAGGTGAGTGGTAGTGTGGTGGGAGTCTGTGGTAGTGTGGTGGGGTTGTGTGGTAGTGTGGTGGGGTTGCGTGGTGGGGTTGCGTGGTGTTGTGGTGGGGTGTGTGGTAGTGTGGTGGAGTTTGCGGTAGTGTGGTGGGTGTGTGGTAGTGTGCTGGGTTAGCTTCCACCGGTTGAATCGACACTGTATCATCTTCTCCAGCGTCTTCCTTGTCGGCCACCTCTGTCTTCGTCACTACCGAGACAGGGTACTCAATGGCTTGGCGGTCTCCTGACTCATCTCCTCGGATGTCAGTCAGGTTCACACTCTCAGGTGTCCCACCCGTGCAGTGGCCTTCTGGGCACTCCTCTGGCACAGTCTCCGCTATGACTCTTGGCAACACCTTTGTCCCGCACAAGTCATTCCCCAGGATCATTTGGACTCCTGGAATAGGTATGTCAGGGCACACTCCCAACATCACCTCCGCCGACACATATTCCGACCTTAGCTGGACAGTACATACGGGCATGTCACTCTCAGACAATAACCCATATACTCTCATCTTACTCCTGCCAGCTAACCGTCGATCATTCCCAATCAGGCTTCTCGTAATCAAGCTCTGATTAGCTCCGGTATCTCTTAAGATACCAACTTCTACCTCAGGTTGGCTTCCTATTCTGATCCAACCTTTGCTCATGAACGGCCTATACCTCTCGTTCACTAAGTTCGATCTCTGTGGTTTGTCTCGGAACACATTAGTATATTTACTTCGGGGGTCACACATGGCCAGGGTCACAACTCTCTTGCCCTGTCTACAATCTCGCATCACGTGACCCAATCCGTTACAATTGTAACATCTCATCTGGGAAAAGTCTCTTCTATATGTACCAGAGTAGCTCTGACTCTGCCCACTCGTATTGGAGTTCCTCGGGCCAGACGTACTACTCGTACTCTGTGGAGCTTTACTGGACTCTTGATTTCCTGGATAATGATCAGTTTCTCGTTTTATTCCTCCATCTTCACTTTCAGACGAAGTGCGCGACCTACTCTTCTGAGTTTTAGGGTACTTACGTTTATCTGCCCATTTATCAAAATTTTTCCCACCCCAGACTCTTCTGGGTCTTTCATAATTTCTTCCTCCCCAGACTCCATTGGATCTGCCATTGCTGCGTCTCGCCTCGCTTCTCACTCTGTTCTCCCTCAAGCTCTTGTATGCTTCGGTAATCATATCCGCCCTATCTGCGGCATCTCTCACCTCCTTTATCCCTGCTTCTTGGATCTTGAACTTTGTTTCGGGATGCATCATCTCCAAGAACTTCTCCATGACCATCAGTTGCTTCAGGTCAGCGTAAGATCCAACTCCAGCAGCCTCAATCCACTTCTGGAATCGTCTTTCCAGATCTCTTGCTGTCTCAGCAAACATACACGCTCCAACTTTGATCATCTCTCTGAAGCGCTTCCTATAAGCTTCTGGGGTTAACTGAAACGAGCGCAATATGCTGCTCTTTACCGTGGCATAATCCTGGCACTCTTCCAGTGACAATTGGGTGTATGCCTCCCTGGCTGCACCGGTCAATCTTAACTGGACCAGCTGGGCCCATTCCTCCTGTGGCAACTCCTTGATACTGGCTACTTTTTCAAAATGCTCGAAGAAGCTCTCCGGCTCTTCGGGAACAAACAAGGGAATGTCCTTCTCCCTAACCCTAA
>NC_091219.1:3365203-3532703 GCF_040958095.1 Procambarus clarkii
ACATATGTGGTATAGAACGTTCTGAAAGATTCCTTACACAAGTTTCTAAATACCGTTCGTATGTTAGCCAACCTGGCATATGCCGTTGATGTTATCTTCTTGATATGAGCTTCAGGGGACAGGTCTGGCGTGATATCAACCCCCAGGACTTTCTCTCTCTCTCTCTGACTCCTGAAGTATTTCATCTCCCAAATGATAGCTTGTATCTGGTCTCCTGCGTCCTACCCCTATCTTCATTCCATTAAATTTGCTTGGGTTAAACTCTTACAACCATTTGTTCGACCATTCCTGCAGCTTGTCCAGGTCTTCTTGAAGCCTCAAGCTGTCCTCCTGTTTTAATCCTTCTCATAATTTTGGCGTCGTCAGCAAACATTGAGAGGAATGAGTCTATACCCTCTGGGAGATCATTTACGTATATCAGAAACAGGATAGGTCTGAGTACAGAGCCCTGTGGGACTCCACTGGTGACTTCACGCTAATCTGAGGTCTCACCCCTCACTGTAACTCTCTGCTTCCTATTGCTTACGTACTCCCTAATCCACTGGAGGGCCCTACCAGTTACTCCTGCCTTTTTCTCCAGCTTATGCATCAGCCTTTTATGGGGTACTGTGTCAAAGGCTTTCTGACAGTCCAAAAAAATTCATTCCGCCCATCCTTCTCTCTCTTGCTTAATCTTTGTCACCTGATCGTAGAAGTCTATTAAGCCTGTAAGG
Source organism: Procambarus clarkii (assembly GCF_040958095.1). Lineage (NCBI taxonomy): Eukaryota > Metazoa > Arthropoda > Malacostraca > Decapoda > Cambaridae > Procambarus > Procambarus clarkii. Next base: position 3,365,917 of record NC_091219.1, read on the forward strand.
CAAGATTTACCCTCCCTGAACCCATGTTTATGGGTTGTCACGAAGTCCCTTCTCTCCAGATGTGTTACAAGGTTTTTTCTCACGATCTTCTTCATCACCTTGCATGGTATACAAGTTAAGGACACTGGCCTGCAGTCCAGTGCCTCTTGCCTGTCACCTTTTTTGTATATTGGGACAACATTAGCCGTCTTCCATATTTCTGGTAAGTCTCCCGTTTCCAGTGACCTACTATACACTATGGAGAGTGGCAAACAAAGTGCTCCTGCACACTCTTTCAATACCCATGGTGAGATTTCGTCCGACCCTACAGCTTTTCTCACGTCTAGCTCCAATAGGTGCTTCTTGACCTCATCTCTTGTAATTTCGAACCTTTCCAAGGTCGCCTGGTTTGACGCCACCTCTCGTAGCGCCGTGACTTCTCCTTGTTCTATTGTAAAGACCTCTTGGAACCTTTTGTTGAGTTCCTCACACACCTCTTTGTCATTCTCTGTGTACCTGTCTTCATCCATCATAAGTTCCATCACCTGTTCCTTCACTGTTGTCTTCCTCCTGATGTGACTGTGTAGTAGCTCTGGTTCGGTCTTGGCTTTATTAGCTATATCATTTTCATACCTTTTCTCACCTGCTCTTCTTACACTAAGATACTCGTTCCTGGTTCTCTTGTATCTCTCTCTTCTTTCAGGTGTTCTGTTATTACAGAAGTTCCTCCATTCCCTTTTGTTCAGCTCCTTTGCTTTCATACTTTCTCTAGAAACCATGGATTCTTCTTTTGCTTCTCTGTTTTTTTCCTGTTAGGCCGGGACAAACCTGCTTACAGCCTCCTGACACTTTTGGGTGACATAGTACATCATGTCTTGTACGGACTTGGTTCTGAGTTATGTGTTGTTCCATTGTATATCCCTTAGGAATTTATTCATCTTCTCATAGTTTCCCTTTCGGTATGCCAGCCCTTTGTTTCCCAGTTTATTTTGGGGGGGAGATAATTCCTAGCTTAACCAGGTACTCAAAGCTCAATACACTATGATCACTCATTCCCAGAGGGGCTTCCAACTTAACTTCACTTATATCCGACTCATTTAGGTTAAATATCAGATCAAGCAAGGCTGGTTCGTCCTCTCCTCTCATTCTTGTCGGTCCCTTGACGTGTAGACTTGGAAAGTTTCTTGTTGCCACGTCCAGCAGCTTAGCTCTCCATGTGTCTGGTCCTCCATGTGGGTCTCTGTTCCCCCAATCTATCTTCCCATGGTTGAAGTCTCCCATGAATAGTAGTCTGGATCCATTCCTGCTAGCCACAGAAGCTGCTCTCTCTATTATATTGATGGTGGCCATGTTGTTTCTATCATATTCCTGTCTGGGTCTTCTGACGTTCGGTGGGGGTTATATATGATTACTAATATAATTTTCTGTCCTCCAGTTGCTATGGTGCCTGATATGTAGTCACTGAAACCTTCACAGTTGTGAGTTACCATCTCTTCAAAACTTCAACCTTTTCTTATCAGCAAAGCTACACCACCTCCTCCTCTCCCTTCTCTCTCTTTCCTCACTACATAGTAGGCCTGTAAAAACACTGCGTTTGTTATGGTTTTCGTTAGCTTTGTTTCTGTGAGTGCTATTATGTCTGGGTTTTCGTGTAGTGCCCATTCTCTGAGTTCACTTGTTTTATTTGTAATCCCATCTATGTTAGTGTACATTGCATTGAAGCTCACTTTCTTCTGTTCATTTTCTCGTCCCCTTTGTCATTTTCTCGCTTTCCCCCCTGGGGAAAGCTGTTCCCTGGGTGAGAAGATCTGTGAGGTGGTTTGCATGGTCTCAGAGAATTTTGGGGTGGGGGTGGGGTGCAAGGGAAGGGGGGACAGGTAGGGAGTGGGTTAAGGAGATATGGGGGACATGGAGGATACAGGGTGAGGGGAAGGAGGGAGAGGGAGGGTATGAGAAGGAGGGGAGGGGGAAGGCAGGAGGGGGGGGGGGGATGGTGGAAATGGGGGAGGGGTAATAGGGTCAGAATGGGGATTGGAGGATTTGGGTGGGAGTAAGTAGGGTGAGGGGAAGGCAGGGTTTCTATGCAGAGGGGGTGTGGTGGTGTTGCCCTCCCCTCTGGTGTTGCTGGGATGCTAGTTGTGAGTTCCCTTCTTATCTCTGGGACTGTTGTGTTGGGGGCTGCAAATTCCTGGTTTACTCCTCTCCCTGCACTTCCTCGCCTCTGCTGCCCTGGCACTCTCTTCCTTCATCCTGTCCCTCTGCAGGAATACTTTCTTGTATTCCTCCACATACTTCAGACGACTCTTCCTTTCTAAAATAACCTCTTTGGTGTCCTAGTTTGTAAACACCACCTTTACCAGTCGGTTTCTGTCCTTGTTGTACCAGCACAACCTGAAAACCTTCTCAATGTTTTTTTTCAGCCACTTCTATCTGTAACCCCTTCAGTAGCCCATGTACTGCCTCTCTATCCTTGCTATTTCATTCCTGCCTATTGGATCCTTCCTGTTCTTTGATGTCTACAACTACCCCTGATATTTTTCTCTCCAGCAGTTGACTGGTGCACCTTGCTGCTTCTTGTGAGGTAGCTGCTTGCATGGCTACCTCCCTCACTGTGTCCATTGCTTCTGAGCTCTTTCTCAGTCTTTCCGCAAATGTTTCAGGTACAGAGGCATTTCCTTCCAATGCAACATTCCCACCTTCCCTTTGGATGATAATCTGATGCTCGGCCTCTTTATTTTTCTCTGTGAGGGATTTGATCTCCTGCCCTGCTGATGTCAGCTCACTTTGCAGGTTGTTAATTGTAATCCTCATTTCATGCATCTCCCTCCTGAATTCCTCCAGAACTTGGGTTACCATTTCCTTCGTTTGGTCACTTTGACTATTCCCTGTGTCCCTGTTGCGTCCTTCTGCCATTTTGTCCGTTTCCCTGATATGGTTTGATAGGATATCAAACAGGAGGGGGGTGCAGAGAGGGGGGGGGGGGCAGAAAGAGAGAGAGATAGAGAGAAAGAGAGAGAGAGAGAGAGAGAGAGAGAGAGAGCAAGATAGAGAAAGAGAGAGAAAGAGAGAGTGTTACGGCCCTATTGGGTCGCAACTGGGGTTCTTTTCTGATGTTATTAGAGTTTGGGTATCCGGCCCCAAGTTAGTAGTGGCTTTCAAGGGGTGTGTTCCATAACGCAAGTAAATTAAAGGGGAAGGGATACAAATACACTAATTTAAATATATATATTGACCACCACCATAAATATATATCTCACAGTCACTCGCTGGGCCTATAACTACACTTATATACAATGACTTGTCTTCCTTCGAAGACACAGGATGCTCTACGGTGCTCAAGATGAGTAGCCCTGGTTCTCTTCTTTGGCCCACGATGAATCCTCTGATTCTCTTGGCGAATCTACCCCAGCCAGAGGCCAGCCAAATCACAGTCCCACTGGGTGCACCATCGTGGAGGCCTTCAACCACAAATCCAGTCTGTAGCTGGCAGGTTCCAATCAGCTCCGCTGTGTAGGTCACTCCACGACCGATACTAGGGTTGCGAGCCCTAGGCAGGAGCCTCGTGTGATTCCGCAGATCACTCTCCTCTCTATAGCACCACAGTGGCTAGTCTCTTCCACCAGCCAACCCCCAGATAAGACGATTCCAGGTACTGCCACGTCACAGGCAGGCTAACACACTCAACAGTGTTTGTCTTGGGGTGACTCACAGCTTCTGCAGCAAACACGTGGAGAGACTTTGGCTGCCTTGGGTAGACTGCCTCATCGTCCAATACAGCAGTCCCAGGTCGACTCTGTAATCAGATATGTCATTAATACTAGGGACACTCTAGGGCACCTCACTTACAGGCTTAGACACAAACGTCCACCTATCCACTCCATAGGTGGCGTTGCTGTCTAAGCGTCACCTCACCAGAGGTCAGCAGTGGCTATGTTATGAGCTGATCAAGACGGGAAACCAGCCCCTGTGGCCGGTATATCCCGCCCTCGCTAGATGGCGTCGTCCATTTGGAGGGTGTTTCGGGAGCAGACTCACAGACGGCGTGGTCGTCACAGCTCTGTGCCACGACGCTGGGCTTGGGTCCGTAACAGAGAGAGAGAGAGAGAGAGAGAGAGAGAGAGAGAGAGAGAGAGAGAGAGAGAGAGAGAGAGAGAGAGAGAGAGTGAGAGAGAGAGAGAGAGAGAGAGAGAGAGAGAGAGAGAGAGAGAGAGAGAGAGAGAGAGAGAGAGAGAGAGAGAGAGAGAGAGAGAGAGAGAGAGGAGAGAGAGAGAGAGAGAGAGAGAGAGAGAGAGAGTGAGAGAGAGAGAGAGAGAGAGAGAGAGAGAGAGAGAGAGAGAGAGAGAGAGAGAGAGAGAGAGAGAGAGAGAGAGAGAGAGCAAGATAAAGATAGAGAAAGAGAGAGAGAGAGAGAGAGAGAGAGAGAGAGAGAGAGCAAGATAAAGATAGAGAAAGAGAGAGAGAGAGAGAGAGAGAGAGAGAGAGAGAGAGAGAGAGAGAGAGAGAGAGAGAGAGAGAGAGAGAGATGAAAGAGAGAGTGGGGGTGGGGTGGGGGGAGGAGGGAGATTGTATGGGATGGGGGCGGAGATGGTAACTTCAGGTTGGTGGTCAGGTGGTGGGAGTGGGTGAGGGAGATGGAGGGTGGGGGTCCCACTGAGTGGGAGGGTTTTGGGGGTGAGGGGGGGAATATCTGGTATGCTATGAGAGAAAAAGGCGGGGGGGGGGGATAATGGGTGTGTGTGTGTTGTCACTGGTATGGTTGAGCGGGAGTGGAGAGGGGGGGGGGGAAGTGTGTTGGGAGCATGAGATGGGGGTTAAGAGGTGGGTGAGGTGTTGTCTTCAGACTACGGCTGGGGGATTAGTGGCTGAGCTGGGTTCCCAGAGAGCTCACATTGGCTGTCCCTGTTACCTGTCTACCACTTACGATTGTATTATTGAATGGAATGCAATAGTGTCTATGATATGGTATTATATAAACCTTGCACACTGTTGGAGACTTATGAGAGACACTTACCAGCCAGCCCCCAGTAAGCACTCTAAGTGAATATACGACGTGTCGTCCGTAATCCTGTGAGGTCTTTAGGTCTCCACTTGGGTTCCGGCTGATGCGACTGATGCTGCCTCAAGAAGTCGGTCTTCACTAGCTATCTTCTCTAAATCCACTAAGATATTTCACCACGAGATGTGATCAATGTGTTGCATTACAAAGCCACTGTTCGATTTACACTGTCCCGATTTTCACTGCACAGTGCACCGCTTCCTTGACCCTATTGTTCCCTCGGTATGCGCGGAGCGCTGACCCTACACTTCTTCTTGAGGTTATCTTGAGATGATTTCTGGGCTTTTTAGTGTCCCCGCGGCCCGGTCCTCGACCAGGCCTCCACCCCCAGGAAGCAGCCCATGACAGCTGATTAACACCCAGGTACCTATTTTACTGCTAGGTAACAGGGCCATAAGGTGAAAGAAACTCTGCCCAATGTTTCCCGCCAGCACTTGGGTTCGAACCCAGGACCACAGGATCACTAGTCCAGCGTGCTATCCGCTCGGCCGATCGGCTCCCTATCAAGGGAGGTAGTGTGGTAGTGTCATGGGGTTGTGTGGTAGTGTGGTGGGGTGTGTGGTAGTGTGGTGGGGTGTGTGGTAGTGTGGTGGGTTGTGTGGTCATGTGGTGGGGTTGTGTGGTAGTGTGTTGGGGTGTGTGGTAGTGTGGTGGGAATGTGTGGTAATATTGTGGGGTGTTTGGTAGTGTGGTGGGGTGTGTGATAGTGTGGAAGGGTTGATTGGTTGTGTGGTGGGATGTTTGATAGTGTGGTGGGGTGTATGGTAGTGTGGTAGGGGTATGGTAGTGTGATGGGGTTGTGTAGTACTGTGATGGGGTGTGTGTGGTAGTGTGGTGGGGGTGTGGTAGTGTGGTGGCGTGTGTGGTGGGGTGTGTGGTAGTGTGGAGGGATGTATGGTAGTGTAGAGGGGTGTGTGGTAGTGTAGTTAGGTCTATGGTAGTGTGGTGGGGTTGTGTAGTAGTGTGGTGGGGTTGTGTAGTAGTGTGGTGGGGTATGTGGTAGTGTGGTTGGGTGTGTTTTAGTGTGGTGTGGGGGTGTGGTGGTGTGGTGTGGTTGTGTGGTAGTGTGGTGGGGTGTGTGGTAGTGTCGAGGGGTGTGTGGTAGTGTGGTTGGGTTGTGTAGTATTGTGGTGGGGTGTGTGGTAGTGTGGTGTGGTGTGTAGTAGTGTGGTGGGGTGTGTTGTAGTGTAGTGTGGATGTGTGGTAGTGTTGTGGTGTTGTGGGGTAGTGTGGAGGTGTGTGTGGTAGTGTGTTGGGGTGTGTGGTAGTGTTATGGGGTGTGTGGTAGTATGGTGAGGGTGTGTGGTAGTGTTGTGGGGTTGTGTGGTAGTGTATGGGGTGCGTGGTAATGGAGTGGGGTGTGTGTAGTGTTCTGGGGTGTGTGGTAATGCTGTGGGGTGTGTGGTAGTGTGGTGGGATGTGTGGTAATGTGGTGGGGTTGTGTGGTAGAGTGGTGGGGTGTGTGGTAGTGTGGTGGGGTGAGTGGTACTGTGGTGGGAATGTGTGGAAGTGTTGTGGGGTGTTTGGTAGTGTGGAAAGGTTGATTGGTTGTGTGGTGGGGTGTGTGGTTGTGTGGTAGGGTGTGTGTGGTAGTATGGTGGGGTTGTGTGGTACTGTGCTGGGGTGTGTTGTAGTGTAGTTGGGTTGTGTAGTATTGATGGTGGAGATGTGTAGTATTGTGGTGTATTTGTGTAGTATTGTGGTGGAGTGTTTCGTAGTTTGGTGGGGTGTGTGGTAGTGTGGTGGGGGTGTGGTAGTTAAGTGGGATTGTGTAGTGTTGTGATGGGGTGTGTGTGGTATTGTGGTGGAGGGGGTGTGGTAGTGTGGGAGGTGTGTGTGGTAGTGTGGAGGGGTGTGTGGTAGTGTGGAGGGGTGTGTGGTAGTGTGGTTGGGTGTATGATAGTGTGGTGGGGTTGTGTAGTAGTGTGGTGAGGTGTGTAGTTGTGTGGTGGGGTGTGTGGTTGTGTTGTGTGGTAGAGTCGTGAAGTTGTGTGGCAGTGTCTTGGGGTGTGTGGTAGTGTTGTGGGATGTGTGGTAGTGTGGTGGGGTGTGTGGTAGTGCGGTGGGGTTGTGTGGTATTGTGGTGGGGTGTGTGGTAGTGTGGTGGGGTTGTGTAGTAGTGTGGTGGGGGTGTGTTTTAGTGTGAAGGGGTGTGTGGTGGTGTGGTGGGGTTGTGTATTAATGTGGTGGGGTGTGTGGTAGTGTGATGGGGTGTGTTGTAGTGTGGTGGGGTGTGTTATAGTGTGGTAATGTTGTGGTGTAGTGTGGTGGGGTTGATTGGTAGTTTTGTGGGGTTGTGTGGTTGTGTATGGGGTGTGTGGAATTGTGGTGGGGTGTGTGGTAGTGTGGTGGGGTGTGTGATAATGGGTGGGGTGTGTGTAGTGTTCTGGGGTGTGTGGTAATGCTGTGGGGTGTGTGGTAGTGTCGTGGGGTGTTTAGTAGTATGGTGGGGGTGTGTGTTAGTGTGGTCGGGTGGTGGGGTTGTGTGGTGGAGTGTGTGGGAGCGTGGTGGGGTTGTGAGGTAGTGTGGTGGGGTGTGTAGTAGTGTGGTGGGGTTGTGTGGTCGTGTGGTTGGGTTTGTGGTAGCGAGGTGGGATGTGTGGTAGCTTGGTTGGGTTGTGTGGTAGTGTGGTGGGGTGTGTGGTAGTATAGTGGGGTGTGAGGTAGTGTGGAGGGGTGTGTGGTGGGGTGTGTGGTAGTGTAGTGGGGAGTATGGTAGTGAGGGTGTGGTGGTGTGGTGGGGTTGTGTTGTGGTGTGGTGGGGTGTGTGGCAGTGTGGTGGGGTGTTTGGTAATGTGGTGGGGAGTGTGGTACTGTGGTGGTGTGTGTATAGTGTTCTGGGGTGTGTGGTACTGTTGTGGGGTTGTGTGGTAATGTTGTGGGGTGCGTTGTAGTGTGTTGGGGTGTGTGGTAGTGTGGTTGGGTGTGTGGTAGTGTTCTGGGGTGTGTGGTAGTGTCGTGAGGTGTGTTGTAGTGTTGTGGGATGTGTGGTAGTGTGGTGGGGTGTGTGGTAGTGTGGTGGAGTTGTGTTGTAGTGAGGTCGGGATTGTGGTAGTGTGGTGGGTGTGTGGTAGTGTGGTCTGGTCGTGTGTTAATGTGGTAGAGTGTGTGGTAGTGTGGTGGGTGGGTGTGGTAGTGTGGTAGGTTGTGTGGTAGTGTGGTGAAGTGTGTGTAGTGTTCTGGGGTGTGGGGTAGTGTGAAGGGGTGTGTAGTAGTGTGGTGAGATGTGAGAGAGTGTGGTAGCGTGTTTGGTAGTGTGGTGGGATGTGTGGTATTGTGGTGGGGTGTGTGGTAGTGTGGTAGGGTGTGTGGTAGTGTAGCGGGGTGTGTAGTAATGTAGTGGGGTGTGTGGTAGTGTGGTGTGGTTGTGTGGTGGGGTTGTGTGGTAGTTTGGAAGGGTGTGGCAGTGTTGTGGGGTCTGTGGTTGTGTGGTGGGGTGTGTGGTAGTGTGGTGGGATGTGTCGTAGTGTGGTAGTGAAGGGTGTGTTAGTGTGATGAGGTTTTATGGCAGTCGGTTGTGTGAGGGAGCCGGTCGGCCGAGCGGACAGCAAGCTGGACTTGTGATCCTGTGGTCCTGGGTTCGATCCCAGGCGCCGGCGAGAAATAATGGGCAGAGTTTCTTTCACCCTATGCCCCTGTTTCCTAGCAGTAAAATACGTACCTTGGTGTTGGTCAGCTGTCACGGGCTGCTTGCTGGGGTTTGAGGCCTGGTCGAGGCCCGGGCTGCGTGGACACTAAAAATAAAAAAAAGCCCCTAAATCATCTCAAGATAACCTCAAGAAGATAGTGTGATGGGGGTGTGTGTTAGTGTGGTGGGGTGTGTGGTAATGTGGTGGGGTTGTGTGGTAATGTTGTGTGATGTGTCGTAGTGTGGTGGGGTTGTGTGGTAGTGTAGTTGGGTTGTGTGGAAGTGTGGTGGGGTAAATGGTAGTGTTGTGCGGTTGTGTTTGGTAGTGTTGTGGGGTGTGTGGTAGTGTGGTGGTGTGTGTGATAGTGTGGTGGGGTGTGTGGTAGTGTGGTGGGCTTCTGTGGTAGTGTGGTGGGGTGTGTGATAGTGGGGTAAGGTTGTGTGGTGGGGTGTGTGTTAGGGTGTGTGGTAGTGTGGTGGGGTAGTATAGTAGTGTGGTGGGGTGTGAGGTGGAGGGGTGGTGGTAGTGTGGTGGGGTGTGTGGTAGTGTGGATGGGTTGTGTAGTATTGTGGAGGAGTTGTGTAGTATTGTGGTGGAGTGTGTGGTAGTATGGTGTTGTGTATGGTAGTGTGGTGGGGAGTGTGGTAGTGTGGTGTGGTTGTGTAGTATTATGGTGAGGTGTGTGGTAGTGTGGTAGGGGGTGTGGTAGTGTGGTGGGGTTGTGTAGTATTGTGATAAGGTGTATGTGGTAGTGTGGGGGGTGTGGTAGTGTAGTGCGGTGTGTGGTAGTGTTGTGGGGTGTTTGGTAGTGTGTGGTGGGGTGTATGGTAGTGTGGTGGGATGTGTGGTAGTCATGTGATCTTGTGTGGTAGTGGGGTGAAGTTGTGTAGTATTGTAGTGGGGTGTGTGGTAGTATAGTGCGGTCGTGTGGCACTGTGGTGGGGTGTGTGGTAGTATGGAGGGGTGTGTGGTAGTGCGGTGGGGTTTTGTGGTAGTGTGGTGAGGTGTGTGGTAGTGTGGTGGGGGTGTTTGGTAGTGTGGTGGGGTTGTGCAGTATTGTGGTGGGGTGTGTGGTAGTGTGGTGGGGTGTGTTGTAGTGTAGAGGGGATGTGTGGTAGTGTTACGGGGTTGTGTGGTAATGTGGTGGGGTGTTTTGTAGTGTGGTATGGTTGTGTGGTAGTGTTGTGGGGTTGGGTGCTAATGTGGTGGGGTGTGTGGTATTGTGGTGGTGTGTGTGGTAGTATGGTGGTGTGTGGTAGTGTGATTAGGTGTGTGTTGTGTTCTGGGGTGTTTAGTAATTTTGTGGGGTGTGTGGTAGTGTGATGGGGTGTGTGGTAGTTTGATGGGATGTGTGGTAATGTGGTGGGGGTGTGTGGTAGTGTGGTGGGGTGTGTGTTAGTGTGTTGAGGTTGATTGATAATGTGGTGGGGTGTGTGTTAGTGTGTTGAGGTTGATTGATAATGTGGTGGGGTGTGTGGTAGTGTGGTGGGGTTCTGTGGTAGTGTTGTGGGATGTGTGGTAATGTTTCGGGGTGTGTGGTAGGGTGTGTGGTAGTGTGGTGGGGTGTGTGGTAGTGTGGTGGGGTGAGTGGTAGTGTGGTGGGATGTGTGGTAGTGTGGTGAGGTTGTGTGGTAGTGTGGTGGGGTGTTTGGTAGTGTGGTGGGGTGTGTGGTAGTGTGGTGGGATGTGTCGTAGTGTGGTAGTGGGGGGTGTGGTAGTGTGATTAGGTTGTGTGGTAGTCGGTTGTGTGAGGGAGCCGGTCGGCCGAGCGGACAGCACGCTGGTCTTGTGATGCTGTGGTCCTGGGTTCGATCCCAGGCGCCGGCGAGAAACAATGGGCAGAGTTTCTTTCACCCTATGCCCCTGTTACCTAGCAGTAAAATAGGTACCCGGGTGTTAGTCAGCTGTCACGGGCTGCTTCCTGGGGGTTGAGGCCTGGTCGAGTTCCGGGCCGCGGGGACACTAAAAAAAAAAAGCCCCGAAATCATCTCAAGATAACCTCAAAAAGATAGTGTGATAGGGGGTGTGTGTTAGTGTTGTGGGGTGTGTGGTAATGTGGTGGGGAGTGTGGTAGTGGGGGGTGTGGTGGGGTTGTGTGGTAGTGTGGTGGGGTGTTTGGTAGTGTGGTGGGTTGTGTGGTAGTGTGGTGGTGTGTGTGGAAGTGTGTGGTCGTGTGGTGGGGTGTGTGGTAATGTGGTGCGGTTGTGTGGTAGTGTTGTGGGATGTGTCGTAGTGTGGTGGGGAGTGTGGTAGTGGGGGGAGTGGTAGTGTAGTGGGGTTGTGTGATAGTGTGGTGGGGTGTTTGGTAGTGTGGTAGGGTTGTGTTTAGTAATGTGGTGGGGTGTGTGGTAGTGTGGTGGGGTGTGTGGTAGTGTGGTGGGTTTCTGTGGTAGTGTGGTGGGGTGTGTGATAGTGGGGTAAGGTTGATTGGCTGTGTGGTGAGGTGTGTGGTAGGGTGTGTGGTAGTGTGGTGGGGTAGTGTGGTGGGGTGTGTGGTGGAGGGGTGTGTGGTAGTGTGGTGGGGTGTGTGGTAGTGTGGTTGGGTTGTGTAGTATTGTGGTGGGGTTGTGTAGTATTGTGGTGGAGTTTGTGGTAGTATGGTGTGGTGTATGGTAGTGTGGTGGGGCGTGTGGTAGTGTCGTTGGGTGTTTGGTAGTGTGGTGTGGTTGTGTAGTATTATTGTGAGGTGTGTGGTAGTGTGGTGGGGGTGTGGTAGTGTGGTGGGGTTGTGTAGTATTGTGGTGGGGTGTGTGGCAGTGTGGTGGGGTGTGTTGTATTGTGGTGGAGTGCGTTGTAGTGTGGAGGGAATGTGTGGTAGTGTGGTGGTGTTGTGTGGTAGTGGGGTAAGGTTGTGCATAATTGTGGTTGGGTGTGTGATAGTGTGGTGGGGTGTGTGGTTGTATAGTGGGGTTATGTGGCAGTGTGGTGAGGTGTGTGGTAGTGTGGAGGGGTGTGTGGTTGTGCGGTGGGGTTGTATGGTAGTGTGGTGGGGTGTGTGGTAGTGCGGTGAGGGTGTGTGGAAGTGTGGTGGGGTTGTGCAGTATTGTGGTGGAGTTCGTTGTAGTGTGGAGGGGATGTGAGGTAGTGTGGTGGGGTGTTTGGTAGAGTAGTGGGGTTGTGTGGTAGTGTTGTAGGGTTGGATGGTAATGTGGTTGGGTGTGTACTCACCTATTTGTGCTTGCGGGGGTTGAGCTTTGACTCTTTGGTCCCGCCTCTCAACTGTCAATCAACTGGTGTACAGATTCCTGAGCCTACTGGGCTCAATCATATCTACATTTAAAACTGTGTATGGAGTCAGCCTCCACCACATCACTGCCTAGTTCATTCCATCCGTTAACTACTCTGGCACTGAAAAAGTTCCTTCTAACGTCTCTGTGGCTCATGTGGGTACTCAGTTTCCACCTGTGTCCCCTTGTTCGCGTCCCACCAGTGTTGAATAGTTTATCCTTGTTTACCCGGTCGATTCCTCTGAGGATTTTGTAGGTTGTGATCATGTCTCCCGTTACTCTTCTGTCTTCCAGTGTCGTAAGGTGCATTTCCCGCAGCCTTTCCTCGTAACTCATGCCTCTTACTTCTGGGACTAGTCTAGTGGCATACCTTTGGACTTTTTCCAGCTTCGTCTTGTGCTTGACAAGGTACGGGCTCCATGCTGGGGCCGCATACTCCAGGATTGGTCTTACATATGTGGTGTACAAGATTCTGAATGATTCCTTACACAGGTTCCTGAACGCTGTTCTTATGTTAGCCAGCCTCGCATATGCCGCAGACGTTATTCTTTTTATGTTGGCTTCAGGAGACAGGTTTGGTGTGATATCAACTCCTAGATCTTTCTCTCTGTTCGTTTCATTAAGTACTTCATCTCCTATTCTGTATCCTGTGTTTGGCCTCCTATTTACACTACCTAGTTTCAATACTTTGCATTTACTCGGGTTAAACTTCAACAGCCATTTGTTGGACCATTCACTCAGTCTGTCTAGGTCATCTTGTAGCCTCGTACTATCGTCCTCAGTTTCAATCCTCATAATTTTTGCATTATCGGCAAACATTGAGAGAAACGATTCTATACCCTCTGGAAGATCATTTACATATATCAGAAACAGTATAGGTCCAAGGACTGACCCCTGCGGTACTCCACTCGTAACGTCTCGCCAATCTGAGACCTCACCCCTCACACTGACTCGTTGTCTCCTGTTACTTAGGTACTCCTGTATCCAACGGAGTACCTTCCCTTTCACTCCAGCCTGCATCTCCAGTTTTTTTCACTAGCCTTTTGTGTGGCACTGTATCAAAGGCTTTCTGACAATCTAAAAATATGCAGTCTGCCCACCCTTCTCTTTCTTGCCATATTTTTGTTGCCTGTTTTGGGGGGTGGTAGTGTGGTGGGATGTGTGGTAGGGTGGTGAGGTGTGTGTAGTGTTTTGGGGTGTGTGGTATTGTGGTGGTGTGTGTGGTAGTATGGTGGTGTGTGTGATAGTGTGGTTGGGTGTGTGTAGTGTTCTGGGGAGTTTGGTAATTTTGTGGGTTGTGTGGTAGTGTGGTGCGGTGTGTGGTAGTTTTGTGGGATGTGTAGTAGTGTGGTGGGGTGTGTGTTAGTGTGGTGGGTGGGTGTGGTAGTGTGGTGAGTTCGTGTGGTAGAGTGGTGGGGTGTGTGGTAGTGTGGTAGTGTGGTGGGGTTGTGTGGTAGTGTGATGGGGTGTGTGGTAGTGTTCTGGGGTGTGTGGTAGTGTGGTGAGGTTGATTGATAATGTAGTGGGGTGTGTAGTAATGTGGTGGGGTGTGTGGTAGTGTGGTGGGGTTGTGTGGTAGTGTTCTGGGGTGTGTGGTAATGTTGTGGGGTGTGTGATAGTGTGGTAGGGTGTGTGGCAGTGTGGTGGGGTGTGTGGTTGTGTTGTGGGGTGTGTAGTAGTGTGGTGGGATGTGTGGTAGTGTGGTGGGTGGCTGTGGTAGTGTGTTGGGTTCGTGTGGTAGAGTGGTGGGGTGTGTGGTAGTGTGGTGGGGATGTGTGGCAGTGTGGTGGGGTGTGTGGTAGTGTGATGGTGTGTGCGGTAGAGGTGGGGGGTGGTAGTGTGGTGGGATGTGTGGTAGTGTGGTGAGGTGTGTGTAGTGTTTTGGGGTGTGTGGTAGTGTGGTGGGGTGTGTAGTAGTGTGGTGGGTTGTGTGGTAGTGAGGCGGGGTGTGTGTTAGTGTGGTGGGGTGTTGTAGTGTGGTGGGGTGTTTGGTAGTGTAGGTGGGGTGTGTGATAGTGGGGTAGGGTTGATTGGTTGTGTGGTGGGATCTGTGTTAGAGTGGCAGGGTGTGTGGGAGTGTGGTGGGGTTGTGTAGTATTGTGGTGGGGTTGTGTAGTATTGAGGTGGAGTGTGTGGTAGTGTGGTGTTATGTATGGTAGTGTGGTGGGGTGTGTGGTAGTGCTGTTGGGTGTTTGGTAGTGTGGTGTGGTTGTGTAGTATCATTGTGGGGTGTGTGGAAGTGTGGTGGGGGTGTGGTAGTATGGAGAGGTTTGTGGTAGTGTGGTGGTGGTGTTTTGTGGTAGTGTGGTGAGGTTGTGTGGCAGTGTGGTGGGATGTGTGGTAGTGTGGAGGAGGTATGTACTAGTGTGGTGAGGATGTGTGGTAGTGTGGGGAGGTGTGTGGTAGTGTGGTGGGGTGTGTTGTAGTGTGGTGGGGATTGTGGTAGTGTGATGGGGTTGTGTTTTAGTGTTGTGGGGTTGGGTGGTAGTGTGGTGGGGTGTGTGGTATTGTGGCGGTATGTGTGATAGTGTGGTGGGGTGTGTGGTAGTGTGGTGAGGTGTGTGTATTTTTCTGGGGTGTGTGATAATGTAGTGGGGTTGTGTGGTAGTGTGGTGGGTTGTGTGGTAGTGTGGCGGGGTGTGTGGTAGTGTTGTGTGGGTGTGTGTTAGTGTGGTCGGGTCGTATGGTAGTATGGTGGAGTGAGTGGTAGTGTGGTGGGGTTTGTGATAGTGAGGTGGGGTTGTGTTGTAGTGTGTGTGGGGTTTGTATTAGTAAGGTGGGGTGTGTGGTAGTGTGGTGGGGCTGTGTGGTGTTGTGTGTGGTAGTGTGTGGTAGTTTGGTGGGGGTGTGGTATTGTGGTTGGGTCATGTGGTAGTGTGGTAGGGTGTGTGGTAGTGTGGTGGGGTTGTATGGGAGTGTGGTGGGATTGTGTGGTAGTGTTATGGGGTTTGTGGTAGTGCGTTGGGGATGTGTAGTATTGTGGTGGGGTGTGTAGTAGTGCATTATGGTGTGTGGTAGTGTGTTTGGGTGTGTGGTAGTGTGGTGGGGTGTGTGGTAGTGTGGTGGGGTGTGTGGTGGAGTGAGTGGAAGTGATGTGTTGTGTGTGGTAGTGTGAGGGGATGTTTGGTAGTGTGGTGGGGTGTGTGGTATTGTGGTGGGGTCATGTGGTAGTGTGGTGGGGTGTGTGGTAGTGTGGTGGGGTTGTGTTGGAGTGTGGTTTGATTGTGTGGTAGTGTGGTGGAGTTTGTGGCAGTGTGGTGTGGATGTGTAGTATTGTATTGGGGTGTGTGGTAGTGTGATGGGGTGTGTGGCAGTGTGGTGGGGTGTGTGGTAGTGGGGTAAGGTGTGTGGTAGTGTGATGGGGTGTGTGGTAATGTGTTTTGGTGTGTCGTAGTGTGGTGGGGATGTGTGGTAGTGTGGTGGGGTGTGTGGTAGTGTGGTGGGGTGTGTGGTAGCGTGGTGGGGTGTTTGGTGGTTTGGTGGGGTTATGTGGTAGTGTGGTGGGGTTTGTGGTAGTGAGGTGGGGTGTGTGGTAGTGTGGTGGGGTTGTGTGGTAGTGTGGTACCGTGTGGTAATTTGGTGGGGTGTGTGGTAGTGTGGTGGGGGTGTGTGGTAGTGTGGTGGGGTCGTGTGCTAGTGTAGTGGGGTTTGTGGTATTGTGGTGGGGTTGTGTGGGAGTGTGGTGGGATTTTGTGGTAGTGTGGTGGGGTTTGTGGTAGTGTGGTGGGGATGTGTAATATTGTGTTGGGGTGTGCGGTAGTGTGGTAGTGTGGTGGGGTGTGTGGTAGTGTGATGGGGTGTGTGGTAGTGTGTTGGGGTTGTGTGGTAGTGTGGTGGGGTGTGTGGTTTTTTCGTGGGGTGTGTGTGGTAGTGTGGTGGGGTGTGTGGTAGTGTAGTGGGGTTGTGTAGTAGTGTGGTGGGTGTGTGGTTGTGTGGTGGCGTGTGTGATGTGGTGTGTGTGTGGTAGTGTGGTGGGGTGTGTTGTAGTGTGGTGGGGTGTGTGGTAGTGTGGTGGGGTGTGTGGTAGTTTGGTGGGGTTGTGTGGTAGCGTGGTGGGGTTTGTGGTAGTGAGGTGGGGTGTGTGGGGTTATGTGGTAGTGTGGTTGGGGGGTGTAGTAGTGTGGTGGGGTGTGGGGTAGTTTGGTGGGGGTGTGGTATTGTGGATTGGTCATGTGGTAGGCTGTGTGGTAGTGTGGTGGGATTGTATGGGAGTGTGGTGGGATTGTGTGGTAGTGTGGTGGGGTTTGTGGTAGTGCGGTGGGGATTTGTAGTATTGTGGTGGGGTGTGTAGTAATGTATTGCGGTGTTTGATTGTGTGATGGGTGTGTGGTAGTGTGGTGGGGTGTGTGTTGTAGTATGGTGGGGTGTGTTATCTTGAGGTTATCTTGAGGTGATTTCGGGGCATTTATTGTCCCCGCGGCCAGGTCCTCGACCCGGCCTCCACCCCCAGGAAACAGCCCGTGACAGCTAACTAACACCCAGGTACCTTTTTTACTGCTAGGTAACAGGGGCATAGGGTGAAAGAAACTCTGCCTATTGTTTCTCGCCGGCGCCCGGGATCGAACCCGGGACCACAGGATCACAAGCTCAGCGTGCTGTCCGCTCGGCCGACCGGTTCCCCAGCCGTGGGGTAGTTTGGTGGGGTTGTGTGGTAGTGTGGTGGGTTTGTGGTAGTGTGGTGGGGTGTGTGGTAGTGTGGTGGGTTGTGTGGTAGTGTTTCGGACATGACAATAGCACCACTGTCGCTCTCGTCACAAATAATAAATTATCAAATGAGAACCAGTGAGAAGTCGGATATTTTAATGGTGATATATTTTTAAAAATTTTAACTCTATAATCCTCTCCTAAATTTAGGGTAGAAAATAGTTTTGCATAATATGTAGAGTCGGTACACGTCACTAGTACATACAAATATTCATCTTTAACAGCTTATTTCAATATCTTACATAAAGTACTGGAATAGTGATGGTTTATGTATAATTCCAATTGTGGTATCTGTTGACAGGCAGGACACCCCTTTACTGGGCAGCCGCACGTGGTGACGACAACACTGTGAAGGTCCTCCTCGACGCTGGAGCAGACGTCAACGCTATAAATGGTGACGGTAAGAGTCACACTTATGGATCCCAAAATTATATAACACTCATGTCACACAACACACCACACTTATCATGTGACAAAATGCAATATTTATATATAGTAATTTTACCAAAGGAGAGATGTTGTAATTTTACCAAAGGAGAGAATGACTGTCTGTTTATAGTAGGAGGTCAAACTTTTCAAATAAAATATTGTCTTAAAGTATTCTGACCATTATTTACTGATTTTATGAAAATTAAGAGGAATTTCCTGTTGTGAATAATTTGCCCTTAGTAGCATCAAACAGACAATTCTCCCTCAAACAGACAACAGTTTCTCAAGCAACTGCTCTATACCAGAGTAAGGGTAACTATTGTGTTTTAGTACTTGACACCACTGAGCTGCTCCCACTGCCGACCACCACACTTACACTATTGTATTTTTTATAAAAGACAGAAAGAGAGAGAGAGACACAGAGAAACTCACAAACAGAAACACAGCAGGAGACAGAGAGAGGCAGAGACAAAGATAGAGCAAGAGAATGAAACAGACAGTAGGTAAAAGGATGGATGGATAGATGTATAGTCGCATGAATAAATAGATAAGCCATAGGAGCCGTGATGAGGGTTCGAACCTATGTGCTGTGAGTTATCAGGCTCCCACTCTCTCCGTGTGATTTATTTCTGTGTTAAAAATAGGTAAATATATGGATAAATAGGTAGACAGATGAATAGTTGGATGGAGGGATAAGTGGATGGATATATAGATAGATAGGTAAAAAGTAGATGAATGAACAAAAAATGGATGGATAGAGAGATGAATAGATGGATGGATGTATAGGTTTAGTGATGAAAAGATGGATGGATGTATAGGTAGAAAGATGAATAGACGAATAATTAGATGGATAGGTAGATGAAAATATAAGTGGGTGGATAGATGGGTAGAAAGATGAGTTGGTGCATAGATAGATAGATAGATAGATAAATAGATAGAAGGATAGAAAAATAGATGGATAGAAAAACAGATTGATTGATAGAAAACTTGATGGATATATTGCTTGAAGGATAGATGGCTGCACACATGGATGGAAAGAATGATAGGTGGATGGATAGATGATATATATATATGGATAGATTGACAAAAAGATTGATAGATGATAAGGCAGATGGACAGATACACGAATATACGTATGGAGAGAATGATAGATGGATAGATAGATATATGGATATATGGATGGCAAGATAGGTACATGGATGGATTGATGAATATATCCTAATTGAATGGATAGATTGTTGGTTAAATAGATGGATAGGTAGACTGAGAGATCGATGATCTATAGATGATAGAAGAACATGAATAACTAGATGGAAAGATAGATGGATGGATTGATGGTTGGAATGTTGGATAAGTAGATGGAATGAATGATGTATAGATATATAGATGGATGGATTGATAGATGAATGAATAGATAAAAGAAGATAGGTGGATAGATATATAGATGGAGAGATGGGAGACAGTCAGACCGAGACCACAATGGGTGACCCCTCTAGTACATACTATAAGAGAGAAGATTGTTTGTCTGTTCCAAGGTGGAGGCCAAATGGTACTGGCTGGCCTCACCCAAACTGGCAGAGAGAATGGTCTGGTGAACGGGATGAACACTGAAGTGGTCCGGGTCGCCAGGAGTACAAAAGGAACAGCTTGCCAGTGACACATTCAGGCCCCCCATGAAGGTTTTTGGCACTGTCCGACAGTTGCACAGCTAAAAAAATTCAAAACAAACATAAACAATCATATTAGTAATATGCTCCATTATTCACTGATTTCGGGAACATTAACTGAACTTTTAATTAATTTTCACATGCTTAAAAAGATCATTTTTCCACAGCATGAAAGGTTTCTCAAGCGACCGATCTTTGTCATAGTAAGGGGTAACTACTCTTGTTTTAGCATTTGACACCACGGAGCTCCTCTCACTGTTGACACTGTCACGAATTGGGTGGTGAGTGGGGGTGAACTTTCAAATATTGTCTAGGGGAATAAATGATTTTACTTGAGCCTGGGGGAAATCAAGGAGTAAGGAATCAGCCTAGTACAAAAGACGAAATTCATATATATATATATATATATATATATATATATATATATATATATATATATATATATATATATATATATATATATATATACATATATATATACATATATATATATATATATATATATATATATATATATATATATATATATATATATATATATATATATATATAAATATATAAATATATATAAATATATATATATATTTTTGTATCAACCCATGTATATCTTGTAACCATCAAATGCATAATAAAGCACAAAAAATAAAAAAGGAAGGGGGTGGTAGGAGAAAAGCACACAGAAACTGTATTGGAGGGGATCTAAACATTCCCTCTAATGCGTTATGCGTGGTTTCCTCCGAGGCTATGGGTCCCCCTTCTTCCAGCTAGAGGAGGTACTCCCTTTCATATTTAAAAAAAAAAAAAAAAAAAAAAAAAAAAAAAAAAAAAAAAAAAAAAAAAAAAAAAAAAAAAAAAAAAAAAAAATATATATATATATATATATATATATATATATATATATATATATTTATATATATATATATATATATATATATATATATATATATATATATATATATATATATATATATATATATATATATATATATATATATAGCCAACCGAACCCAACCAACCCTACCTAACCTAACCTAACCTATCTTTATAGGCTAGGTTAGGTTAGGTAGCCGAAAAAGTTAGGTTAGGTTAGGTTAGGTAGCCGAAAAACAATAAATTCATGAAAACTTGGCTTATTAGGCAAATCGGGCCTTGCATAGTAGGCTGAGAAGGGCGTTCTGGCTACTAGGTACGACATATATATATATATATATATATATATATATATATATATATATATATATATATATATATATATATATATATACATATATATATATATATATATAACTGAAAACTCACACCCCAGAAGTGACTCGAACCCATACTGCCAGGAGCAACGCAACTGGTATGTACAGGGACGCCTTAATCCGCTTGACCATCACGACCGGACATAAGGAAGTGATAGCCGAAGCTATTTGAACCACTTCCCCGCCGGCACTCGGATGGTAATCTTGGGCATAGCATTTTATCAAATCACCTCATTCTTTGGGGAAACACGTGAGGAACACAAATGCAAACAAGCCTGAATGGTCCCCAGGACTATATACAACTGAAAACTCACACCCCAGAAGTGACTCGAACCCATACTGCCAGGAGCAACGCAACTGGTATGTACAGGGACGTCTTAATCCGCTTGACCATCACAACCGGACATAAGGAAGTGATAGCCGAAGCTATATGAACCACTTCCCCGCCGGCACTCGGATGGTAATCTTGGGCATAGAATTTTATCAAATCACCTCATTCTTTGGGGCAACACGTGAGGAACACAAATGCAAACAAGCCTGAATGGTCCCCAGGACTATATACAACTGAAAACTCACACCCCAGAAGTGACTCGAACCCATACTGCCAGGAGCAACGCAACTGGTATGTACAGGGACGCCTTAATCCGCTTGACAATCACGACCGGACATAAGGAAGTGATAGCCGAAGCTATTTGAACCACTTCCCCGCCGGCACTCGGATAGTAATCTTGGGCATATCATTTTATCAAATCACCTCATTCTTTGGGGCAACACGTGAGGAACACAAATGCAAACAAGCCTGAATGGTCCCCAGGACTATATACAACTTTCTTCCTTATGTCTGGTCGTGATGGTCAAGCGGATTAAGGCATCCCTGTACATACCAGTTGCGTTGCTCCTGGCAGTATGGGTTCGAGTCACTTCTGGGGTGTGAGTTTTCAGTTGTATATAGTCCTGGGGACCATTCAGGCTTGTTTGCATATATATATATATATATATATATATATATATATATATATATATATATATATATATATATATATATATATATATATATATATATATATATATATATATATATATATATAACTGAAAACTCACACCCCAGAAGTGACTCGAACCCATACTCCCAGAAGCAACGCAACTGGTATGTACAAGACGCCTTAATCCACTTGACCATCACGACCGGACATAATGAGGTGATAGCCGAGGCTATTTGAACCACCCCACCGCCGGCACTCGGAAGTGCCGAGTGCCGGCGGTGGGGTGGTTCAAATAGCCTCGGCTATCACCTCATTATGTCCGGTCGTGATGGTCAAGTGGATTAAGGCGTCTTGTACATACCAGTTGCGTTGCTTCTGGGAGTATGGGTTCGAGTCACTTCTGGGGTGTGAGTTTTCAGTTGCATATGTCCTGGGGACCATTCAGGCTTGTTCGCATTTGTGTTCCTCACGTGTGCCCCAAAGAATGAGGTGATTTGGTAAAATGCTATGCCCAAGATAACTATCCGAGTGCCGGCGGTGGGGTGGTTCAAATAGCCTCGGCTATCACCTCATTATGTCCGGTCGTGATGGTCAAGTGGATTAAGGCGTCTTGTACATACCAGTTGCGTTGCTTCTGGGAGTATGGGTTCGAGTCACTTCTGGGGTGTGAGTTTTCAGTTGCATATGTCCTGTGGACCATTCAGGCTTGTTCGCATTTGTGTTCCTCACGTGTGCCCCAAAGAATGAGGTGATTTGGTAAAATGCTATGCCCAAGATAACTATCCGAGTGCCGGCGGTGGGGTGGTTCAAATAGCCTCGGCTATCACCTCATTATGTCCGGTCGTGATGGTCAAGTGGATTAAGGCGTCTTGTACATACCAGTTGCGTTGCTTATGGGAGTATGGGTTCGAGTCACTTTTGGGGTGTGAGTTTTCAGTTGCATATGTCCTGGGGACCATTCAGGCTTGTTCGCATTTGTGTTCCTCACGTGTGCCCCAAAGAATGAGGTGATTTGGTAAAATGCTATGCCCAAGATGACTTTCCGAGTGCCGGCGGTGGGGTGGTTCAAATAGCCTCGGCTATCACCTCATTATGTCCGGTCGTGATGGTCAAGTGGATTAAGGCGTCTTGTACATACCAGTTGCGTTGCTTCTGGGAGTATGGGTTCGAGTCACTTCTGGGGTGTGAGTTTTCAGTTGCATATGTCCTGGGGACCATTCAGGCTTGTTCGCATTTGTGTTCCTCACGTGTGCCCCAAAGAATGAGGTGATTTGGTAAAATGCTATGCCCAAGATAACTATCCGAGTGCCGGCGGTGGGGTGGTTCAAATAGCCTCGGCTATCACCTCATTATGTCCGGTCGTGATGGTCAAGTGGATTAAGGCGTCTTGTACATACCAGTTGCGTTGCTTATGGGAGAATGGGTTCGAGTCACTTTTGGGGTGTGAGTTTTCAGTTGCATATGTCCTGGGAACCATTCAGGCTTGTTCGCATTTGTGTTCCTCACGTGTGCCCCAAAGAATGAGGTGATTTGGTAAAATGCTATGCCCAAGATAACTATCCGAGTGCCGGCGGTGGGGTGGTTCAAAGAGCCTCGGCTATCACCTCATTATGTCCGGTCGTGATGGTCAAGTGGATTAAGGCGTCTTGTACATACCAGTTGCGTTGCTTCTGGGAGTATGGGTTCGAGTCACTTCTGGGGTGTGAGTTTTCAGTTGCATATGTCCTGGGGACCATTCAGGCTTGTTCGCATTTGTGTTCCTCACGTGTGCCCCAAAGAATGAGGTGATTTGGTAAAATGCTATGCCCAAGATAACTATCCGAGTGCCGGCGGTGGGGTGGTTCAAATAGCCTCGGCTATCACCTCATTATGTCCGGTCGTGATGGTCAAGTGGATTAAGGCGTCTTGTACATACCAGTTGCGTTGCTTCTGGGAGTATGGGTTCGAGTCACTTCTAGGGTGTGAGTTTTCAGTTGCATATGTCCTGGGGACCATTCAGGCTTGTTCGCATATATATATATATATATATATATATATATATATATATATATATATATATATATATATATATATATATATATATATATATATATGTCGTACCTAGTAGCCAGAACGCACTTCTCAGCCTACTATGCAAGGCCCGATTTGCCTAATAAGCCAAGTTTTCATGAATTAATTGTTTTTCGACTACCTAACCTACCTAACCTAACCTAACCTAACTTTTTCGGCTACCTAACCAAACCTAACCTATAAAGATAGGTTAGGTTAGGTTAGGTAGGGTTGGTTAGGTTCGGTCATATATCTACGTTAATTTTAACTCCAATAAAAAAAAATTGACCTCATACATAATGAAATGGGTAGCTTTATCATTTCATAAGAAAAAAAAATAGAGAAAATATATTAATTCAGGAAAACTTGGCTTATTAGGCAAATCGGGCCTTGAATAGTAGGCCAAAAAGTGAGTTCTGGCTACTAGGTACGACATATATATATATATATATATATATATATATATATATATATATATATATATGTCGTACCTAGTAGCCAGAACGCACTTCTCTGCCTACTTTGCAAGGCCCGATTTGCCTAATAAGCCAAGTTTTCCTGAATTAATATATTTACTATAATTTTTTTCTTATGAAATGATAAAGCTACCCTTTTCTCTATGTATGAGGTCAATTTTTTTTTATTGGAGTTAAAATTAACGTAGATATATGACCGAACCTAACCAACCCTACCTAACCTAACCTAACCTATATTTATAGGTAAGGTTAGGTTAGGTAGCCAAAAAAAGCTAGGTTAGGTTAGGTTAGGTAGGTTAGGTAGACGAAAAAACATTAATTCATGAAAACTTGGCTTATTAGGCAAATCGGGCCTTGAATAGTAGGCTGAGAAGTGCGTTCTGGCTATTAGGTACGACATATATATATATATATATATATATATATATATATATATATATGTCGTACCTAGTAGCCAGAACTCACTTTTTGGCCTACTATTCAAGGCCCGATTTGCCTAATAAGCCAAGTTTTCCTGAATTAATACATTTTTTCTAATTTTTTTCTTATGAAATGATAAAGCTACCCATTTCATTATGTATGAGGTCAATTTTTTTTTATTGGAGTTAAAATTAACGTAGATATATGACCGAACCTAACCAACCCTACCTAACCTAACCTAACCTATCTTTATAGGTTAGGTTTGGTTAGGTAGCCGAAAAAGTTAGGTTAGGTTAGGTTAGGTAGGTTAGGTAGTCGAAAAACAATTAATTCATGAAAACTTGGCTTATTAGGCAAATCGGGCCTTGAATAGTAGGCCAAAAAGTGAGTTCTGGCTACTAGGTACGACATATATATATATATATATATATATATATATATATATATATATATATGTCGTACCTAGTAGCCAGAACGCACTTCTCAGCCTACTATGCATGGCCGAATTTGCCTAATAAGCCAAGTTTTCGTGAATTAATTGTTTTTCGACTACCTAACCTACCTAACCTAACCTAACGTTTTCGGCTACCTAACCTAACCTAACCTATGAAGATAGGTTAGGTTAGGTTAGGTAGGGTTGGTTAGGTTCGGTCATATATCTACGTTAATTTTAACTCCAATAAAAATAAATTGACCTCATACATAATGAAATGGGTAGCTTTATCATTTCATAAGAAAAAAATTAGAGAAAATATATTAATTCAGGAAAACTTGGCTTATTAGGCAAATCGGGCCTTGCATAGTAGGCCAAAAAGTGAGTTCTGGCTACTAGGTACGACATATATATATATATTATATATATATATATATATATATATATATATATATATATATATATATATATATATATATATACATATATATATATATATATATTTATATATATATATATATATATATATATGTATATATATATATATATATATATATATATATATATATATATATATATATATATATATATATGTCGTACCTAATAGCCAGAACGCACTTCTCAGCCTACTATTCAAGGCCCGATTTGCCTAATAAGCCAAGTTTTCATGAATTAATGTTTTTTCGTCTACCTAACTTACCTAACCTAACCTAACCTAGCTTTTTTTGGCTACCTAACCTAACCTTACCTATAAATATAGGTTAGGTTAGGTTAGGTAGGGTTGGTTAGGTTCGGTCATATATCTACGTTAATTTTAACTCCAATAAAAAAAAATTGACCTCATACATAGAGAAAAGGGTTGCTTTATCATTTCATAAGAAAAAAATTATAGGAAATATATTAATTCAGGAAAACTTGGCTTATTAGGCAAATCGGGCCTTGAATAGTAGGCTGAGAAGTGAGTTCTGGCTACTAGGTACGACATATATATATATATATATATATATATATATATATATATATATATATATATATATATATATATATATATATATATATATATATATATGTCGTACCTAGTAGCCAGAACGCACTTGTCAGCCTACTATGCAAGGCCCAATTTGCCTAATAAGCCAAGTTTTCATGAATAAATTGTTTTTCGACTACCTAACCTAACCTAACCTAACTTTTTCAGCTACCTAACCTAACCTAACCTATAAAGATAGGTTAGGTTAGGTTAGGTAGGGTTGGTTAGGTTCGGTCATATATCTACGTTAGTTTTAACTCCAATAAAAAAAATCGACCTCATACATAATAAAATGGGTAGCTTTATCATTGTATAAGAAAAAAATTAGAGAAAATATATTACTTAAGGAAAACTTGGCTTATTAGGCAAATCGGGCCTTGCATAGTAGGCTGACAAGTGCGTTCTGGCTATTAGGTACAACATATATATATATATATATATATATATATATATATATATATATATATATATATATATATGTCGTACCTAGTAGCCAGAACGCACTTCCCGGCCTACTATGCAAGGCCCGATTTGCCTAATAAGCCAAGTTTTCCTGAATTAATATATTTTCTCTATTTTTTTTCTTATGAAATGATAAAGCTACGCATTTCATTATGTATGAGGTCAGTTTTTTGTTATTAGAGTTAAAATTAACGTAGATATATGACCGAACCTAACCAACCCTACCTAACCTAACCTAACCTATCTCTATGGGTTAGGTTAGGTTAGGTAGCCAAAAAAGTTAGGTTAGGTTAGGTAGGTTAGGTAGTCGAAAAAACATTGATTCATGAAAACTTGGCTTATTAGGCAAATTGGGCCTTGCATAGTAGGCTGACAAGTGCGTTCTGGCTACTAGGTACGACATATATATATATATATATATATATATATATATATATATATATATATATATATATATATATATATATATATATATATATATATATATATGTCGTACCTAATAGCCAGAACGCACTTCTCAGCCTACTATTCAAGGCCCGATTTGCCTAATAAGCCAAGTTTTCATGAATTAATGTTTTTTCGTCTACCTAACCTACCTAACCTAACCTAACTTAGCTTTTTTTGGCTACCTAACCTAACCTTACCTATAAATATAGGTTAGGTTAGGTTAGGTAGGGTTGGTTAGGTTCGGTCATATATCTACGTTAATTTTAACTCCAATAAAAAAAAAATGACCTCATACATAGAGAAAAGGGTTGCTTTATCATTTCATAAGAAAAAAACTATAGTAAATATATTAATTCAGGAAAACTTGGCTTATTAGGCAAATCGGGCCTTGAATAGTAGGCTGAGAAGAGAGTTCTGGCTACTAGGTACGACATATATATATATATATATATATATATATATATATATATATATATATATATATATATATATATGTCGTACCTAGTAGCCAGAACTCACTTCTCAGCCTACTATGCGAGGCCCGATTTGCCTAATAAGCCAAGTTTTCATGAATTAATATTTTTTCTCTAATTTTTTTCTTATGAAATGATAAAGCTACCCATTTCATTATGTATGAGGCCATTTTTTTTTATTGGAGTTAAAATTAACGTAGATATCGGACCGAACCTAACCAACCCTACCTAACCTAACCTAACCTATCTTTTTAGGTTAGGTTGGGTTAGGTAGCCGAAAAAGTTAGGTTAGGTTAGGTTAGGTAGGTTAGGTTCTCGAAAAACAATTAATTCATGAAAACTTGGCTTATTAGGCAAATCGGGCCTTGCATAGTAGGCTGAGAAGTGCGTTCTGGCTACTAGGTACGACATATATATATATATATATATATATATATATATATATATATATATATATATATATGTCGTACCTAGTAGCCAGAACGCACTTCTCGGCCTACTATGCAAGGCCCGATTTGCCTAATTAGCCAAGTTTTCTTGAATTAATATATTTTCTCTAATTTTTTTCTTATGAAATGATAAAGCTAGCCAATTCATTATGTATGAGGTAACAAATTTTTATTGGAGTTAAATTTAACGTAGATATATGACCAAACCTAAGCAACACTTCCTAACCTAACCTAACCTATCTTTATAGGTTAGGTTACGTTAGGTAGCCGAAAAAGTTAAGTTAGGTTAGGTTAGGTAGGTTAGGTAGTCGAAAAACAATTAATTCATGAAAAATTGGCTCATTAGGCAAATTGGGCCTCTCATAGTAGGCTGAGAAGTGCGTTCTGGCTACTAGGTACGACATATATATATATATATATATATATATATATATATATATATATATATATATATATATATATATATATATATATATTTATATATATATATATATATATATATATATATATATATATATATATATATATATATATATATATATATATATATATATATGTATATATATATATATATATAATCTTTGTACAACACCCACCAGTGGGACTCGAACCCAGAAAGCACAACTACCTTCCAGTTGCTGGCATAACTAGTATGCTTTAACCCACTACACCATCAGACCTTACAAAAGAAGTAGATAGTTCGAGATATATATCCCAAACATCTCCACTTCCCGAAGGCACCAGATGAGTGAGGGGTCAGTCTGCATTTTCGTCAAGCCACTGTCAATGTGAGAGAACTCGTGTCCAGCTTATAAGCCTATACTTGCATAAACCACAAGTGAAGTTTATCCGCCCGCATAACTTCTATATATTATTTATATATTTATATATAAATATATTTATCCGACCGCACTCCCTTGCAAGGTGTCCTCGTCCCCCACAGTTGTAACACCGACCACCTCTCCTAGGCGATCCTCTACCAGTCCTCCTAGTAGCACCAATGGTAGAGGTTCCCTGAGTCCTCCTAGGACTCTCTGTCGTCGGTTCCCGGGCAGCAGCACTCGCTCCCGAGCTAGGTCCACTGCTCACAGGTTGGGGCTTCCTCCCCGCGTCCCTTGAGCTCTTGAACTGGGTTACCTCATTGGGTACACTACTCTTGGGAGAGTCCCCACCCATCCTCGCTCCTCCTGAACTCCTAAGGTTCCCTCCCGACCTGGGGTAAGGCGAGTGTCTGGGCGGCCCCTCCCTCCTGAGATGTAGTGCCTCCTCCAGCATGTCGGCTCGGTTCGCTGCAGCCTTCAGGTCCTTAATACCTGCTTCTCTCAACCTTACTCGCAACTCAGGATGGAGCACTGACATAAACTTCTCCATCACTATCAGTCGATTGATATCATCCACCGACTCCGCTTCCTCCGCCTTCAACCATCGTAGGAATTTCCGTTCCATATCCCTGGCGGTCTCGGCGTAAGTGTTTCCCGACGCTCTTGTACACTCTCTGAACCGCTTCCGGTACATCTCCGGAGTCAGCCGGAATGAGTGGAGCACCGCATTCTTAATCGCGTCGTAACTAGTACACTCCTCTAGGTCCAGCATGTTATAGGCTTCCCGGGCCTCACCAGTCAACCTGCCCTGGACCAGAGCAGCCCAATCATCTTCCGGCCACTCCTTCAGAGTTGCTATCCGTTCAAAGTGTTCGAAGAACGCCTCAGCTTCTTGTGGTTCGAACGTAGGTAAGTCACGTTCCCTTACCTTGAGGTCATCCCGCCGTGCAGGTAGTGAGGGCAGAGCACGTTCAACGCGACACAATTCGACTTCTTTCTTTGCCTTTATCTCCTCCAGTCGCAGTTGTCTCTCTCCTTCTTCCCGCTGCAGCCGAGCTTCTCGCTCCTCTCGCTGCAGCTCAGCCGCATGTTCCTCTCGCTGCAGCTCAGCCGCACGTTCCTCTCGCTGCATTTGCGCTTCTCTCTCCTCTCGTCGCAGCTGGGCTTCCAGTTGCATCTTCATTATTTCCAGTTGCAGGATCCTCTTACTACAGCTGGACCTTCCACTGCTCCCATGTTCACTGTGAATTCTCTCTACACTGGTAGGCGCTTGGGGTGGCCCTAGTCGGGACGGTTCACCTTGCGACGGCTCTCCTCGGGACGGCTCCTCTTGAGATGGCCCCTCTCCCGTCGCCTCCTCTCGAGCTGTGAGCTGTGCCATGATCTCTATCCTTCGCTCCGCTACCTTAGTCGTCCTCAACCTGATCCCAAAGTGGTTTGCCACTTGTTGGAGCTGGGCCTTGGTACACTCTTCCAAAATTCTCTCGTCCCTTGTGTCAATAAATTTCTTTACTTTGTCCTCCTCCATCTCTATATCATTGAGCATACACGACAGCACAGACAAGTTAGTAGGCACTAATTTCACCGTTTCAGTCCCTTAGCTGGTTGAGTAACAGTACCACTGAATTCACTGGCCACACTGTATTAGTACCCTGGCAACACTTGTCTTGAAATTTGGGCCACACTGTAGCTTGATCCACGCTTCCTGGCGAAGTTCCCAGTTCTTGGCTACCGGGGTTCGAATCCTGGCAAGGTCGCCAGTTCTCTGTCACGTGGAGGTGGGTGGGCCGGGGCTCTGCTAGCACTCGGCTGCTAGGGGCTCAAAAGGCCGAATACTCAGCCCCTCCGACTCCTGGGATTCACCTGGGTCTCCTTGGTCACACAGGAGAGGACCAACAATGCCCACCTCCGCAGATCTTTGCTTCCACCACAAAAGGGGGTGCCACTGATTCACCCTGGAAGCTCTTCAGTCAAACACGGGGAAACTGCTGTTAACAGTTCCGGCCTAGACCCGTGGAGGAGTGAAGAAAGACTCAGGCTTACCTTATAACAATAACCTCCCTGAGTGTTGCCTGCCAGACAAAAAGGTTGCAGGAACTCCTTTCCCACCTGTCTTCTCTATCTTCTTCTTAACAAGGTCGCCAGCTGGGTTATTATATCTGCACCCCAGCAATGCAGTTCAGTGGGTGTATTATATGTTGTTTGTAGCCAGAAGATTGCTACTCCCATAGATCTGCTACTAGACTGTCGGCCCAGGGTACTCTCCCAGGAAGGTCTGTGTGGCTTTACCTCTCTATAGCCACTACGTTAATAGTTGCCACCATTCAGGCACTGATACTGATCGGATGGCTAAGGGTACACTTTTATGTAAGTCTGTGCTGTCTTTACCACTCACCAGGCAATAAGATCTTCTATAGAGAACGTTGTGTTCCCTAGGTGGTACTGTGATAACCTTCGTGTATGCTCATAGAGAAATATTATAAAAGGAGGCACACTCAAACACAATGATAAAAGTGTGAATTTACTGATGCAAATTACATGAACACACACACAATCACAAGTAATACATGAATATGGAAATAAGGATAATAAGTCTGGAGATCGTCAGCCTCTTCTTCCACGACCTCCAACACTCCTTCAACTGGGCAGAAAGACAGGAGTCCCACACTCTCTCACAGGAGGGCCTCTTCACCACGTCGGCGCCTCTTCTTCACTGTCCTGCCATCCATACACACTGTCCTCTATGACGGTCCTGGACACAAGCTGCCTTGCAGCCTATTATACTACTAAAGTATTAATGTCCTATTGCCACATACATAAGTAAATATTGTGGCCTAACTAGCCTACTCACACAAGGGGTAATGGGTGGGAAAATGATCTACCTTACATTCCTGGCTCACGACGCCTGTCCCTCGATGGTGTGAGGTTCCCACGCTTCCTTGGGTCGATCCTTGACTATCCAGGACGTTCCACAGGTCCTCAGGTGTCGTGGAGCCTTCGCGTCGTTGCCATTCAAATCCCTGAGATTCAGCTACCCCAATCCTGGTTCATCGATGGGCGCTGAGCTAATCACTATTTTCCCACACTCGCCCCTTCCACAAGGCGTTGCTCCTTGTCCTAGGCACGGTGTCGTCCTTCCAAGACCCTCAGTGGATGTGACCCGGTCACAGCTAGGCTTGCCCGCCACACCTTTTCGAGCCCCCAAACGTCCAGCGTCGCCGCCCAGCGTCGTCGCCGAATATTTTCCAAGTTTGGCACTCTTTCGCTCAATAAACTTGGTTCCTTTTCGCTTCCCAGAAGCGCGGGTCTCCAATACGTGAGATGGGCTGCAATAGCCAGCACTAATCCACTAAGAAAGGCTTGTAGAGCCTCTAATCCTTGAGAGCAGACCGAGGCACGTCCTGTCGCTTCCAAGGTCGGGTCAACTCTGACGTTGGCGCCGCCCGGGGCACACGGTGACGTCACGGTGGGCCTTGATTGGTCGCCCGCGACCTAAGTCGGCCAATCCGCGATCGGCTAGTGTCCCTTCCAAAAGGTCATATCTGCATTAGGGGATACTCTTTCATTTTATATCAGGGCGCCAATTTCCCCTTATTTACAACTTATAATGTAACTTTCTTCCTTTAACTGGCATCCGGTCTGGTCGCCACATATGTCAATAGACTCCCTGAACCTCAGAGAATCAGTAGGGAGAGCTGATATGACTCTTAAAGCAGGAAAACGAAAGAGATAGGAGAGGGCACCGTAACAAAATATATATATATATATATATATATATATATATATATATATATATATATATATATATATATATATATATATATATAAATATATATATATATATATATATATATATATATATATATATATATATATATATATATATATATATATATATATATATATATATATATATATATATGTCGTACCTAGTAGCCAGAACTCACTTCTCAGCCTACTATTCAAGGCCCGATTTGCCTAATAAGCCAAGTTTTCCTGAATTAATATATTTACTATAATTTTTTTCTTATGAAATGATAAAGCAACCCTTTTCTCTATGTATGAGGTCAATTTTTTTTTGTTCGAGTTAAAATTAACGTAGATATATGACCGAACCTAACCAACCCTACCTAACCTAACCTAACCTATATTTATAGGTAAGGTTAGGTTAGGTAGCCAAAAAAAGCTAGGTTAGGTTAGGTTAGGTAGGTTAGGTAGACGAAAAAACATTAATTCATGAAAACTTGGCTTATTAGGAAAATCGGGCCTTGAATAGTAGGCTGAGAAGTGCGTTCTGGCTATTAGGTACGACATATATATATATATATATATATATTTATATATGTCGTACCTAGTAGCCAGAACGCACTTCTCAGTCTACTATGCAAGGCCCAATTTGCCTAATAAGCCAAGTTTTCATGAATTAATTGTTTTTCGACTACCTAACCTACCTAACCTAACCTAACCTAACTTTTTCGGCTACCTAACCTAACCTAACCTATAGAGATAGGTTAGGTTAGGTTAGGTAGGGTTGGTTTGGTTCGGTCATATATCTACGTTAATTTTAACTCCAATAAAAAAAATTGACCTCATACATAATGAAATGGGTAGCTTTATCATTTTATAAGAAAAAAATTAGAGAAAATATATTAATTCAGAAAAACTTTGCTTATTAGGCAAATCGGGCCTTGCATAGTAGGCTGAGAAGTGCGTTCTGGCTACTAGGTACGACATATATATATATATATATATATATATATATATATATATATATATATGTCGTACCTAGTAGCCAGAACTCACTTCTCAGCCTACTATTCATGGCCCGATTTGCCTAATAAGCCAAGTTTTCCTGAATTAATATATTTACTATAATTTTTTTCTTATGAAATGATAAAGCAACCCTTTTCTCTATGTATGAGGTCAATTTTTTTTTATTGGAGTTAAAATTAACGTAGATATATGACCGAACCTAACCAACCCTACCTAACCTAACCTAACCTATATTTATAGGTAAGGTTAGGTTAGGTAGCCAAAAAAAGCTAGGTTAGGTTAGGTTAGGTAGGTTAGGTAGACGAAAAAACATTAATTCATGAAAACTTGGCTTATTAGGCAAATCGGGCCTTGAATAGTAGGCTGAGAAGTGCGTTCTGGCTATTAGGTACGACATATATATATATATATATATATATATATATATATATATATATATATATATATATATATATATATATATATATATATATATATATATATATTTATAAGACACACGATAATATATGACATAATTTGTACTCCTTACAACTCAAGGTCATTCTGAAGTTTGTAACTTAGTTAATAAAGCTCCCAAGCGGGCTCTGGATACCCTATGGCTCACAGTCCCAACCCTGGAGCAGTGCACACCTCCACCACACCTACCCACCGGTGACACACATATATAAACCTCCAGGAAACTTGGACTCTCTCTCTTATAAAACGTCACCAAAGACTGCTTGAGTACTCTACCCTATCTTGCATCCCTGTTATAATAGTATGGTGGCTTATCTGACAATACAGCCGGAGATAAGCCCTCAGTTAGCAAGGTCTGGTCGTCCAAGATACACCTCCCCTCAAGTCAAGATGGCGTCCACCGCTCTTGCGTCATCGCCCCTTAATACTCTATGCTTTACATTTCAACCAAACCCTTTATTGACTTTATTTACCATATTCCCCATGCAGGATTTTTGATTGAGTCCATTTTTCCCTCACATAGGCTATTCCGGTTCACATTATTCCTAAGAATCTCCAGCTGAGAAGGTACTACTTTGCTTGGCGGAGTATGACTGGTGACACTCGGCCTCCCAGATATCAGCTGTAGATTTATTCCAATAAAACACTGTCCACTGTGTCCACTAGGAATTTATAATTGAAACTAACCTTCACAGGAGATAAGGTTCGCAATAGACACTCAACACGCAGAAAACTATATTTTTCCTCAGACTGACACAGAGAGGCAGAGACAAAGACATCTAGTGACAGAGACAAACAGTAGAAAAATGGATGGATATATGGCTGGAAAGATGGATAGACAGATAAAAAGATGGATGGGTTAATGGTTGTCTAGGTAGAAGGATAGATAGACGAAAAAATAGATGGAAATATAGTTGGCATGATTAACAGATAGAGAGATAATTAAGTGCATGGATAGATAGATGAATAGAAATCTAGTTGGAAAGATAGTGAGATAGATGAATAGAATGCTAGTTGGAAAGATTACTAGATAGATAGATAGATGGATAGATTAATGAATAGATGGATAGTTGAATAGATTAATGTATAGATGTTGAAAGGAGTACAGGCCGGATCACGGACAGAGTTTGTCGTGATCCGGCCTGAACTCCTCTTGACATACCAGAAAACCTTCTAAGGAAACTACTCCAAGCTTCTACTAAAGAGGCACCCTTCTTGAGCCCGGATGGGCACATGTATAAGCAAGTAGATGGGGTCGCCATGGGTTCTCCCCTAGGTGTCCTGTTAGCAAACTTCTACATGGGTACCATCGAGCAAAAAGTCTTAGTCGACATGAACTTGAAACCGGCCATATACTGCAGGTATGTTGACGACATTTTTACACAGGTACCTGATGTCAGACATCTGCAGGAGCTG
This sequence comes from Procambarus clarkii, assembly GCF_040958095.1. Classification (NCBI taxonomy): domain Eukaryota; kingdom Metazoa; phylum Arthropoda; class Malacostraca; order Decapoda; family Cambaridae; genus Procambarus; species Procambarus clarkii. Next base: position 3,400,540 of record NC_091219.1, read on the forward strand.
AAGGAGGCATTTGAGCAGAATTCTGTGTTGCGTTTCACTTACGAGATGGAGAAGGATGGGAAGCTGCCCTTTCTAGATGTAACAGTCATGGAAAGGGGCGGAGGTTTCCACACTGCAGTCTACACTAAGGAAACAAACATAGAAATGTGCCTAAATGCCAACAGTGACTGCCCAGACCGGTACAAGAGGAGTGTTGTTAACGCTTATGTCGACCGTGCTCTCAGCCACAGCTCAGGATGGAAGCAAGTCGACGAAGAACTCTGTAGGGTAAGGCAAGTCCTAGTCAACAACGGCTTCTCCAATGGTTTCGTTGAAGACATCATAAGAAGGAAAGTGAAACGCCATGCACCCTCTGAAGAGACAACTAACACAACACCTATACCCCCTATAAGACTATTTTACAGGAACTTCTTTTCCACAGCTCATTAAACGGAGGAAAGGGTCCTGAAAGATATTGTTAATAGAAACGTTATCGCTACAGACAAAAATCAGAAGATACAACTGACGATTTACTATAAATACAAAAAAACGGCCAGCCTACTCATGAGAAACTCTCCAGACACAAAGCAGAACGCTTTAAAAGAGACCAACGTCGTCTATGCCTTCAAATGCCCTCTTGGGGACTGTAAGCCTCAAAGAATTCAGTACATAGGCAAGACAACAACATCTCTTTCCAGGTGTTTAACGATGCATAAGCAACAGGGCTCCATTAAGGAACATATAATCTCTTCCCACAACCAAACCATCACCAGAGAAATCTTGGCAAACAACACAGAAATCATCGATAGATACAGCGATAGCTGGCGGCTTGACATCTGCGAGGCACTACACATCAAGAAGTCAACACCAGCAATCAACAGCCAATTAATGCACAACTATATTCTGCCCACTTCAAGACTCCGCTCCAATATAGAAGCATCAAGAAATATGGGCCAATAGGCCCTCTGCAATTACTTCCATTCTTACCTTCAATACCCATTATTTCGTGTTCTGTCTTGTGTTGAAAGTTTGTTTTCACCTCATCCAAAATTGTTGTAACATATCACCTCACCCAAATGCAGGTATAAAAAATCGAAGATGTTTAAGCTCTATTCAGTTATAGTTCAGTTGTGTGTGTGTAAACTAATGTCTTTGAAAATGTAATAAGTTTTACGAAACGCGCTTAAGTGTCGCGTCAGACTAGAAATAAAAATGAATTTTGGAGAATTGATTTTTCAATTACCATCAACAGTGAAAAGAAACATAAGAAAGATCGAGAAAATTCGTGTTAGAATTATTGATCTTACTTTTTCAGTCACATATACATATATATATATACATATATATACATATATATATATATATATATATATATATATATATATATATATATATATATATATATATATATATATATATATATATATATATATATATATATATATATTTATATAAATATATATATATATATATATATATTTATATAAATATATATATATATATATATATATTTATATATGTATATATATATATATATATATATATATATATATATATATATATATATCTATATATATATATATATATATATATATATATATATATATATATATATATATATATATATATATATATATATATCTATATATATATATATATATATATATATATATATATATATATATATATATATATATATATATATATATATATATATATATATATATATATATATATATATATATATATATATATATATATTGTGACGGTAACGCGTTGGTGTTCGGCTGTTTAAGGCTAGGGGTATGGCCTCGTCACATAGTTATAAAAAAAAATAGAAAAACTGGAACTTCGTCTGTGGTAAGGTAAGGAGAAGACACACAAAAAACAAGTAAACTTTAACAATGAAATTTTAATTACGTTAAATAAATCAAAACATGAAAAAATGGACAAACAAATTTGTATAATAAAATCAATCAATCAAAATAATAAGAATAATTAAATGACACAATGAAAAGTTACATTAAGGCAAAATAACAAGAAGTGCAATACAAAATAAAGGGAAGGTGCTGGAATAATGGCTTTAAGCTACCACCTCTCTCAGTACACGCTAACGTCTAGCCGGGAGGAGTGGTAACCACGAAAGCACTGAATATTCTGAGGTCTGAGGTCGTGGCGACCCCAGACATCAAGTAGTATGGGGGGGGTGGAGTGCAGTTGCAGCCCGGCCGGCGACCAATCAGCGGAGCCGGTAGCGATCAACAGGTAGTTTGGCGGTTTGAGTCTGAACAGGTGTCTCTGGCTGCAACGTTTTGCGCTCTGGCAAACCTTGGAGATGTTGTTGTCGTTGTTGGACATTCTTCCCTAGTAGTTTTATATAATTTCAACGACGTAATTGTGGAGGGAAGAGCAGGCTCAATCTCTTGAAGGAGATTATCGTCACAATATATATTAGTATATTTTGGTAGCAGTCTTTCCTGTAGACATATATTATTAAATATGACCGAAAAAGTAAGATTAATAATTCTAACACGAATTTTCTCAATCTTTCGTATATTTCTTTTCACTGTTGGAGGTAAATCAAAAATCAATTCTCCAAAATTCATTTTTATTTCTAGTCTGACGCGACACGAGCGCGTTTCGTAAAACTTATTACATTTTCAAAGACTTTAGTTCACAAATACACAACTGAATAGAACTTACCCATCTCCGATTTTATATCTACATTTGAGTGAGGTGGAAGGGGTGATGTGGCATTAACACAAGACAGAACAAGAGGTGGCATTAATAGGGTATTAATTTCATCAACACAAGACAGAACAAGAGGTGGTATTAATAGGGTATTAATTTCATCAACACAAGACAGAACACGAAACAATGGGTATTGAATAGAAGTGTTTGTAGAAAGCCTATTGGTCCATATTTCTTGATGCTTCTATATTGGAGCGGAGTCTTGAGGTGGGTAGAATATAGTTGTGCAATAATTGGCTGTTGATTGCTGGTGTTGACTTCTTGATGTGTAGTGCCTCGCAAACGTCAAGCCGCCTGCTATCGCTGTATCTATCGATGATTTCTGTGTTGTTTACTAGGATTTCTCTGGCGATGGTTTGGTTATGGGAAGAGATTATATGTTCCTTAATGAAGCCCTGTTGCTTATGCATCGTTAAACGCCTAGAAAGAGATGTTGTTGTCTTGCCTATATACTGGGTTTTTTGGAGCTTACAGTCCCCAAGTGGGCATTTGAAGGCATAGACGACGTTAGTCTCTTTTAAAGCGTTCTGTTTTGTGTCTGGAGAGTTTCTCATGAGTAGGCTGGCCGTTTTTCTGGTTTTATAGTAAATCGTCAGTTGTATCCTCTGATTTTTGTCTGTAGGAATAACGTTTCTATTAACAATATCTTTCAGGACCCTTTCCTCCATTTTATGAGCTGTGGAAAAGAAGTTCCTGTAAAATAGTCTAATAGGGGGTATAGGTGTTGTGTTAGTTGTCTCTTCAGAGGTTGCATGGCTTTTCACTTTCCTTCTTATGATGTCTTCGATGAAACCATTGGAGAAGCCGTTATTGACTAGGACCTGCCTTACCCTACAGAGTTCTTCGTCGACTTGCTTCCATTCTGAGCTGTGGCTGAGAGCACGGTCGACGTATGCGTTAACAACACTCCTCTTGTACCTGTCGGGGCAGTCGCTGTTGGCATTTAGGCACATTCCTATGTTTGTTTCCTTAGTGTAGACTGCAGTGTGGAAACCTCCGCCCTTTTCCATGACTGTTACATCTAGAAAAGGCAGCTTCCCATCCTTTTCCGTCTCGTAAGTGAAACGCAGCACGGAACTCTGCTCAAATGCCTCCTTCAGCTCCTGCAGATGTCTGACATCAGGTACCTGTGTAAAAATGTCGTCAACATACCTGCAGTATATGGCCGGTTTCAAGTTCATGTCGACTAAGACTTTTTGCTCGATGGTACCCATGTAGAAGTTTGCAAACAGGACACCTAGGGGAGAACCCATGGCGACCCCATCTACTTGCTTATACATGTGCCCATCCGGGCTCAAGAAGGGTGCCTCTTTAGTACAAGCTTGGAGTAGTTTCCTCAGAATACTTTCTGGCATGTCAAGAGGAGTACAGGCTGGATCACGATACACTCTGTCGGCTATCATTCCGATTGTCTCGTCCACAGGTACGTTGGTAAACAGCGATTCTACGTCCAACGAGGCTCTTATCCCTGTGGCCCGTGTGCCCCGCAGTAAGTCCACAAATTCCTTTGGAGACTTCAGGCTGAAGGCGCAAGGAACATAAGGAGACAGCAGGCCGTTGAGTCGCTTCGCCAGTCTGTACGTGGGTGTGGGTATCTGGCTAATGATTGGCTGAAGTGGGTTTCCAGGCTTGTGCGTCTTGACATTTCCATACGCATATCCAGGTTTATATTCCCCAATGATCTTTGGCAGGTGGAGTCCGGATTTCTTGGCATTCACAGTTTCGATCAGTTTGTTGACCTTTGCTTTTAATTCGGAGGTTTCCACACTGCAGTCTACACTAAGGAAACAAACATAGGAATGTGCCTAAATGCCAACAGCGACTGCCCCGACAGGTACAAGAGGAGTGTTGTTAACGCATACGTCGACCGTGCTCTCAGCCACAGCTCAGAATGGAAGCAAGTCGACGAAGAACTCTGTAGGGTAAGGCAGGTCCTAGTCAATAACGGCTTCTCCAATGGTTTCATCGAAGACATCATAAGAAGGAAAGTGAAAAGCCATGCAACCTCTGAAGAGACAACTAACACAACACCTATACCCCCTATTAGACTATTTTACAGGAACTTCTTTTCCACAGCTCATAAAATGGAGGAAAGGGTCCTGAAAGATATTGTTAATAGAAACGTTATTCCTACAGACAAAAATCAGAGGATACAACTGACGATTTACTATAAAACCAGAAAAACGGCCAGCCTACTCATGAGAAACTCTCCAGACACAAAACAGAACGCTTTAAAAGAGACTAACGTCGTCTATGCCTTCAAATGCCCACTTGGGGACTGTAAGCTCCAAAAAACCCAGTATATAGGCAAGACAACAACATCTCTTTCTAGGCGTTTAACGATGCATAAGCAACAGGGCTCCATTAAGGAACATATAATCTCTTCCCATAACCAAACCATCGCCAGAGAAATCCTAGTAACCAACACAGAAATCATCGATAGATACAGCGATAGCAGGCGGCTTGACGTTTGCGAGGCACTACACATCAAGAAGTCAACACCAGCAATCAACAGCCAATTATTGCACAACTATATTCTACCCACCTCAAGACTCCGCTCCAATATAGAAGCATCAAGAAATATGGACCAATAGGCTTTCTACAAACACTTCTATTCAATACCCATTGTTTCTGTTCTGTCTTGTGTTGATACTTTTAATACCCTATTAATATCCCCTCCTGTTCTGTCTTGTGTTAATGCCACATCACCCTTCCCACCTCACTCAAATGTAGATATAATATCAGAGAGACGTAAGTTCTAATCAGTTGTGTATTTGTGAAGTCTTTGAAAATGTAATAAGTTTTACGAAACGCGCCCGTGTCGCGTCAGACTAGAAATAAAAATGAATTTTGGAGAAGTGATTTTTGATTTACCTCCAACAGTGAAGCGTAATGTACGAAAGATTGAGAAAATTCGTGTTAGAATTATTAATCTTACTTTTTCGGTCATTTTTAATAATATATATATATATATATATATATATATATATATATATATATATATATATATATATATATATATATATATATATATATATATATATATATATATATATATATATATATATATATATTTATATATATATATGTCGTACCTAGTAGCCAGAATGCACTTCTATGCCTACTATTCAAGGCCCGATTTGCCTAATAAGCCATGTTTTCATGAATTAATTGTTTTTCGACTACCTAACCTACCTAACCTAACCTAACCTAACTTTTTCGGCTAACAAACCAAACCTAACCTATAAAGATAGGTTAGGTTAGGTTAGGTAGGGTTGGTTAGGTTCGGTCATATATCTACGTTAATTTTAACTCCAATAAAAAAATTTACCTCATACATAATGAAATGTGTAGCTTTATCATTTCATAAGAAAAAAAAATGAAAAAATATATTAATTCAGGAAAACTTGGCTTATTAGGCAAATCGGGCCTTGAATAGTAGGCCAAAAAGTGAGTTCTGGCTACTAGGTACGACATATATATATATATATATATATATATATATATATATATATATATATATATATATATATATATGTCGTACCTAGTAGCCAGAACGCACTTGTCAGCCTACTATGCAAGGCCCGATTTGCCTAGTAAGCCAAGTTTTCATGAATTAATTGTTTTTTGACTACCTAACCTACCTAACCTAACCTAACCTAACTTTTTCGGCTACCTAACCTAACCTAACCTATAAAGATAGGTTAGGTTAGGTTAGGTAGGGTTGGTTAGGTTCGGTCATATATCTACGTTAATTTTAACTCGAATAAAAAAAATTGACCTGGTACATAATGAAATGGGTAGCTTTATCATTTCATAAGAAAAAAATTAGAGAAAATATATTAATTCAGGAACACTTGGCTTATTAGGCAAATCGGGCCTTGAATGGTAGGCTGAGAAGTGCGTTCTGGCTACTAGGTACGACATATATATATATATATATATATATATATATATATATATATATATATATATATATATATATATATATATATATATATATATATATATATATATATATATATATATGTCGTACCTAGTAGCCAGAACGCACTTCTCAGCCTACTATGCAAGGCCCGATTTGCCTAATAAGCCAAGATTTCAAGAATTAATTGTTTTTCGACTACCTAACCTAACCTAACCTAACTTTTTCGGCTACCTAACCTAACCTAACCTATAATGATAGGTTAGGTTAGGTTTGGTAGGGTTGGTTAGGTTCGGTCATATATCTACGTCAATTTTAACTCCAATAAAAAAAAATTGACCTCATATATAATGAAGTGGGTAGCTTTATCATTTCATAAACAAAAAATTAGAGAAAATATATTAATTCATGAAAACTTGGCTTATTAGGCAAATCGGGCCTTGCATAGTAGGCTGAGAGGTGCGTTCTGGCTATTAGGAACGACATATATATATATATATATATATATATATATATATATATATATATATATATATATATATATATATATATATATATATATATATATATATATATATATATATATATATGTATATATATATATATATATATATATATATATATATATATATATATATATATATATATTATTAAATATGACCGAAAAAGTAAGATTAATAATTCTAACATGAATTTTCTCAATCTTTCGTACATTACGCTTCACTGTTGGAGGTAAATCAAAAATCACTTCTCCAAAATTCATTTTTTATTTCTAGTCTGACGCGACACGGGCGCGTTTCGTAAAACTTATTACATTTTCAAAGACTTCACAAATACACAACTGATTAGAACTTACGTCTCTCTGATATTATATCTACATTTGAGTGAGGTGGGAAGGATGATGTGGCATTATCAACACAAGACAGAACAGGAGGGGATATTAATAGGGTATTAAAAGTATCAACACAAGACAGAACAGAAACAATGGGTATTGAATAGAAGTGTTTGTAGAAAGCCTATTGGTCCATATTTCTTGATGCTTCTATATTGGGGCGGAGTCTTGAGGTGGGTAGAATATAGTTGTGCAATAATTGGCTGTTGATTGCTGGTGTTGACTTCTTGATGTGTAGTGCCTCGCAAACGTCAAGCCGCCTGCTATCGCTGTATCTATCGATGATTTCTGTGTTGTTTACTAGGATTTCTCTGGCGATGGTTTGGTTATGGGAAGAGATTATATGTTCCTTAATGGAGCCCTGTTGCTTATGCATCGTTAAACGCCTGGAAAGAGATGTTGTTGTCTTGCCTATATACTGGGTTTTTTGGAGCTTACAGTCCCCAAGTGGGCATTTGAAGGCATAGACGACGTTAGTCTTTTTTAAAGCGTTCTGTTTTGTGTCTGGAGAGTTTCTCATGAGTAGGCTGGCCGTTTTTCTGGTTTTATAGTAAATCGTCAGTTGTATCTTCTGATTTTTGTCTGTAGGGATAACGTTTCTATTAACAATATCTTTCAGGACCCTTTCCTCCGTTTTATGAGCTGTGGAAAAGAAGTTCCTGTAAAATAGTCTAATAGGGGGTATAGGTGTTGTGTTAGTTGTCTCTTCAGAGGTTGCATGGCTTTTCACTTTCCTTCTTATGATGTCTTCGATGAAACCATTTGAGAAGCCGTTATTGACTAGGACCTGCCTTACCCTACAGAGTTCTTCGTCGACTTGCTTCCATTCTGAGCTGTGGCTGAGAGCACGGTCGACGTATGCGTTAACAACACTCCTCTTGTACCTGTCGGGGCAGTCGCTGTTGGCATTTAGGCACATTCCTATGTTTGTTTCCTTAGTGTAGACTGCAGTGTGGAAACCTCCGCCCTTTTCCATGACTGTTACATCTAGAAAAGGCAGCTTCTCATCCTTTTCCGTCTCGTAAGTGAAACGCAGCACGGAACTCTGCTCAAATGCCTCCTTCAGCTCCTGCAGATGTCTGACATCAGGTACCTGTGTAAAAATATCGTCAACATACCTGCAGTATATGGCCGGTTTCAAGTTCATGTCGACTAAGACTTTTTGCTCGATGGTACCCATGTAGAAGTTTGCAAACAGGACACCTAGGGGAGAACCCATGGCGACCCCATCTACTTGCTTATACATGTGCCCATCCGGGCTCAAGAAGGGTGCCTCTTTAGTACAAGCTTGGAGTAGTTTCCTCAGAATACTTTCTGGCATGTCAAGAGGAGTACAGGCTGGATCACGATACACTCTGTCGGCTATCATTCCGATTGTCTCGTCCACAGGTACGTTGGTAAATAGCGATTCTACGTCCAACGAGGCTCTTATCCCTGTGGCCCGTGTGCCCCGCAGTAAGTCCACAAATTCCTTTGGAGACTTCAGGCTGAAGGCGCAAGGAACATAAGGAGTCAGCAGGCCGTTGAGTCGCTTCGCCAGTCTGTACGTGGGTGTGGGTATCTGGCTAATGATTGGCCGAAGTGGGTTTCCAGGCTTGTGCGTCTTGACATTTCCATACGCATATCCAGGTTTATATTCCCCAATGATCTTTGGCAGGTGGAGTCCGGATTTCTTGGCGTTCACAGTTTCGATCAGTTTGTTGACCTTTGCTTTTAATTCGGCTGTAGTGTCCTTCGTTACCCTTTGGAACTTAGTTTGGTCAGAGAGTATGATGTTCATTTTCGCCAGATATTCGTCTTTTTTAAGAATGACATATATTGGCGACTTGTCACCTCTCCTGACAACTATCTCCTTGTTCTCACGAAGGCTTTTAGCTGCCGCTTTAAGCTCGGGGGACAGTATGGTGCTTCTGTAGTTGCCTCGATTCTTTCCTCCTTCTGCAATAAGTTCTGCTTGTAAGGTATCTTTGGTAGTGACCTTCTTTTGTGTCTCGAGGTCGAATATGTCGTCCAACAGAATTTCCAACTCTACTTTCCGGGCCATTTCACTCGGTCTGGACATAACATGACAGTTTATGCCCAGATTTAGGAGAGTGACTTGGTCCTCAGTGAGGTTAATTCCTGCAAGGTTCAGGAAGCCATCTCTTGGTCGTGGAATTGCCATAGGTCCTCCATATAATGTTGTTAGTTTCTTGATAATCCTTGTTTCAGTGCTGAGGTGATGTTGGTCTGTGAGGATGTCGAGGTGTTGTTCAATGCGGGTACGGATACTATGGTCGATGTTGCTATTTCTCCACTCGTTTGTAGCATGAAGTAGTTGCGTTTTGTTGTCTTTGATTTCATTCTCTGCCTTGTATATCTGATCACGAATCAGATCCTGGCGATATTTTATCGTGAAGGCTTGATTCCTTGCTGCTGGGTCGTGCACTTTAATATTAGTATATTTTGGTAGCAGTCTTTCCTGTAGACATATATTATTAAATATGACCGAAAAAGTAAGATTAATAATTCTAACACGAATTTTCTCAATCTTTCGTACATTACGCTTCACTGTTGGAGGGAAATCAAAAATCACTTCTCCAAAATTCATTTTTTTATTTCTAGTCTGACGCGACACGGGCGCGTTTCGTAAAACTTATTACATTTTCAAAGACTTCACAAATACACAACTGATTAGAACTTACGTCTCTCTGATATTATATCTACATTTGAGTGAGGTGGGAAGGATGATGTGGCATTATCAACACAAGACAGAACAGGAGGGGATATTAATAGGGTATTAAAAGTATCAACACAAGACAGAACAGAAACAATGGGTATTGAATAGAAGTGTTTGTAGAAAGCCTATTGGTCCATATTTCTTGATGCTTCTATATTGGGGCGGAGTCTTGAGGTGGGTAGAATATAGTTGTGCAATAATTGGCTGTTGATTGCTGGTGTTGACTTCTTGATGTGTAGTGCCTCGCAAACGTCAAGCCGCCTGCTATCGCTGTATCTATCGATGATTTCTGTGTTGTTTACTAGGATTTCTCTGGCGATGGTTTGGTTATGGGAAGAGATTATATGTTCCTTAATGGAGCCCTGTTGCTTATGCATCGTTAAACGCCTGGAAAGAGATGTTGTTGTCTTGCCTATATATTGGGTTTTTTGGAGCTTACAGTCCCCAAGTGGGCAATTGAAGGCATAGACGACGTTAGTCTCTTTTAAAGCGTTCTGTTTTGTGTCTGGAGAGTTTCTCATGAGTAGGCTGGCCGTTTTTACGGTTTTATAGTAAATCGTCAGTTGTATCTTCTGATTTTTGTCTGTAGGGATAACGTTTCTATCGTTTCAATAAAACGGAGGAAAGGGTCCTGAAAGATATTGTTAATAGAAACGTTATCCCTACAGACAAAAATCAGAAGATACAACTGACGATTTACTATTAAACCAGAAAAACGGCCAGCCTACTCATGAGAAACTCTCCAGACACAAAACAGAACGCTTTAAAAGAGACTAACGTCGTCTATGCCTTCAAATGCCCACTTGGGGACTGTAAGCTCCAAAAAACCCAGTATATAGGCAAGACAACAACATCTCTTTCCAGGCGTTTAACGATGCATAAGCAACAGGGCTCCATTAAGGAACATATAATCTCTTCCCATAACCAAACCATCGCCAGAGAAATCCTAGTAAACAACACAGAAATCATCGATAGATACAGCGATAGCAGGCGGCTTGACGTTTGCGAGGCACTACACATCAAGAAGTCAACACCAGCAATCAACAGCCAATTATTGCACAACTATATTCTACCCACCTCAAGACTCCGCCCCAATATAGAAGCATCAAGAAATATGGACCAATAGGCTTTCTACAAACACTTCTATTCAATACCCATTGTTTCTGTTCTGTCTTGTGTTGATACTTTTAATACCCTATTAATATCCCCTCCTGTTCTGTCTTGTGTTGATAATGCCACATCATCCTTCCCACCTCACTCAAATGTAGATATAATATCAGAGAGACGTAAGTTCTAATCAGTTGTGTATTTGTGAAGTCTTTGAAAATGTAATAAGTTTTACGAAACGCGCCCGTGTCGCGTCAGACTAGAAATAAAAAATGAATTTTGGAGAAGTGATTTTTTATTTACCTCCAACAGTGAAGCGTAATGTACGAAAGATTGAGAAAATTCGTGTTAGAATTATTAATCTTACTTTTTCGGTCATATTTAATAATATATGTCTACAGGAAAGACTGCTACCAAAATATACTAATATTAAAGTGCACGACCCAGCAGCAAGGAATCAAGCCTTCACGATAAAATATCGCCAGGATCTGATTCGTGATCAGATATACAAGGCAGAGAATGAAATCAAAGACAACAAAACGCAACTACTTCATGCTACAAACGAGTGGAGAAATAGCAACATCGACCATAGTATCCGTACCCGCATTGAACAACACCTCGACATCCTCACAGACCAACATCACCTCAGCACTGAAACAAGGATTATCAAGAAACTAACAACATTATATGGAGGACCTATGGCAATTCCACGACCAAGAGATGGCTTCCTGAACCTTGCAGGAATTAACCTCACTGAGGACCAAGTCACTCTCCTAAATCTGGGCATAAACTGTCATGTTATGTCCAGACCGAGTGAAATGGCCCGGAAAGTAGAGTTGGAAATTCTGTTGGACGACATATTCGACCTCGAGACACAAAAGAAGGTCACTACCAAAGATACCTTACAAGCAGAACTTATTGCAGAAGGAGGAAAGAATCGAGGCAACTACAGAAGCACCATACTGTCCCCCGAGCTTAAAGCGGCAGCTAAAAGCCTTCGTGAGAACAAGGAGATAGTTGTCAGGAGAGGTGACAAGTCGCCAATATATGTCATTCTTAAAAAAGACGAATATCTGGCGAAAATGAACATCATACTCTCTGACCAAACTAAGTTCCAAAGGGTAACGAAGGACACTACAGCCGAATTAAAAGCAAAGGTCAACAAACTGATCGAAACTGTGAACGCCAAGAAATCCGGACTCCACCTGCCAAAGATCATTGGGGAATATAAACCTGGATATGCGTATGGAAATGTCAAGACTCACAAGCCTGGAAACCCACTTCGGCCAATCATTAGCCAGATACCCACACCCACGTACAGACTGGCGAAGCGACTCAACGGCCTGCTGACTCCTTATGTTCCTTGCGCCTTCAGCCTGAAGTCTCCAAAGGAATTTGTGGACTTACTGCGGGGCACACGGGCCACAGGGATAAGAGCCTCGTTGGACGTAGAATCGCTATTTACCAACGTACCTGTGGACGAGACAATCGGAATGATAGCCGACAGAGTGTATCGTGATCCAGCCTGTACTCCTCTTGACATGCCAGAAAGTATTCTGAGGAAACTACTCCAAGCTTGTACTAAAGAGGCACCCTTCTTGAGCCCGGATGGGCACATGTATAAGCAAGTAGATGGGGTCGCCATGGGTTCTCCCCTAGGTGTCCTGTTTGCAAACTTCTACATGGGTACCATCGAGCAAAAAGTCTTAGTCGACATGAACTTGAAACCGGCCATATACTGCAGGTATGTTGACGATATTTTTACACAGGTACCTGATGTCAGACATCTGCAGGAGCTGAAGGAGGCATTTGAGCAGAGTTCCGTGCTGCGTTTCACTTACGAGACGAAAAAGGATGGGAAGCTGCCTTTTCTAGATGTAACAGTCATGGAAAAGGGCGGAGGTTTCCACACTGCAGTCTACACTAAGGAAACAAACATAGGAATGTGCCTAAATGCCAACAGCGACTGCCCCGACAGGTACAAGAGGAGTGTTGTTAACGCATACGTCGACCGTGCTCTCAGCCACAGCTCAGAATGGAAACAAGTCGACAAAGAACTCTGTAGGGTAAGGCAGGTCCTAGTCAATAACGGCTTCTCCAATGGTTTCATCGAAGACATCATAAGAAGGAAAGTGAAAAGCCATGCAACCTCTGAAGAGACAACAAACACAACACCTATACCCCCTATTAGACTATTTTACAGGAACTTCTTTTCCACAGCTCGTAAAACGGAGGAAAGGGTCCTGAAAGATATTGTTAATAGAAACGTTATCCCTACAGACAAAAATCAGAAGATACAACTGACGATTTAATATAAAACCAGAAAAACGGCCAGCCTACTCATGAGAAACTCTCCAGACACAAAACAGAACGCTTTAAAAGAGACTAACGTCGTCTATGCCTTCAAATGCCCACTTGGGGACTGTAAGCTCCAAAAAACCCAGTATATAGGCAAGACAACATCTCTTTCCAGGCGTTTAACGATGCATAAGCAACAGGGCTCCATTAAGGAACATATAATCTCTTCCCATAACCAAACCATCGCCAGAGAAATCCTAGTAAACAACACAGAAATCATCGATAGATACAGCGATAGCAGGCGGCTTGACGTTTGCGAGGCACTACACATCAAGAAGTCAACACCAGCAATCAACAGCCAATTATTGCACAACTATATTCTACCCACCTCAAGACTCCGCCCCAATATAGAAGCATCAAGAAATATGGACCAATAGGCTTTCTACAAACACTTCTATTCAATACCCATTGTTTCTGTTCTGTCTTGTGTTGATACTTTTAATACCCTATTAATATCCCCTCCTGTTCTGTCTTGTGTTGATAATGCCACATCATCCTTCCCACCTCACTCAAATGTAGATATAATATCAGAGAGACGTAAGTTCTAATCAGTTGTGTATTTGTGAAGTCTTTGAAAATGTAATAAGTTTTACGAAACACGCCCGTGTCGCGTCAGACTAGAAATAAAAAATGAATTTTGGAGAAGTGATTTTTGATTTACCTCCAACAGTGAAGCGTAATGTACGAAAGATTGAGAAAATTCGTGTTAGAATTATTAATCTTACTTTTTCGGTCATATTTAATAATATATGTCTACAGGAAAGACTGCTACCAAAATATACTAATATATATATATATATATATATATATATATATATATATATATATATATATATATATATATATATATATATATATATATATATATATATGGCATCACCATATACTCATGGAAGGAGGGTAGACAGTTGGTGTGGGACTACACGTGTGTATCCACCCTGGCTGACACCTATGTACACTTCGGAGCTGATCAAGCAGGTGGGGCGGCCAACCACAGGGAAACAGCAAAATCACTCAAGTACAGGCGACTGGAAGGTCAATACCTCTTTGTTCCCATAGCGGCTGAGACGCATGGCCCCTGGGGCAAGAGTGCCATGGGATTTCTCAAGGAATTGGGTTCCAAGCTCATTGACGTCACCAGAGACCCAAGGGCTTCCAGTTTTTTATTTCAGCGTCTCAGTGTGGCGATCCAGAGGGGAAATGCTTGCTGCGTCCTCGGTTCCTGTCCAGAAGCGGAGGAGCTTCAAGAGATCAATAACCTTTAGGCATTTGTCTTGTATGTTTTGTAACCTTTAAATACACAATAAAGGAAAAAAAAAAAAAAAAAAAAAGGGAAGGGGGTGGTAGGAGAAAAGCACACAGAAACTGTATTGGAGGGGACCTACATTCCCTCCAATGCGTTATGTGTGGTTTCCTCCGAGGCTATGGGTCCCCCTTCTTCCAGCCAGAGGTGGTACTCCCTTCTATATAAAAATATATATATATATATATATATATATATATATATATATATATATATATATATATATATATATATATATATATATATATATATATATATATATATATATATATATATATATATATATATATATATGACAATGTCAGACCACGGAGGAAAAATGAAACAGGAAATTTCCTTAAGTACTTTCGTATATTAAATACATCTTCAGAAGGTGAAGATG
This sequence comes from Procambarus clarkii, assembly GCF_040958095.1. Taxonomy (NCBI): domain Eukaryota; kingdom Metazoa; phylum Arthropoda; class Malacostraca; order Decapoda; family Cambaridae; genus Procambarus; species Procambarus clarkii. The sequence continues at coordinate 3,415,956 of NC_091219.1, forward strand.
TATTTAATATACGAAAGTACTTAAGGAAATTTCCTGTTTCATTTTTCCTCCGTGGTCTGACATTGTCACATTCTTAATCACGTGTTTATTTTCGTGATATACACACACACATATATATATATATATATATATATATATATATATATATATATATATATATATATATATATATATATATATATATATATATATATATATATATATATATATATATATATTGTACATATAACTGGCAGTATACAGTAGATACTGTAGATACTAAATGTAAATACAGATTGTTATAACTGAACTTTCTAGTTGTTTTTTGTTTTATATAAATAAATGGTGGATAATTTAAACAAGTTTGCTTGTATTAAACATTTTACACATTAACAGGTAGTTCAAAAGCATATTTTAGGGAAGCTACTGCAGTATATTATTAGCAGTCGTTTGAATTCACTAGATGGTTGTGTGACTCTGTTAATAATTACTTCTGCATCCAATTCGTCTAACATTTCCTTTTCAATGAATAGCAACATGTAAGATTCCAAATTCGTCTCAGACAGTGAATTTCTTAGTCTTGTCTTCATGATCTTTAGCTGTGAAAATGTCCTTTCCCATTGGACTTGAGTAACTGATAGTGTGCAGATGACTTTATAAAGTTGATAAAGGTTATCATATGCCTTGCCATGAAGTCTGTTAGATGTCAAATATATTAGTGCACACGATGGGCAGCTGCTACAAATGTGACACTTGTTGCATCTGGAGTCCATATTCTCACCATCATTAAGATATAGCTTTAATACATCAAAGGTGGTAGCAAAAGAAAACAATTTCAATATTACTTGACTTTTGCAGATTTGTGAAGACAGCTTAATAATACCTTCCAAATCTTCATCTTCATTTCCCTCCTCTGCAATAGTTTAAACTTTGCTGGTCCAAGCAGAATAAATCTATATACAACTTTTTGTGTTGTATGAGGCGTGAATATAGTGACTGGACAATGCAGTCCATTATTAGGTTAAACAAATATACTAAAAAATCAGCAAGAGAATCTGAGGAGTTTCCTTCATCATCTATTAGCCGATCAGTCATTTTTCTTCTTTTGCCTGTAACTGGCAATGCTGTTTCCAAAGAGTCATTTTCCAATGTTTGATTTTCATTTAAATTCAACTGTGAAATCTTGTCATTATATTTATTTACAAATTCCAGTGCCATGCTGTGAACGTTGTCAAATGTTCTTGTCTGCTCCTTTAACTTTGTTGTAGCTGAATCTACTAAACGCTATGCAGTAAACATATATAAACCTCTTAGACCAAATAACATTTACAGATAAGTACAAAGATCAGATGTCTCTGATACGGAGAGTGAAAATGATGAGCCAGTAAGGGTCTTAAAGGCTAGGCCTACTACACCACTACTGCCCCCAGGCTGCTCCACCACTACTATAGAATACCATTACCGTACCTGTGTCACCTGCCGTTCCTGTATCCCAGGCTTCTGTTAGTGATAAATATACCAAAAATCTGATATACGTGAGACAGAGTGAAATTGATAACTCAGTGAGGGGTCTCCAATCCAAGGCTTCCACCACCACTACTATGGTGTCCACAGTCTACTCCACCACTGCCACAGCGTTCCATTGCAGCAGTTGTGCCACCTGCTGTTCCTCTTCCCCATGGGCATAGTGAAGATGACTCATTTTCTGGATTTAGTGACCAGGACTCAGACACTTGTAGCTGTGTTGTGTCTAGTGGTAGCAGGTTTCGTGGTGTTACTGGGCGGAGAAGTGCTGTCTCAGCGCCACACCCTGCCAAACGACGCCGTGCAATGTTGCATAAAGAAAGTGAGGGAAGATTAGCCTCTACCTCAACAGTACGTGCTCGCCTTGTGCAGGTTAGAAGATCTTCCTCTCCAAGCAAACGTAGTACTGTTGGAGGAAGGATTCATGCCCGTCGTGGTAGTGGTGATGGTGGAGTCAACGCCTCAAGCAGCACAATTGTACGCCAGTGGAATGATAGTAGCAATTTTGTCCCACAAATACCATCATTTGATGCTACAGATGTAGGTGTTACTGACCTTTTCCCTAAACTGGTGAAGATATGTCCAAAATGAACTATGTTACAGCAAATTTTGATGAGATGTTAGTGACACACATAATTCTGGATGCGAATAGATACGCGGCAAAACTCACTCTAAAGGAGAGAATGTCAGCTCATTCTCCCTTGCAGCGTTGGAAAGATTCAACTGTAGCATAATTGTATGTTTTTCTTGCCCTATACATGATGATGAAACATTAAAAAAACATGTCATTCAGAATTATTGGAACAAAGACAGTCTTGTTCCATCCTCAGTTCTTGGCAGGTATATGTCACGATGCAGGATTCTGCTAATTCTCAAGTGTCTGCATTTTGAAAACAGTGATAATGATATTGCAAACTGTAGACTGCGGATAGTGAGACACGTGTTCAGTGATTTGAAGGGAAAGTACAAAGATTTCAGTGAACCAGGCCAGCAGGTAGTGATTGACGAATAGCCTGTACTTTTCAAGGGCCGTCTGGCCTTCAGGCAGTATATTCCCTCTAAACATCACCAATTTGAACTCATATTCTTTGTTGTGTGTGAGTGTGAAGCAGTCATGGTGACAGATATGATACTTTATGCTGTCACAGACGTAGACATTCCCAGTAACGCTCCACTTGGGATTTCCAGGCAGTGTGGTAAAGACGCTGATGGCTCCACTACTGAACAAGAGGCACATTATATATGCAGAAATTTTTTATTCCAGTCCCTTGCTGACAAGGTTCCTATTAGATCATAATACTAGATTTTGTGGCACAGTCGTCACGAAGGCGAGAAATGTCTGTGTTTGATCAACCTGTTGCAGTAGGTGAGTGTCAGCTAAGAAAAAGCGACAGAATTTTAACAGTGAGGTGGAAAAACACACGTGAAGTGAACATGCTGACGACTGGTCTCACTTACGACATGGTTGACAGTGTCAAGGTTATCATACAACAAAACGAAAATTGTATACATCAAACTGTGGCTTGAACTATAATGTAAATAAGCGTTTGGTTGACAAATGTGGCATGATGATTGGTGCTGTGGAATATGTGCGGAAAAGTGTCAAGTGGACAAAGAAAATATTTTTTCACTATGTGGATGCAACTGTGCTGAACAATTTCAATATGTATTTAGTGACAAAAAAACAACAATGCCTGTTGCTTGTTAAGTTTGGAACAAGACGTTCATGTTGGAACAACAGGAGTTGCCACGCCAACAAGGCCTCATGCTGCTCCTCAATGCCTTCCTGTTGCTAACAAGAAGTCACCTGCATGTGGGGCTGCTACTGCTGTGAGGCGAGCAATGTCTTGTTGTGTTGTTGCAGCACCCAGGCACTCAGCTGCAGCTCGATCTACATTGATCCAGTGTCTAGGTGTACATCCCAGCTGGATTGCTTGTGGGCTTTTGATGATGGTGGTTGAAGTGACTGGCCTGCACGAGAGGCCCCCAAGACTTACGGGGAAAAAGGCATGTTTCCACTCGAAGTAATCGAGAGAGAGGTTGAGGACTTTTTCTATCATCGATTTCAGTAAGAGGCCATATTAACCTAGTTTTTGGCTACTGTAGAATGGTGAACACCTCAGAAAGTAGGTTAACCTGGGGATGGTCAGGCATCTGGTGATGAGGTAAAATGCATCATGAGCATCAATATTCTCAATCCTCCCATTCATCCTCTTAAGGTCGGTGATTTTCTTATCAAGGGCATCATCGATGGCTTTCAACCCCAGGGGGGCTCCTAAGAGTGTGCTGTCTTCAGGTTTAGTTATATGGATATTTGGCAGAACACCCTCTATTCTCTCTATGATGGCCTGGTTGGAACATATTACTTCGCACTTAAATAGGGTTCAGGATGAGGCCAAAAATTGCATCTTGCTCCTCGATTATTCTGATGTCCTCCAGGAGGGAGTCTTGGGAACCAGCTAGGGTAACATCATCCAAGAACCAGATGTTGAAGATCCTTGTAAGTAGATAGAGAGCTTGGTACAAAAGGATTAGGAATGGGGAAGTCAGTTTAGAATTAGAATTCGTCCAACTGGTTAGAAACGTTAAAAAAGAGATAAGGAGGACAAAAAGAAACTATGAAGTTCGCATAGCAGGCCAAGCAAAGAGAAATCCAATTTTTTTTTCAGTTATATCGAACAAAGATTAGAGAAAGGATAGATCCATTAAAATTCTGAGACAGATCAGACAACTGATAATGACGAAGAGATGACTAGTATTTTTAATAAATATATTATCTCTGTATTTACTAAAGAGGAACTGAACATTATGACTTCAGCCAAAGAAGTCTGTGTGGGTGGGGAAGAGGAGAGGTTGACATAGTTTACCAGTTACCAGTGAGGATGTTATTAAATAAATAGTGAAACTCAAGCCAAACAAATCCCCAGGGCCAGACGAAGAGTTAGCCAGGGTGCTTAAGGAATGCAAAGAGGAGACAGGCGAGCAATTGTCACCATCTATATAAATACAAATGGAAATGTTCGTTTGTTCATAATCGCTAATCTCAGAAAGTTCTTTACCGATTGCTTTGAAATTTTTACACAACGTTCCATTTGCATCCGAGCGGTTTTTTTTATATACATACTATATAGATGTCACGTCTGCGATGGAAAAAACATGTTTTTTTTTTAACTCTGTTTATCATGTGAGGGAAATCTTCGAAACCTCTTTACCGATTGCTTTGAAATTTTGACACAACGTTGCATTCGAATAGGCGCGTGTTTTTATATACCAACTATATACATGCCTCACCTGTGACAGGAGAAAACATACTTTTTTGAAAAAACAGCACCAGCTGTTGGACGTAATAGCAACACACACTGAAATCTCCAAAAGTTCTTCACCTATTGCTTTGAAATTTTGACACAACGTTTCATACGAATACAGGCATGTTTTAATATACCTACTATATAGTTGCCACACCTGTGACAGGTAAAAACATGCATTTTTTTGAAACAGCGCCAATCTGTTGCACGACATAGTAACACATGTTATGCTAAATATATTACGATATCATTTCTGTGTTTCAGGTTGCATTGACAAATTGAATTTCCAGAGATTTTGAATTATTTTCATTTTGATTTAATTATTTTGAGTGACATTGCATTGGAATTTAGCTTTGTTGTTAAACATGCCTTTCATTTCTTGAGTGTAAGAATAGATGCCACACCTGTGACAGATAGGAACATTTAAAACAAACAAACAGAGCCATCAGTTGCACGTAAGAGCAACACACACTCTGTACTAAAAATGTTACGATTCCATTTCAAGGTTTCTAATTTCATTGATAAATTGAATTTTCATTAATTTCGATTTATTTTCGTTTTGATTTAAGTATTTTGTGTGACACTGCATTGGAATTTTGCTGGGTTGTTTACCACACCGTTAATTTTTAGTTTAAAAGTTATTTTATATATTTTTTTTTTTCATTTTGCTTTATAACTGTTTTTCTTATATTTCAGTGATGGGAACATCAGACCATTTGATGATTGAAATTTTCTGATGGGAACATCAGATCATTTGGGAACACAATAGATGATGGAGTGGGGAATGGTGGGGAGGACGAGGGGACGGGAGTGGGGGATGGTGGGGAGGATGAGGTAACAGGGGTGGGGGGGTAATGGTGGGGCCGGAGGATGAGGGAACGTTGGAGTTGGGGATGGTGTGGACGAGGGAACAGAGGATTGGAGAATAGTGGGGAGTATAAGGGGACAGGGGAGTGGAGGATGGTGGGGAAGACGAGAGGATGGGGAAGGGGGGACGAGGGGATGGGGGAGTGGGAGATGGTGGGGAGGACGAGGGGACGGTAGATTGGGGAATGGTTAGGAGGATGAGGAGATGGTGGAGTGGGGATGGTTGGGAGGACGAGGGGACGGGGGAGTGGGAAATGGTTAAGAAGACGAGGGAACAGGGGAGGGAGGAGTGGTTGGGAGGACGAGGTGAACGCGGGAGAGGGAAATGGTGGAGAGTACTGGTAGACAGGGGAAGGTTGCTGTGGCTCAGCAACGCATGTCCACAGCAAACGCGTGGCTGGGTACAGCTAGTATTTAATAAATCATTAGAGACAGGCTGAGTGTCAGAGTCATGGAAGGTTGCTAGTGGTACCAATTGTTTTGAAAGGAGATAAAGAGGAGGAGGAGTTTGACACTTGTGTCAAACTATTGGCTAATTAGCCTAACATCTATTGTGGGAAAGTTACTTGAATCGATAATTGCAAATACAATACGTCTTTATCTTGAAAAACATAAATTAATAAATGATTCACAACATGGCCGTTCATGTTTAACAAATTTGCTATAATTTTATTACAGCATAGTTGAGGTTGTTGATAGTGGTAAGGTTTATGATGTTGTGTACCTTGACTTTAGCAAAGCTTTTAATACAGTGCTACATGAAAGATTGATTAAAAAGATAGAGGCTCATGGTATTGGGGGTGCTATATTAAGTTGGATTTGGGCATCGCTATTGTGACGGAGTCCCACTCCTATATTTCTTCCTTCCCAGCTTAAAAGAGTCATATCTCCATAACCTAAGTATTCTCTGATGTTCAGGGAACATTTTCATGTGTGGGAAAGCGTGGAGCGTGATTAAGCTGGCTGTAAAATGGCCAGCTAAGTTTGATAATGCAAGAGGCTTACGCCTTTTGAGGCACAGGACGGTGTCGAGCCATCCTGTTTCCCGCCAAGACGTCCTAACGCTTCCCGGCACCTGATTGGCCAGGTGAGGTCACATGCCGGAAGTGACCAATGACAAGAGCCCTTGGGCGGTGTGACGTCACGAGCCGGAGGGCTCTCAGGGCGGCTGACGCCTGGGCGAGAGAGAGTACGTCCCTAGAGTGAGGACGCGCTCGAGTGAGCTCCGGATCTAGAGAGCCCTTACCTGTAGATTTAAGCTTCGCTTCGATACTGCAGACATTCTGGGAGGCCATCGAACTTCCGTGGAGTGCCCAGAAGCAAGGACGGGCCGGATTAGAGATCCAAGAGCTCTATCAAGAGTCTGCAGCAGACGAACGTTGGGGCTGGATACGTCTGGGACGCCCAGTGGACCGCGTTACACATATCAAGCAAGAAGCTACGGCCGGGCCAAATCTACTGGCAGTGAGGCGAGGGGAAGCTGTGCTGGATTGTGAGGTGCCGACAGTGCCAGTGAGAGTGGAGGACGATGACGTAGGTACCTGCCTCCAGCACCCCGGAGAAGAGGAGGAGGAAGGCAGTACCTGTCGGGAGTGAGCACGGCGAGGACGCGATACCACGAGGACGACGGAGGAACCTGTATGTGTGGGAACTAATCGTCAGGAGACCAGAAGCCAGGACCAGGAACCTCAACATCCCTCAACAGAGGACGAGTCAGCTTCGTGGTTGGAATGAATTAAGGTAGATAATTGCCCCTCCCCTTACCCCTTTTTATCTAGGCGAGCTAGGGTATTTTATATATTGTGAACATTTCTACTCATCATTTTATTGTATAAGTGACAAAGTGTTAGGCTAGGAGCCAAGAGCTCATATAGGCATGAGTTGGTGCGTGTGAGCATTAATGTGTTGATGCGGTGATGTTAGTGATCCTGGAGGTAGTAGCTGGTTTGCAAGGAGCCAACAACGAACTTTGAAACGCCCAGCTGATCATGTTGCCAGAGGCGTGAGAGTGTCCCATTGCCTGACAGTTGGATCCGTCAGCTGATCATGTTGCCAGAGGCATGAGGCGTGTGCCCGCTGCTCGAGGAGTGGACCCAGTCAGCTGACCGTGTTGCCAGAGACGTGTCATTTGGAGTGTTGCCGACAGCGGACGATTCTACTTATAGACATTTCTTTGTGTAATTTATATGTGTATATATACCTCTTCTTCAGTAAACTTTTAAACTGACTGATGAGTTTAAGTGAGCCTCCATTCTCTAGGGCTATATTTTTTGAGTGAGATCATTTGATGGCACCTTGCACTGCATGTGATATTGCATTCTTAATTAAGATAACCAATAAGACCACTGACGTGTTGCTGGGACATGAGAATAAACACCCAGCTGGCGACCTGAGCAGACCAGACATCAAAGAGAGAGAGAACTTCCCAGTGTCAGGACGGGCAGGTTCAGGTGAGTTATAGGAGGCTTGAACCTCCCCACTCGCTAGGGGTGTACAAGGCCAGCCCTTGGCCGATTGGGAGAGCTCCGGGGCGGACAGTGGCGCCAGGAACTGAGGGGCTAAGACCCGTGGGAGCAACCCCAACCACAAGTAAGGGCGGTGAAGGAACAGTGGCGACCTTGCCAGGATTATCGGACAACAGAGGACAAAATATTGCATGTGCAGTGACGAGTGTACTAAAGTCAATATTGGTCTCAGTTTACACTGCTCGCTAGTGTATTCCCTGTATACGGTTACTCAATACCCTAGAGATGGAGGATGACAGAGTGAAAATTTTTATTGAGTCGAGGGACGAACAGATGCTGGAACAGTGCACCAAGGCTCAGCTGCAGCTAGTGCTGGACCATTTTGGGTTGAGGTTGAGGTCCTCCAGGGTAGCAGAGCATCGGATTGAGATCATGCCTCAGCTCAAGGCCTGAGAAGAGGCTTCCAAGGAAGGACTGCCCCAAGTAACTGCCAGTGTTGGTGGGAACCGGAGCGACGAAGGTAGCAGTAGGGGATCAAGCAGTGGTAGCAGGAGAAGCATCAAGCTGGAGATAATGAAAATGCAGCTTGAAGCTAAGCTGAAGCGTGAGGAGTGCGAAGCTCAGCTGAAGCGAGAGGAGCGCGAAGCCCAGCTAAAGGGAGAGGAGCATGAAGCCCAGTTGAAGTGGGAGGAGCGCGAGGCTCAGCTGAAGCGTGAGGAGCGCAAAGCCCAACTGCAAAAAGAGGAAGGAGAAAGACAACTGCGACAGGAGGAAATAAAAGCAAAGAAAGACGTCGGGCGGAGCGCGGGCTGACCTCGGTATCTGCTCGGCTAAATGACCCCAAGGTCCGGAAACGCGACCTACCCACCTTTGACCCTCTAGACGCCGAAGCTTTCTTCGACCATTTTGAGAGGATAGCAACATTGAAGGAATGGCCGGAAGAGGATTAGGCTGCATTAGTGCAGAGTAGGTTGACTGGCGAGGCCAGGGAAGCTTATAACATGTTGGACCTTGAGGAGTACGCTGTTTACAACACGATCAAGAGAGCTGTGTTCCAATCGTATCCACTAACCCCGGAGGTTTACAGGAAACGCTTCCATGAGTGCACAAGAGCTTGAGAAAGGTCTTATGCTGAAACTGCTCGGGACACAGAGCGTAGGTTCCTGCGATGGCTGAAGGCTGAAGACGATGGAGGAGCTGAAGCAGTTGATGGTGATGGAAAGATTCATGTCGATGCTCCATCCAGAGCTAAGGGCCAGCACCAACGAGGCAGGTATTAGAGAACTTCAGGCTGCTGCAGACAGAGCCGACCTGTTGGAAGAGGCACTACATCTAGGAAAGGAGGGACCACCCAGGCACTCGCCTTACCCAAGGTTCGGGGGAAACGTCAAGAGTTCAGGAGGAGCGAGGACGGGTGGAGACTCTCCCAAGAGTAGTTTACCCAGGGAGGTAAACCGGACCTGGAGTTCAGGGGAACCGGTGAGGAGACTCCAAGGGGAGAACACCAGGACTGGTGCCGGAGCGAGGAGTGCTGCCAGGGAGACGACGACCAGGGGCACGACGAGGACCCAGGGGACGGCGGTTTCCGGGAGCGTTGCCCGAGTGACAGGCGGAGAGTCGCCTCCCAGAAGAGTCAGGTGTTTTAATTGTGGCAGGCGCGGACACTTCGGACACTGTGGTCGCCCCAGGCAATGCGGAAATGTGGCACTGGTCAGAATGGACGACCAAGGAGCCAAGAATGTTTTGAGCGGATCTCCACTAGAAAGGGAGGAAAAGATCCATCCTTTTATTTGTGAGGGTACTGTGGGGATAAAAGGGGCCGACCCCATTCCAGTGAAGATGTTAAGAGATACCGTGGCAGACTTTACCCTGGTGAGTGAGACCCTATTTCCTGAGGGTTATGAGGACACCACTGTGGGGGTGGCCATGGTGACCACTGTGGGTGGCCCAGTGAGAATGCCCCCTTCACGAGGTGATTTTGGACTCTGACTATGGCTGCAAGACCCTAGTGGTGGGGGTCTGCGCCTCGATGCCTAAGATGGAGGCCCAGTTCATTCTGGGAAATGACTCATGTAGGGGATGTGTATTCCCAAACCTCGTTAAGGGTGAGGAGTGTTTGGAACACTATAGAAAGGGAGACAGTGCGTCGGACACCTGGGGAAAAGCGAGGAAGATCGCTGAGGGAGCGTTCCCTGTGTGCCCAGTATTCCCGAGACAGGCTTTTTAGTTTCGCTCACTGGCCACCAGAGGGCCAGGACGTGCTCGTTTGACCTGCCAGTTGTCGCCTGGTGCTGAGTGGAGGCGGGTGTGGATTGTGGTGTGGTGCGCCCGCTGGCCGGAGGGCCCGGCTGGTGGTATGGTGGTTGGTGGTGTGTCCCGCGTATGGCGGGTGGACACGGCGTGCCTTGACTTCTCAGGGGATGTGGACTGGGCGATTGTGGAAGTTGCTGTCGTCGATGTGCTTCAAGCGGATGTCCAGGATTTGATAGGGCTGGAAAAGCTTTCCCCTACGCGAGTGGCGATGACCTTCTGCAGGAGCTCGCTGTACAAGGAGTTTGTGGCGCGTTGGGCCGGCCACTCGGTTCCAGTCACCGACACGGCTGTGTCTGTGGCCGTTTCGGATCCCTGGGGGGCCGTGCAGTACGTGAGTGTGCATGGTGTACCGGTGACGTACTCTGAGGATGAGCTGCGGGTTGTGTTTGGAAAATATGGAGAGGTGCAGTTTCATCGTTTCAACCATCTGCGTACAGGTCAGCTGAGCGGGCTGCGTACGGGCATTCGTACGCTAGGTATGAAGATTACGTCACCGGTACCGTCTCGTCTTCTGTATCGTGGGCTCTCGCTCAGAGTATTCTATCAGGGACAGACTCGCACTTGTTTCCGGTGTGGTGCTGAGGGCCATGTGGCAGCGAGCTGTGATGCTCCTCGGGCTGAGGCTCCCTCCGTTTTCTTGGAGGGTGACTTCCCCCCTTTGGTGACGCGGGGGGCTTCCTCATCGCTTTCTCGCCCTGGCGAGGTGCCTGGGGTGGTTCCTGCGGCGGGTTCAGCAAGTGCTCCCTCGGTCCCTGTTTGGTCGGGACATAGTACGTCTGCTTCCCCAGTGTGCTCTGTGGGAACGGGAGCTCCTACCTCGGGGGTTCCTCATTCCGTGGTGGCGGAGGTGCATCCGCGGCCGGAGGCTTCTGTGCGGTCCTCGGCTGCTGCTGTTGGTGTGGTGCCTGCTTCCCCTGCTGAAGATTGTCTGCTGCCCAGGGATGCTGGGGTGGTGGGGTGTGTGTCCTCCTCCCTGCCCTCTGACTCTGCGTCGACTCCCTCGTCGTCTACGAAGGTCGCCTTATCCAGTGGTTCGTCAGCTGCGATTGCCTCGGCGTCCGTGGTGGATGCCCCCTGTGAGCTGGAGTGTGCTCTCCCGCTTTCTGGACCTGCTCCTTCTGCTCCGGTCTCCGGGTGTGGTGTTAAGCTGTGGCCCCATGCTGTGGAGGTTGCTGCTGTGTGTGTCCGTGCTGCTTCAGCTTTGGGCCCGCCCGCGTCGGGTTCTTCTGGAGCACCCCTTGCTGGGGGTCGTTGTACCGACGATCAGCAGCCTCATGTGAAGCGCCGTCGTTCGGCTCAGGATACATCGCCTCGTCGGTTGTGGGCGGAGGGCGGTGTTGCGATGGAGGTTGCGGGCGAGGACATCGAGGAGGTTTCTTCTGTGGTGCCTCCAGTGACGGCAGCTGCGCCTCCTGATGGTGGCACCTCTGGGTGGGTGGCTCATCGCGGTGACCGGGACCTGGTGGTCGTGTTGTCTAAGAGTAACTGTCGGGGGTCTTCGGCCCTTGTTCCGGTTGGTGGGGGCTCTGCGGATCCGGCAGAGGGCTCGTCCGTGGGGCTGGGTACGGCGACTGGCGGTGTTCATTGTGATCGCCCTGGGGTCCAGGATGAAGTGCGGCCTGTGTGTCGCGACGGGTTGGGGGTGTCTTGAGGTTGTCCCGATGGCGCCCTCTGTAGTTTGTGCGTCCTTGAATGTTCGGGGTTTGAATGCTCTTGGGGTCCAGTTTGGCCTGTTGGATGTTTTGCAGGAGCAACGTGTGGATGTGGCTCTCATACAGGAGCATAATGTGCATGATGTGTCTGTGTTGCAGTGTCTAAGCGTGCATTATCATGTGGTGCTCAACTCGCCGAGGACGCCTTTCGGGGAGACCCTTATGTTATTCTCTCGTAAGGCCTCCTTCTCCGTGCTTCACACGGAGTTGGACGAGGATGGGCGGGTGTTGTTTGTGCGGGTGGAGTTTTTCGGGGTCGTGATTCCGTTTTTGATGGTGTACGCCCCCTCGGGTGCAGCGCGTCGTCGGGAGAGGGAGGAGTTTTTTCGGGTGGGGCTTCTTCCTTTCTTGCGCCATGATACGCGGGGCATGATTTTTGGAGGGGACTTCAATTGTGTGACGAGTGCGCGGGATTGTTGTAGCGCCCGTCCGCAGAATGTCTCGGGTGCGCTGCTGGAGGTGGTGCGTTCATGTGGTTTCCGGGACGCTGCCGTGCTCTTTGGTGGAGGGTTGTCGTTTACTTTTGCTGCACGTGGGGTGCGTTCGCGCATCGATAGGGTGTATGTCAATGGTGGGGAATGTACGGTGTATGATTTTCGCACTGTCCCGGTTGCATTCTCCGACCACAGATTGGTGGTGGTCCGGGTTGGGGTACCCAGTCAGGTGCGGGTCGGTGCGGGGTGGTGGAAGCTAAACTGTGGGTTGTTGCGTTCTCCGCGTGTTTGTCGTCAGTTTCGGTGTTGGTGGGTCGGGATTCGAGCCCGGCGTTGCGAGTTTCTCTCTGTCTTAGAGTGGTGGGAGTGGTGTAAAGAGCAGTGTCGTTTGTTTTTTCGCGTGGTTGCTAAGCGCGAGGCTGCTGGGCGCTTTGGGTTGCTGCGGTTGTTGCAGGCGCAGCTGTCGAGGTTGTATGTATGGTACGATGCTGGTGTTGATTGTTTTGATAAGATTGTGGACTGCGAGGCGCGTATATGCGGGTTGCGGAGTGAGTGGGCGGAGGGTGTGCGTGTGAGGGCTCGTGTAAGTGAGAGGGTAGACGGGGAACGGATTTCTCCATTTCTTTTAAGTAAGGTACGGGCCGCGCGGGACTCTGTTCTTTTTACGGCCTTGCAACGGCCAGATGGGACGGTTGTTTCGGACACTGGTGGGGTGTTGCACTATGTTCGGCAGGAGTTGGCTGCGCTGTATGCAGAGGTGGCTGGGGACGCCGCACTTGCGGAGGATTTCTTGGGTCGGTGCCTTCCTGGGTTGTCGGTTGCGGAGTGTGCTGGTCTGGTGAAAGAGGTCTCCTTGGCGGAGCTGCTTGTGGTGGTGCGGTCGTTTCGTTCCGGGAAGGTGCCGGGTTCGGATGGTCTTCCTATTGAGTTCTATGTCGCCTTTTGGGATGTGTTGGGGGATGTTCTGCTGGAGGTGGTCCAGTCTTGTCTTCGGGAGTGTGTTCTGCCTATGTCTCAGTGCGTTGGGATTGTGCGGCTTCTCCCGAAGTCGGGCGATCTACGGTTTTTCTCAAACTGGCGGCCCATTACTTTGTTGAATGTCGACTACAAGATCCTGTCTAAGGTCTTGGCTGGTCGGTGTCGCAGTGTTGTTGCGTCTGTTGTCTCTGTGGAGCAGTTTTGTGGTGTTCCGGGTCGTTCCTTGTTGCATTGCAATGCATTGTTTCGAGATGTGCTCTTGTACGTGTCCGACGCTCGCTTGTCAGCAGCGATGCTTTGTCTGGATTGGTCGAAGGCTTTCGACCGTTTGTCGCTCGATTTTGTGTTTCGCGTGTTGGGGAGGCTGGGATTTCCGCCCTCGTTTGTTCGTTGCGTGTGTATGTTGTACGCTCAATGTTGTAGTCGGGTCTGTGTAAATGGGTTTTTGAGTGATTCTTTCCCTGTGCGTCGCTCGGTGCGGCAGGGTTGTCCGCTTTCGATGCTCCTGTATATCGTCTTTCAGGAGCCGTTTTTTCGGGCGATTAAGGGATGCCCGTTGATCGTCCCCCCCCCCGTTTGCCGTCGGGTCTTCGGTTGCCTATCTGCGGTTATGCAGATGATACCGTCCTGTTCCTGGCCTCGGAGGGGTCGGTTGGGGCGGTCCAGGTTGTGGTTGAGAGGTTCGAGTTGGCCACTGGGGCGCGGGTGAATCGTGCGAAGTCCGGTCTTATGGGTCTTGGTGGGTGGTCCTCTCGCCTTGTGTGGGTGGGGTCATGGTTTCCGGTTGTCACTTCTATGCGGGTTTTGGGGCTTACCTGGTTCGCTTCCTATGAGAGGTCCTTGGCTTGCAATTGGGATATGGTTTCCCGGAGTGTCGGTGTTGCGACTGGGTTGCTGGCTGTGCGCCCGTTGACACTTTATCAGCGAGCGTTGCTTGTGAATTGCAAAGTTTTGTCCCGGGTCTGGTTCGTGGCTCGGGTTTTCCCCCTGGATCGTAAGCTGGCTTTCGGGTTGGAGCGCCAGGTTTATCGTTATGTGTGGTGTGGTCGTTACCACCCAATTCGCCGGTCGACGTTGGTGTTGGCTGTGCGGGAGGGTGGGGTGGGCATTCCTGATGTGTTCACGAGGGCTCGGGCGCTCTTTTGGGTCTCGTTGTGTCAGGGGTTTGAGTTGGGTGGGGGGCTCAATGGTTTGTGTGTTTATTATTGCTCTGTTAGGTTTAGCTATTTGGTGGATTTTGGTGTTTGTCGGGAGGCGGCGGTCTGTACCCCCCCCCCCCGGTTTACTCTTGGGCGGTGGCAATTCTTCGGGAGGTATGGCGTTGTCCGGGGTTCCTGTCCTTGTCGGTCAAGGCGGTGTATCGGGTTTTGTTTCGTCGTGTTCCACCGCGGGTGGAGGGTTTGTTCCCGTGTTGGGATTGGGGGGATGTGTGGGCGGCGCTGGGGGCTCGGTTTCTGGCTCCGCAACAGTGGGAATTGTTGTTTCGGCTCTTGCATTTGTCGTTGGCGACTAATGCACGGTTGTGCATGCTGGGTTTGCGTGCCTCTGATGCGTGTGTGCACTGTGGGCTCCCTGAGACGCAGTTGCATGTCTTTTATTTTTGCGGGCGGTTGCGGGGTTTGCTTGATTGGTTTCGGGACGTGTTGGTTGGAGTTTGTGGACCTGGGTGTCGGGGTGACCTTTTGAGATTTTGGTTTTTGTCCTTTCCGCGGAGGTCGCGCCGTGTTCGTAATACGCTTTGTCTTCTTTTTGCTGACTTTGTGTATTGTGGGTGGGTGGGTCGGAGGGAGGGTTATGGGGTTGCTAGGCTTTTGGGGTTTTTGAGGGGTCGTTTGCGGTTCACGTGGTGGTGGGTGCAGCGTGCGTTTCCGAGCGAGTTCCGTGGTTGGTTCACGGGTGGGTATATGCGTGGGGTTGCTTTTGGGTGAGTGGTCTTCTGTTTTCATCCTAGATCCCCGGCCCTCCGGTGGGCCTCCTCGGGGGAGTTGTGCTGGGTGTGTGTGTGGTTGCTCCTGTGGTTGTGTGTTCGGTTTGGTGTGTGGGGTTGAGTGTGAGTGTGGGTTTGCTTCTATGTTGGCTCCTGCGTGGGCCGTTGCTTGTACCTTGAGTGAGTTGCATGCGGCTGTTTTGTTACTCATTTTGTTGGTTTGATTGCTGTTCTTCCTGGAAGTGTGTTTGTTTAGGGTACATGTATCTCTGTGTTTCATTGTTCGCCCCGGATTCTTTCTTGGGGTTGTCATATTGTAGTGCCTGGGCCTTGGCCATGGTTTGTTTTTATGTTACTTATATGATTTGTGTGCGGTGTGCTTATGCTTTGTGTTATTTCTGTAATTGTGTGCATTGTGTATTTATATGTGTGTCTGGTTTATTCTTTATATGTTAGTTGTGTCTTTCCATGTCCGTATGCGTCCGTTGGTTGTGTGTCCGTTTCTATGTTTATGTGTATTCGGACTTGTGTCCCTGGAGTTTCTGGGGTCTTATTATGCAATGTTCTCTTCTATGCCTGTTTATGATTATGTTTTGTTGTTATGTTCTGTTCTTAGGTTCATGTCATGTATATATTGTGCTATACTTTGTATATTTCTTTTATCAAAATAAAAAAAGTATTCCCGAGACAGAGTGTCAAAGGCGAAACAAGTGGATCTGGTCAGGCTGGAGAGATATGTGCCTGAAAGCCTAGGATCCAATCGACTCATCGAGGAACCCAGAGGACAGATGGAGTGTAGTGGGAACCCGGATGACAGAGTACAGATAACTCTGACCAGTCCTCTCGAGTTGGATCGCGCTCGACTAGGCGAGCTGCAGTGGGAGGAATTTCCCATGTTGATACTACAGGCGGAGGGAGGTCGTGCTGGACCAGAGACTACTACGCATTTCTACTTTGAAGAGGGGATGCTGATGAGGCAGTGGAGGCCAGTGAGGATGGAAGCCGATATGGATGCACTAGAAGAGAAGCGGCAGGTAGTATTACCGACTCGTTGCAGAGGAGCAGTGCTTGAATTGGCGCACTCAGTGGACCCTGCAGGTCATCTTGGAGTAACCAAGAAGCTGAACCGGATCAGGGAACACATCTATTGGCCGGGAAAGGACGCCGACGTGAGACGTCATTGTAAAACGTGTCTTCCTTGTCAGAGGGCAGGAAAGAACGTGCCGGCAATATCGAGGGCCCCTCTGGTTCCTGTCCCTGCTTTTGGACAAGCGTTCGAGCGTCAACTGATAGACGGTTTGGGACCCTTGCCCCGAACGATGAGACGGAACAACTACTTGCTGACGATTATGTGTGTGTCAACGAGGTTTCCGGAAGCAGTCCCGTTGCGACAGCTAACATCAAAGAGTATTATTGGAAAGCTCCAACGTTTTTTCTCTTGGGTGGGGATTCCCAAAGAGATTCAGAGTGATTGTGGGAGCGTGTTCCAATCGAGATGGTTTATCCCCCCTATTGCAAGCTGGGGGGATAACCCAGATTCGGTCTTCGCCCTACACACCGCAGTCGCAATGAGCGATCAAAAGGTTCCACTCGACCTTGAAGACCATGTTAAGAGTGTTCTGCGCCGAACAAGGAGCGGAATAGGATGAGACCGTGTATCCAGCGTTATTTGCGATACAGGACACAGTGGTGGAGTCTCTGGGATTCTCACCGTTTCAACTCGTGTATGGACACGAGGTGCGTAGTCCCCTATCGATGCTGAAGGAACAGATGACGTCGGGAGTGGCCATGAAATCAGTCGACGAGTATGTGTGTAAATTCAGGGGAACGACTGAATTGCCACCGTTCGGCACGGGACAATGCGACCAGAAGGAGAGGGGGGAGCAGTTATGTGTATGAGACTGAACCAGGAATTACCGGAGGAAGAAGGAAAATGGGCCGTGCTGATGGCACTCATCTTTTCAACACCGAGAGTTTAAGAAGCATCGGAGAGAAGTTACAACATCTGAAAGGGAAGCAGAGGGCCGAATTGATGACCATTTTGAGGGAGAATGAGTTTATTTTCACGGACGTGTCCCGACGCCACACGAGTGTGATGCACGAAATAGAGGTGACAGGTGGTAGGCCGTTTAAGTAGAGTGCTTATCGGGTCAGCCCGGAGAAGAGGGAGCTAATGAGGAAAGAAGTGGAATATTTTCTGGCGAACGACCTAGTGGAGCCTAGTAACATTGAGTGGAGTTCGCCTTGTTTGTTGGTAAGGAAGAGCGATGGGACGTACCGTTTTTGTACGGATTATCGGAAGGTAAACGCCATCATCGTGTCAGATTCTCATCCTATGCCCCGTGTGAATGATTGTATCGACTAGGTAGGCAACGCCAGGTACGTGTCGAAGGTCGATCTCCTGAAAGGATATTACCTGATATCAATGACCCCGGAGGCGAGGAAGATTTCTGCTTTCGTCACGCCGGACGGGCTATACCAGTACAGGGTGCTGCCATTCGGGGTTAAAAAACAGCGGCAGTTGCTTCCAGAGAATGGTGAATGAGGTGCTTCGGGGGGCCGAAGGATGTACGGTGTACATAGATGACATCGTGGTGTATGCCAACAGTTGGGAAACACATTTAATCCGACTCAAGGAATTATTCCGAAGGCTTGAAGAAGCAAACTTGACGGTGAATCTAGCGAAATGCGAGTTTGGAAAGGCTCGTCTGGAGTACTTGGGGTTCATTATAGGACAAGGAGAAGTGACCCTAGTTGATCAGAAGGTGACGGCAATCAAGGAGTACCCCGTGCCCAGAACATGGAAGGAATTACTTCGGTATCTGGGAATGATAGGCTACTACAGGGGGTTCTGTGAGAATTTCTCCGCCATAGCCCACTCTCTGACGGAGTTGTCCAAGAATAAGAGATGGAAGTGGGGGGAGGCCTGCCAGGAATCTTTTGAAAAGACGAAGAGCCTGTTGACAGAGGCCCCAGTTCTGATATCCCCAGACTTCTTGGCGAAATTCATACTATATGTCGACGCCAGAGATGTGGGAATAGGAGCCATGTTGGCCCAAGAAAGGAACGAGGTATACATACCACTGGCCTTCTACTCAAAGAAGTTTGTAAAATACTAGCGCGCCTACAGCCACTCACACCTTTCGGGGTATGAGTTTTCAGTTGCATATATGCCTGGAGACCGTTCAGGCTTGTTCGCATTTGTGTTCCTCACGTGTGCCCCAAAGAATGAGGTGATTTGATAAAATACCATGCCCAAGATTACCAACAGAGTGCCTGCGGGGGGATGGGAATTAGCCTCAGCTACCATACTCTTTTGTCCGGTCGTGTTTGTCGAGTGGTTAAGGGATCCTGTACATCAGATGCACTGCTTCTGGCAGTATGGGTTCGAGTCACTTCTGGGGTGTGAGATATATACTTTTTCGGTCATATTTAATAATATATATATATATATATATATATATATATATATATATATATATATATATATATATATATATATATATATATATATATATTTATATATATATATATATATATATATATATATATATATATATATATATATATATATTTATATATATGCAAACAAGCCTGAATGGTCCCCAGGACTATATACAACTGAAAACTCACACCCCAGAAGTGACTCGAACCCATACTGCCAGGAGCAACGCAAGTGGTATTTACAGGGACGCCTTAATCCGCTTGACCATCACGAACGGACATAAGGAAGTGATAGCCTAAGCTATTTGAACCACTTCCCCGCCGGCACTCGGATAGTAATCTTGGGCATAGCATTTTATCAAATCACCTCATTCTTTTGGGGCAACACGTGAGGAACACAAATGCAAACAAGCCTGAATGGTCCCCAGGACTATATACAACTGAGTTTTCAGTTGTATATATTGTATATATCGATATGTTCTTGTCTTGTCCTTACTCTCATGGTGGGTAGAGTAAATAGTTCCGTGATTTGGGTGTTCATGGTAGGTCGCTCTATTCTTATGTGAATTGCCTATTCACATAGGCAATTATATTCACATAGGCAATTCACATAAGAATAGAGCGACCTACCATGAACACCCAAATCACGGAACTATTTACTCTACCCACCATGAGAGTAAGGACAAGACAAGAACATATCGATGCCAACACAGAAGACAATGTCCAACATAATAGGCCAATTACACTGGATTAATATTTGTGTTTAGATAGGAGCTGCCTCGTATGGGCCAATAAGCCTTCTGCAGCCTCTATGTTTCACCTCACATTTATCCCTTATGTATCCCCCCTTGTTTTCACATTTATTGTATTATCACCTGACCCAGTGCGGGTATAAGATCAACTAGTACTGTAAGATCTGTTCACTTGAGAATGAACCATGGAGGTTCGAAACGTTGTGCAAATTATATAAATAAGTGTAATACACTCTATAGTAAATCACTTCTTTTCTTCACCTCAAAAGTACGAAAATGAGTTTTGGAGAACTCCTATTTCAATTAAGCCCTGATGCTAAGAAAATAGTTAGAGGGATAGAAGCCCTGAACCAGAAAATAATAAACACAGAATATGCGGTCATATTCAATGAAAAATGTTTAAAAGAAAACCTGCTGCCAGTATACACCAATATATATATATATATATATATATATATATATATATATATATATATATATATATATATATATATATATATATATATATATATATATATATATATATATGTCGTACCTAGTAGCCAGAACGCACTTCTCAGCCTACTATGCAAGGCTCGATTTGCCTAATAAGCCAAGTTTTCAAGAATTAATATATTTTCTCAATTTTTGTTCTTATGTTATGATAAAGCAACCCATTTCATTATGTATGAGGTCAATTTTTTTTATTGGAGTTAAAATTAACGTAGATATATGGCCGAACATAACCAACCCTACCTAACCAAACCTAACCTATCTTTATAGGTTAGGTTAGGTTAGGTAGCCCAAAAAGGTAGGTTAGGTTACGTTAGGTGGGTTAGGTAGTCGAAAAACAATTAATTCAAGAAAACTTGGCTTATTAGGCAAATCAGGCCTTGCATCTTTGGACAACATCCACCAGTTAAAGCGTACTAGTTATGGCAGCTACTGGAAGGTAGTTGTGCTTTTTGGGTTCGAGGCCTACTGGTGGGTGTTGTCCAAAGATTGTTAATCTTCACTTGTGATTTATGCAAGTATAGGGTTATAGCATGGACACGAGTTCTCTCACATTGACAGTGGCTTGATGAAAAATGCAGAATAACCTCACACTTGTCTAGTGCCCTCGGGAAGTGGAGATATTTGAGGTGTATATATATCTCGAAGTCTCTACTTCTTTTGTAGGGTCTGATGGTGTAGTGGGTTAAAGCGTACTAGTTATGGCAGCTACTGGAAGGTAGTTGTGCTTTCTGGGTTCGAGGCCCACTGGTGGGTGTTGTCCAAAGATTATATATATATATATATATATATATATATATATATATATATATATATATATATATATATATATATATATATATATATATATATATATATATATATATATATATATATATATTATTAAATATGACCGAAAAAGTAAGATTAATAATTCTAACACGAATTTTCTCTATCTTTCTTATGTTTCTTTTCACTGTTGATGGTAATTCAAAGATCAATTCTCCAAAATTCATTTTTATTTCTAGTCTGACGCGACACTTGAGCGCGTTTCGTAAAACTTATTAAATTTCAAAGACTTTAGTTTACAATCACACAACTGAAACTGAATAGAGCTTGATTGATTGATAAAGATTAAGCCACCCAAGAGGTGCCATGGGCATGAATAGCCTGTAAGTGGTACAATTTTTTTTTTTCACAGTATTCTGAGGTTGCATTTAACCATCAAGCTGTTATCGCGGGGGAGGATACTGCTTCACAGTCTTTATGAGGGTGTCCAGCTGCTGGACACCTTTTTTGACCAGGAGAGTGGCTGTGTTGATGGCTTCAGGGTGGCTACTGCATGATTCAGGAACTCTTAAAGCTCTTCTAAGGTCATTGGTTGCTCACATTCCAGAAGATAGTGAAGTAATGGCTTTTCTGTGGCAGTTTGGCAGAAGATGCACTCTCTCTGTCGGGGTTCACCAATCTCCCAGTTGCATCTGTAACCTAGACGTAGTCTATATAACCTAACTGCTATTTCCCTGTGGATTCCTCTTGGGATATTTAACCTTTCTATTTTGGTTGCCTGAAGATACCATGTTGCAGATGGCGAACCTTCAGCTTTTCTCTGGTGTAGGTCGGCTTTGTTGAGATGTGAGAGTTTTTTGGTGATGATGTTTTTTATGTTCTCTAGGCTGGGTTGAATTGTTTTATGTATCACTGGATGACTAGTTGCCAATTTAGCAATTTCAACAGCTTTTTCATTTAATGGGATTCCAATATGGGATGGGATCCAGTTTAAAGTTATGTTGAGTCCTTTGCCTTTAGCGACTGCTCCAAGATACAAAATGGTGGTAATTATTTCCACATTATCTTTCCACTGTTTTTGTCCTAGTATTTGAAGTGCAGCTTTTGAGTCTGTGTGTATGATTGCATTTTGAGTGTTTGGTGCAATCACATATGCGAATGCCTGTTGTATGGCTAACAGCTCAGTTTGGGTTGATGATACTAGTCCTCCCAGTCTCCAATATGCCTGTACGCTGGTCGTGCAAAGAGCAGCGCCAGCACTCTCATATTCTGTGTCCACCGATCCGTCTGTGAAGATGTGGGTGGCTCCTGCTACTGCTATGCTATACATTTGCTCTTCTATTATGCGCCTTAGGATTATCGGATCATAGGCAGCCTTTTTCATTGGGAGACTTTCTATTACTATTTTGAAAGTAGGCTCTTCCCACGGCGCGGAAGGAGTGTAATTTGGGTGTGGACATCCTCTCTATCAAGAATCATGTTTTTTAAATGTAGTCTATTTAGGACTTTTCCTGCTCTTGCAACCCAAGAGTTTCCATTGTTTTGGCCTAGTCCAACCACCAAGGCCTGCCGTACTGGGATTGGATCAGAAGAAATAATTATCTTACTGATAATTGTAGCAGTCCTTTGTGATATTCTTTCTTGTAGAAAGGGCAAACCCGTCTCCAGTCTAAGAGTTTCAAGCCTGGTCCACATGGGGGCTCCCAGTGCAGCTTTCATAGCATTGTTTTGGGCAACTTCAAGCTTTTTCCACTGTTGGTGTGATAGATTTGTGAGTGCAGGTGCGGCATAATCGATCACTGATCTGACTGCCTGTACATAGTATGTGCGAAGGACTTGCAGATTGGCTCCTCCAGAAAGGGAGGTTAGCGACCTGAGGATTGCCGTCCGGGCCGCAGTTCGCTCTCTCAAGTAAGTGAAATCAGCATTAAAATTCATGTGTGTGTCCAGGATGATTCCTAGATACTGATAGGTGTCGACCCATTCTATTGTTTGACCCTGTACTGTGAGTTGGATGTTGGGCTTCGCTATTTTTATGGGCATGGCCTTTGACTTTGAGGGGTTGAGTTTGATCCTAATCTGTTTTGCCTCTTTACTGATGCAGTCTAAGCATTTGGGTACAAGGCGCGCCGCATCCCTTCCTTTTATGATGATGACAAAGTCGTCCGCGTAGTTTAGCAGCCTGCAGTGATGTGGGAGTTTCAACCTCATTATTCTTTCCATTAAACAGTTGAAGAGAAGAGGGCTGAGAATACCTCCTTGCGGTGTACCATTTTCATGTCTTTTGTACTCAGAGACTGTGCCATGAAGTTTTACTCTTGCTTCTCTGTTTATGAGACAGTTTTTGGTCCAGGAGAGCAGGTTGCCTCTGACCTCTTTGTCAATGAGGCAGCAGAGAATAGCTGGGGCGTTAGCCAGTTCAAAGGCTTTTTCGAGGTCCAGGAATATCAGCATTCCTGGTCTGTCATTCAAGTGGGCTAACAGAGTTGTAATACATTCCACTGTGCCAACCCCTCTTCTATAGGCATACATATCATGGTGCAGTTTAGGCATTTTCCACTCCAGTCTGTTGAGTGCCATTCTGTCAGCCGTCTTGGCTGCACAGCTTTGAAGAGAGATGGGCCTGGGATTAGCTGGATCTTTGGGTTTTGGGATCGGCACCATGTCTGCTCTATTCCAAGCAGAAGGTCTAGTTTGAGAAGTCCAGGCTAAATTAATTAACCTTAGGTATGCAGCGTCTCCCTCTGGGCCGAGGTTTCTAATCATTTTATAGGTTATTTTGTCGGCTCCAGGGGATGTATCCTTGGAGTTTTTCTTAGCCCGATTGAGCTCATCCAGTGTGAAGGGGGCATTAGTGTCAGAGACTTCTTCACATGCTGTAAGGATTCTGTGCCACCTTTCTTCCTCTAGTCCCGTCTGTACTGCTAATGCATCTGGTGGAAGTTGATTGCTGGCTGCTCTCTCTGCAAACCTGGTTGCCAGTACTTCGGCTTCCTGTTGAGGATCCTTGGGGTGTGGGGCTTTAGGTGTTTTATTCCCTTTGGCCCGGTGAATTTGCTGCCACATCTCTCCGAGAGAGGTGTGTTCATTCAGGTGTGAACACCATTCCAGCCACTTTTGTTCTTTTATTTGACTTCTTGATGTACATATATCAAGACTTCAACACCAGCAATCAACAGCCAATTAATGCACAACTATATTCTACCCACTTCAAGACTCCGCTCCAATATAGAAGCATCAAGAAATATGGACCAATAGGCTTTCTACAATTACTTCCATTCAATAAACATTGTTTCGTGTTCTGTCTTGTGTTTGAATTTAATACCCATTCAATACCCATTGTTTCGTGTTCTGTCTTGTGTTGGAATTTAATACCCATTGAATACCCATTGTTGAAAGTTCGTTTTTCACCTCATCCACCTCACCCAAATTTAGATATAAACCTCGAAGATGTGTAAGCTCTATTCAGTTTCAGTTGTGTGTTTGTAAACTAAAGTCTTTGAAAATGTAATAAGTTTTACGAAACGCGCTCAAGTGTCGCGTCAGACTAGAAATAAAAATGAAATTTGGAGAATTGATCTTTGAATTACCATCAACAGTGAAAAGAAACATAAGAGAGATAGAGAAAATTCGTGTTAGGATTATTAATCATACCTTTTCGGTCATATTTAATAATATATGTCTACAGGAAAGACTGCTACCAAAATATACTAATATATGTATATATATATATATATATATATATATATATATATATATATATATATATATATATATATATATATATATATATATATATATATATATATATATATATTATTAAATATGACCGAAAAAGTAAGATTAATAATTCTAACACGAATTTTCTCAATCTTTCGTACATTACGCTTCACTGTTGGAGGTAAATCAAAAATCACTTCTCCAAAATTCATTTTTATTTCTAGTCTGACGCGACACGGGCGCGTTTCGTAAAACTTATTACATTTTCAAAGACTTCACAAATACACAACTGATTAGAACTTACGTATCTCTGCTATTATATCTACATTTGAGTGAGGTGGGAGGGGTGATGTGGCATTAACACAAGACAGAACATGAGGGGATATTAATAGGGTATTAAAAGTATCAACACAAGACAGAACAGAAACAATGGGTATTGAATAGAAGTGTTTGTAGAAAGCCTATTGGTCCATATTTCTTGATGCTTCTATATTGGAGCGGAGTCTTGAGGTGGGTAGAATATAGTTGTGCAATAATTGGCTGTTGATTGCTGGTGTTGACTTCTTGATGTGTAGTGCCTCGCAAACGTCAAGCCGCCTGCTATCGCTGTATCTATCGATGATTTCTGTGTTGTTTACTAGGATTTCTCTGGCGATGGTTTGGTTATGGGAAGAGATTATATGTTCCTTAATGGAATATAATCTCTTCCCATAACCAAACCATCGCCAGAGAAATCCTAGTAAACAACACAGAAATCATCGATAGATACAGCGATAGCAGGCGGCTTGACGTTTGCGAGGCACTACACATCAAGAAGTCAACACCAACAATCAACAGCCAATTATTGCACAACTATATTCTACCCACCTCAAGACTCCGCTCCAATATAGAAGCATCAAGAAATATGGACCAATAGGCTTTCTACAAACACTTCTATTCAATACCCATTGTTTCTGTTCTGTCTTGTGTTGATACTTTTAATACCCTATTAATATCCCCTCATGTTCTGTCTTGTGTTAATGCCACATCACCCCTCCCACCTCACTCAAATGTAGATATAATAGCAGAGATACGTAAGTTCTAATCAGTTGTGTATTTGTGAAGTCTTTGAAAATGTAATAAGTTTTACGAAACGCGCCCGTGTCGCGTCAGACTAGAAATAAAAATGAATTTTGGAGAAGTGATTTTTGATTTACCTCCAACAGTGAAGCGTAATGTACGAAAGATTGAGGAAATTCGTGTTAGAATTATTAATCTTACTTTTTCGGTCATATTTAATAATATATGTCTACAGGAAAGACTGCTACCAAAATATACTAATATATATATATATATATATATATATATATATATATATATATATATATATATATATATATATATATATATATATATATTTGAGTCAGTCTGGTGTTGACAAAGGCTTTAACAGAGCCGAAACGTTCACCTCATTTCATATTTCTCTGTGGATTTTCCGCATAAAATGATCAGTGTTTTGTGATCGTCAATTGCATATATATATATGTATATATATATATATATATATATATATATATATATATATATATATATATATATATATATATATATATATATATATATTTATTTATTAATATATACATATATATATATATATATATATATATATATATATATATATATATATATTTATAAATAAATATATATATATATATATATATATATATATATATATATATATATATATATATATATATATATATATATATATATATATATATATATATATATATGCAAACAAGCCTGAATGGTCCCCAGGACAATATGCAACTGAAAACTCACACCCCAGAAGTGACTCGAACCCATACTCCCAGGAGCAACGCAACTTGTATGTACAAGACGCCTTAATCCACTTGACCATCACGACCGGACATAATGAGGTGATAGTTGAGGCTATTTGAACCACCCCACCGCCGGCACTCGGATAGTAATCTTGGGCATAGCATTTTACCAAATCACCTCATTCTTTTGGGGCACATCACACGTCGTGATGGTCAAGTGGATTAAGGCGTCTTGTACATACCAGTTGCGTTGCTCCTGGGAGTATGGGTTCGAGTCACTTCTGGGGTGTGAGTTTTCAGTTATATATATATATATATATATATATATATATATATATATATATATATATATATATATATATATATATATATATATATATATATATATATATATATATATATATATATATATATATATATATATATATATATATATATATATATATATATATATATATATATAACATATATATATATATATATATATATATATATATATATATATATATATATATATATATATATATATATATATATATATATATATATATATATATATATATATATATATATATATATATATATATATATATATATATATATATATATATATATATATATATATATATATATATATATATATATATATATATATATGACAATGTCAGACCACGGAGGAAAATGAAACAGGAATTTCCTTAAGTACTTTCGTATATTAAATACATCTTCAGAAGGAATGATTTTACAGATCGAGTGATGGGTATAAATAGGCAGGAGAGAGTGGTGAAGTGTGGTGAGGTACAATACTTGGACAACGCAGACGGCCCATTGGGCCATCAGATGCACCCAATTGGCCCATCCGATGTAGCACAATGGCCCATCTGATACAGCAGACATACAAGCATAATACATAGGTAATTATAACATAAAGAGGTAAATATTTACAATG
The DNA here is from genome assembly GCF_040958095.1 of Procambarus clarkii. Classification (NCBI taxonomy): domain Eukaryota; kingdom Metazoa; phylum Arthropoda; class Malacostraca; order Decapoda; family Cambaridae; genus Procambarus; species Procambarus clarkii. The sequence continues at coordinate 3,443,405 of NC_091219.1, forward strand.
AATTAGTGAGACAAATGTTTTTCAATGATCCTACTTAAATCGCCCTTGGTCTCTTTTTTCGTGATATACACACACATATATATATATATATATATATGTGTGTGCGAACAGGACTAAGTCACTCTCCTAATTCTGGGTATAAACTGTCACGTTATGTCCAGACCAAGTGAGATGGCCCGGAAAGTGGAGTTGGAGATCCTGTTGGACGACATTCGACCTCGAGGCACAAAAGAAGGTCACCACCAAAGACACCTTACAAGCAGAACTTATTGCAGAAGGAGGAAAGATTCGAGGCAACTACAGAAGCACCATACTGTCCCCTGAGCTGAAAGCGACAGCCAAGAGCCTTCGTGAGAACAAGGAGATAGTCGTCAGGAGAGGTGACAAATCGCCAATATACGTCATTCTTAAAAAAGACGAATATCGGGCGAAAATGAACCTCATACTCTCTGACCAAACTAAATTCCAAAGGGTAACAAAGGACACTACAGCCGAATTGAAAGCAAAGTTAACAGATTGACTGAAACTGAGAACGCCAAGAAATCCGGACTCCACCTGCCAAAGATTATAGGGGAAAACAAACCTGGGTATGCGTATGGAAATGTCAAGACACAAGCCTGGAAACCCACTTTGGCCAATCATCAGCCAGATACCCACACCCACATACAGACTGGCGAAGCGACTCAACGGCCTGCTGACTCCTTATGTCCCTTGCGCCTTCAGCCTGAAGTCTCCAAAGGAATTTGTTGACTTACTGCGGGGCACACGGGCCGCAGGGATAAGAGCCTCGTTGGACGTAGAATCACTGTTTGCCAACATACCTGTGGATGATACAATCGGGATGATAGCGGACAGAGTGTATCGTGATCCGGCCTGTACTCCTCTTGACATAACAAAAAACATTCTAAGGAAACTATTCCAAGCTTATACTAAAGAGGCACCCTTCCTAAGCCCGGATTGGCACATGTATAAACAAGTAGATGGGGTCGCCATGGGTTCTCCCCTAGGTGTCCTGTTTGCGACCTTCTACATGGGTACCATCGAACGAAAGGTCTTAGTCGACATGAACTTGAAACCGGCCATATACTGCAGGTATGTTGACGACATTTTTACACAGGTATCTGATGTCAGACATCTGCAGGAGCTGAAAGAGGCATTTGAGTGGAATTCTGCGCTTCACTTACGAGATGGAGAAGGATGGGATGCTGCCCTTTCTAGATGTAACGGTCATTGAAAGGAGCAGAGGTTTCCACACTGCAGTCTACACTAAGGAAACAAACATAGGAATGTGCCTCAATGCCAACAGTGACTGCCCAGACAGGTACAAGAGGAGTGTTGTTAACGCTTATGTCGACTGTGCTCTCAGCCACAGCTCAGGATGGAAGCAAGTCAATGAAGAACTCTGTAGGGTAAGGCAGGTCCTAGTCAACAACGGCTTCTCCAATGGTTTCGTTGAAGACATCATAAGAAGGGAGGTGAAACGCCATGCAACCTCTGAAAGAGACATCTAACACAACACCTTTACCTCCTATTAGACTATTTTATAGGAACGTCTTTTTCACAGCTCATAAAATGGAGGAAAGGGTCCTGAAAGATATTGTTGATAGGAACGTTACCCCTACAGACAAAAATCAGAAGATACAATTGACGATTTACTATAAAACCAAAAAAAAACGCCAACCTACTCATGAGAAACTCTCCAGACACAAAGCAGAATGCTTTAAAAGAGACCAACGTCGTCAATGTCTTCAAATTCCCACTTGGGGACTGAAAGCCTTAAAGAACTCAGTATATAGGCAGGACAACAACATCTCTTTCCAGGCGATTAACGATGCATAAGGAACAGGGCTCCATTAAGGAACATTGTTATGATCTCAGCCTGCAGGAAAAACGAGTCTCCCTCCTTGAGAGTTATTCATCAAGCCTGACCTAACCAGAAGGTCTAAGAAATATAGAGGTGATAACCCATATGTAAAATAGTTGCTTGGATATGATGAACAATTTAAGATTATGGGCAGTGAAGAAGAAAACAGATAAATGACTGGCTAGGAGATGTGGACATTTTGCTGGAGGCGTGAGGCTCGTTTCTGGAGGGCTTTGACCTCACTTGAGGCCAGACATCGCAGGGGGAAAGCCGCACTTCGTTGAGCTCCCGTCAGAAGGGAAAGCCTAATGATATATCTCGAAGAGAAGAGAAGTGTGTAGACGTGCCAGCTGTAGAATCGAGCTGGGAACGTTGTGGTCTCAAGTCCTGGTCGACGAGAAGAGTATTAAACCGCCCAGAGACATTATTGTGGGCCGTGGAAGCGCCCTGACCAACCTTCGTCAGAGGGAGGAGCGCCCTCGACCAGACAATCTGTGGTTTGTCTTTGGGGAAGAAGTTGTTGAGAACTTCGAAGCCAGCCCAGATAAAAGTAATTGATGAGACTCCAAGGTAGTGGAGAAGAGGACCTCGAGCTGTGAGGAGAAGCAGTGAAGAGGAGTGTCACGTGCTTCTGTAGAGGTGGTGAAGCACCATAGTTGCTCGAGGGAACTTCATGGTGTAGCAGCCAAGAGAGCTGTGGAGGACCCTAGCAGAAGGGTGAAGCACCGTAGTTGCTCAAGGAAACTTCATGATAGCAGCCTGGAGGAGCTGCAGAGAATCCTGGTAGTGAAGCCCGGAAGAACCTAAAGATCAGGGTAGTGAACTTCCAGAGGTGGAAGGGAAGTTCTGGTGGATTACTTGTAGGGAGTTGATAGTGTTTGGTTGTCATTAGTGTGTAAGACGCAGTGAGAGGTGAGTGGTTGTTTGCATTCTTACGTCAAGGAGTGTTTTATACTGAAGTTTAGAGTTATAGACGTAGGCTGGATTACCTACAGACGTATACGTTCAAGGACTGATAGAGTGATCGATTGATCTTTGTTGTGTATCAATGAACATTTATACTGATATATGTTATTGCATTCAAATGCTGATTTTCTTTGTACACATTTATAGATACATATATATATTCTCTTGCTGATGGTGCAACAGTGTATGTAGACTTGATCAACTTGAGGAGGTTGATAGTATCAGGTGGTGAACCAGGAGATAGGATACCACTTGATAAGCTGATGATAGAGTTCTGATGGTGTTGGAGTGTAACCTGATTGCAATAGTATAGAGTATAGGATTCATTATTATTATATGTGTATATGTATTGTGTATATGCTCTGTCCAGTAAATGTATTCCAATTTGCTGGTGTTTGCCCTTGTCCTAGTGAGGCTTCCCAGGAAATAGTAAAGGAAGAGGGAGAGAGAGAAAGAACCAAGAACCACTGCTGTGGACAGGGTAGAAAGTAATACTAATAAGTCAAAGGGGGATTGAGATCATATCACCTAAGGAGAGAGTGGGGAGTCACAGCGGCTCGAGTGGGTGTGTGCACGTGACAACGAGGCTAAGTGGTGGAACCGCATCCGCTAAACGTGTGACGTTGAGCCCCTCTCCAGGAGCCAGAAGCGCCTAGTGTGATCTCCTAGCGAACAATAAGCACTCTACCGAATTGTGGGTTGGGTTGTCCGTAAAGGAGGAACACGACAACAACACCACCAACCCACACAACCATAATAAATTGGGGGCCTGTGTCTGGGAGAGTGAACTGACACACCCACACCCTGTCCAAGAGTGGATTTGTACACCCTTGCTGAAATAGATAAACTGTGTGACCGCAGGTGTATATTCTTTCTCTCTTGGGAAGACTCACAGGACAAAGATGGATAAGGTGCAAGCGTTTGTGGAGTCAGGCAAGCCTGAGGACTTAGAAGGTTGCACGAGGGATCAATTGAAACAAATGGCAGAAAAATGTGGCATTAGGTTGAAAGCATCTAAAGTAGCTGGGATGGAGGATGAGATCCTGAGGCAGTTAAGAGCCAAAAATGAAGCGGCAGAGCAAGGAGCCCAAAAAGGAGCTGAAAGTGGAAAGGAGGATGATGGGCAGGATGAAGTGAGATCCCAGGGATCGAGTAGGAGCAGCAAGAGTAGCCGCAGTAGCAGGAGTAGCCGAAATAGGAGCTTAGAGAGATTCCAGTTAGAGCTCCAGATGCAGCGTGAGGAGAGACAGTTCCAGCTGGAAAAGATGAAATTGGAACTCCAGATGAAAAATGAAGCCGAGAGGGAAAAAGAGAAAACCAGAATAAGGGAACTGGAGTTGGAACTAAAGAAAGAAAAAGAGAAAGCAAGATTAGAGGTGGAGAAAGAAAAAGAGAAAACCAGAGTAAGAGAACTGGAGTTGGAACAGGAGAAAGAAAAAGCCCCAGTCGAAAAAGAAAAAGAGAGAACAAAACAAATGCAGATAGAAGCGAATAGAACCTTGGCTGAGCAAAGGACTGAACATGGGTTGCCAGAGGGCACCACCCCGGTATCACACTCACCAGATGTTAGGGTTAGGGAGAAGGACATTCCCTTGTTTGTGCCCGAAGAGGCAGAGAGTTTCTTCGAGCATTTTGAGAAAGTAGCCAGTATCAAGGAGTGGCCACAGGAGGAATGGGCCCAGCTGGTCCAGTTAAGATTGACCGGTGCAGCCAGGGAGGCATACACCCAATTGTCACTGGAAGAGTGCCAGGATTATGCCACAGTAAAGAGCAGCATATTGCGCTCGTTTCAGTTAACCCCAGAAGCTTATAGAAAGCGCTTCAGAGAGATGGTGAAGGTTGGAGCATGTACCTTTGCTGAGACAGCAAGAGATCTGGAAAGACGATTCCAGAAGTGGATTGAGGCTGCTGGAGTCGGATCTTACGCTGACCTGAAGCAACTGATGGTCATGGAGAAGTTCTTGGAGATGATGCATCCTGAAACGAAGTTCAAGATCCAAGAAGCAGCGATAAAGGAGGTGAAAGATGCCGCAGATAGGGAGGATATGATTACCGAAGCATACAAGAGCTTGAGGGAGAACAGAGTGAGAAGCGAGGTGAGACGCAGCAATGGCAGATCCAGTGGAGTCTGGGGAGGAAGAAATTATGAAAGACCCAGAAGAGTCTGGGGTGAGAAGAATTTTGATAAATGGGCAGATAAAAGTAAGTACCCTAAAACTCAGAAGAGTAGGTCGTGCACTTCGTCTGAAAGTGAGGATGGAGGAGCCAAACGAGAAACCAATACGAGTGAGCAGAGTCAGAGCTACTCTGGTACATATAGAAGAGACTTTTCCCAGATGAGATGTTACCAATGTAACGGATTGGGTCACGTGATGCGAGATTGTCGGCAGGGCAAGAGAGTTGTGACCGTGGCCATGTGTGACCCCCGAAGTAAATATACTAATGTGTTCCAAGACAAACCACAGAGATCAAACTTAGTGAATGAGAGGTATAGGCCGTTCACGAGCAAAGGTTGGATCAGCATTGGAGGCCAACCTGAGGTAGAAGTTGGTATCTTAAGGGATACCGGAGCTAATCAGAGCTTGATTACGAGAAGCCTGATTGGGAATGATCGACGGTTAGCTGGCAGGAGTAAGATGAAAGTATATGGGTTATTGTCTGAGAGTGACATGCCCGTATGTGCTGTCCAGCTAAGGTCGGAATATGTGTCGGCAGAGGTGATGTTGGAAGTATGCCCCGACATACCTATTCTAGGAGTCCAAGTGATCCTGGGGAATGACTTGTGCGGGACAAAGGTGTTGCCAAGAGTCCTAGCGGAGACTGTGCCAGAGGAGAGCCCAGAAGGCCACGGCACGGGTGGGACACCTGAGAGTGTGAACCTGACTGACATCCGAGGAGATGCGTCAGGAGACCGCCAAGCTGTTGAGTACCCTGTCTCGGTAGTGACGAAGGCAGAGGGGGCCGACAAGGAAGACACTGGAGAAGATGAGACAGTGTCGATTCAGCCAGTAGAAGATATCGACGTAGATATAGCATGGCTGTTTGATGAAGGTCCAGCCCAGGAAAATGAAGTCTCGGTGAGGTCAAAAGTGAAGATGGCCCAGCCGAAGAAGAATCATGTGAAGAGAGCGGACCTGAGTAGAGCCCAGACTGCTGAAATTAAGAGTCGGAAGGCGATTGCAACTGTGCTGAGTAGGAATGAGGAAAGATGTGGACAGACTGAGGACGGGAGTAGAACGTCAAATTGTCCACGAGCACAGAGGCATTTGGATAGTGGAGTTAAGTTGTTTGAGATGTCAGGAGTCGACATGTTTCACAGAAAACGTGGAGAAAAGACAGTGAAGAAGAGTATTAGCCGAGAAAATGAAAGGAGAAGAGACAGTATGTGTAGAGAGATGCTTACGAGCACACTAGGAGAGGTAAAGCGACATGTAAGGTCGAGTGCTGTTGGATGTAGTACAGTGCTTGAAGAAACTTTTAGGGAACGAAGAAGAGTTGAAGGAGAAGAAAGGGAGTTGTATTGAGGTGAGAAGTGTGGGAAGAGGGTGATGATACAAGCATGGAGGAGTAGAAGAAAGCCGAGGACTCGATGGAAGTCAAACAGGATGAGGTCTCGGATGAATGAGGAGACGAAAGGGAGGATTGTCGGTGAAGACGAGGGAGTGAAGTATGATGACAGGAGACGGAAGTATAATGGAAGTAGATGGAAGTGTGAAGACGACAGAGGAGGTACAGACAGTAGATGTCTGACTCTGGACGTGAAGAGAAGAAGACGAGGAAATGAAGGGTGGAAACAATAAGTAAAGTGGACCGGTGGACTGCAGGCGTCCAAGGACAGCCTAGCCAAGAGGTGCCAGAGGAGCCAGATCGTTTGTGAGAAGATCATGTTTCTGGCGAGTTGTGAGCCAGATGTTGCAAGGTGCAATTAACTAATTGTAGACTCCTAAGGGAATATATCGGGTGAAGAACGAGACAGTGTGGTGGCGAATGTATTATTCCAAGCTTTGCCACTGGAATAACTCTCAAAAATAAGGGGAGGGGAGTGTTATGATCTCAGCCTGCAGGAGAAACCAGTCTCCCTCCTTGAGAGTTATTCATCAAGCCTGACCTAACCAGAAGGTCTAAGAAATATAGAGGTGATAACCCATATGTAAAATAGTTGCTTGGATATGATGAACAATTTAAGATTATGGGCAGTGAAGAAGAAAACAGATAAATGACTGGCTAGTGTTATGATCTCAGCTTGCAGGAGAAACGAGTCCCCCTCCTTGAGAGTTATTCATCAAGCCTGACCTGATTAGAAGGTCTAGCAAATATTGAGGTGATAACCCATATGTAAAATAGTTGCTTGGATATATATAACAATTTGAGATTATGGTCAATGAAGAAGAAAACAGATAAATGACTGGCTAGGAGATGTGGATATTTTCCTGGAGGCGTGAGGCTCGCTTCTGGAGGACTTTGACCTCACTTGAGGCCAGACATCGCAGGGGGAAAGCCGTGCTCCGTTGAGCTCCCGTCAGAAGGGAACCCCTAGTGATATATCTCAAAGAGAAGAGAAGTGTGTAGACGTGCCAGCTGTAGAATCGAGCTGGGAACGTTGTGGTCTCAAGTCCTGGCCGAAGAGGAAAGTATTAAACCGCCCAGTGGCATTACCGGGGGCCGTGGCAGCGCCCTGACCAAGCTTTGTCAGAGGGAGGAGCGCCCTCGACTAGACAATCTGTGGTAAGCACGATATAAGCCAGTTCATAGTGATTGCTTGTAGTTGGTCGTGTGCCCAGCGACAGTAGCAATGTTTATTGATAAGTTAGACATGTTTTAATAAGGCAGAAGGCCTGAAATAAGAGAGTGGAGAGGGAGGAACACGGAGCGACATCCGTCGCCTCTGAGTGCTGGCAGGTGACTGAGAGCTCCCGACGGAGAAAGGCCCCTCCCGGAGTGAGTGAGGCCCACCGGTCAAGGTGGAGTATGGTCCCGCCCAAAACGGGGGAGTCCACTCTCACAGTATGTAGAGAGCAGATGGATATAGGAGGCAAACATATTGTGTGATTATTTTTGTTTATGTGTTAAAGGGGAAACATTTTTATTGGAGTGTCGATGGGTTGCAGGTTTGTCTTTAGGGAAGAAGTTGCTGAGAACTTCGAAGCTAGCACAGACGAAGTAGTTGATGAGACTCCAAGGTAGTGGAGGCGAGGACCTCGAGCTGTGAGGAGAAGCAGTGAAGAGGAGTGTCACGTGCTTCTGTAGAGGTGGTGAAGCACCATAGTTGCTCGAGGGAACTTCATGGTGTAGCAGCCAAGAGAGCTGTGGAGGACCCTAGCAGAAGGGTGAAGCACCGTAGTTGCTCAAGAAAACTTCATGATAGCAGCCTGGAGGAGCTGCAGAGGATCCTGGTAGTTAAGCCCAGAAGAACCTGAAGATATCAGAGTAGTGAACTTCCAGAGGTGGAAGGGAAATTCTGGTGGATTACTTGTAGGGAGTTAATAGTGTTTGGTTGTCATTAGCGGGCAAGACGCAGTGAGAGGTGAGTGACTGTTTGAATTCTTATGTCAAGGAGTGTTTTATACTGAAGTTTAGAGTTACAGTCGTAGGCTGGATTACCTACAGATGTATGTGTTCTAGGACTGATAGAGTGATCGATTGATCATTGTTGTGTATCAAGGAACGTTTATAATGATATATGTTATTGCACTCACATGCTGATTTTCTTTGTACACATTTATAGATACATATTATTAAATATGACCGAAAAAGTAAGATTAATAATTCTAACACGAATTTTCTCAATCTTTCGTACATTACGCTTCACTGTTGGAGGTAAATAAAAAATCAATTCTCCAAAATTCATTTTTATTTCTAGTCTGACGCGACACGGGCGCGTTTCGTAAAACTTATTACATTTTCAAAGACTTTAGTTCACAAATACACAACTGATTAGAACTTTCGTATCTCCGATTTTATATCTACATTTGAGTGAGGTGGGAGGGGTGATGTGGCATTAACACAAGACAGAACAAGAGGGGATATTAATAGGGTATTAAAAGTATCAACACAAGACAGAACACAAACAATGGGTATTGAATAGAAGTGTTTGTAGAAAGCCTATTGGTCCATATTTCTTGATGCTTCTATATTGGAGCGGAGTCTTGAGGTGGGTAGAATATAGTTGTGCAATAATTGGCTGTTGATTGCTGGTGTTGACTTCTTGATGTGTAGTGCCTCGCAAACGTCAAGTCGCCTGCTATCGCTGTATCTATCGATGATTTCTGTGTTGTTTACTAGGATTTCTCTGGCGATGGTTTGGTTGTGGGAAGAGATTATATGTTCCTTAATGGAGCCCTGTTGCTTATGCATCGTTAAACGCCTAGAAATAGATGTTGTTGTCTTGCCTATATACTGGGTTTTTTGGAGCTTACACTCCCCAAGTGGGCATTTGAAGGCATAGACGACGTTAGTCTCTTTTAAAGCGTTCTGTTTTGTGTCTGGAGAGTTTCTCATGAGAAGGCTGGCCGTTTTTCTGGTTTTATAGTAAATCGTCAGTTGTATCCTCTGCTTTTTGTCTGTAGGGATAACGTTTCTATTAACAATATCTTTCAGGACCCTTTCCTCCGTTTTATGAGCTGTGGAAAAGAAGTTCCTGTAAAATAGTCTAATAGGGGGTATAGGTGTTGTGTTAGTTGTCTCTTCAGAGGTTGCATGACTTTTTACTTTCCTTCTTATGATGTCTTCGATGAAACCATTGGAGAAGCCGTTATTGACTAGGACCTGCCTTAGCCTACAGAGTTCTTCGTCGACTTGCTTCCATTCTGAGCTGTGGCTGAGAGCACGGTCGACATATGCGTTAACAACACTCCTCTTGTACCTGTCAGGGCAGTCGCTGTTGGCATTTAGGCACATTCCTATGTTTGTTTCCTTAGTGTAGACTGCAGTGTGGAAACCTCCTCCGCAGTGTGGAAACATCAAGAAGTCAACACCAGCAATCAACAGCCAATTAATGCACAACCATATTCTACCCACTTCAAGACTCCGCACCAATATAGAAGCATCAAGAATTATGGGCCAATAGGCCCTTTGCAGTTACTTCCATCCTTCCCTTTAGTTTTCCCAATTTATACCCATTGTCTCGTGTTTTATCTTGTGATGAAAGTTTTGTTCACCTCATCCAAAACTGTTGTAACATATCACCTTTACCCAAATGCAGGTATATAAGATGAAAGCTGTTTAAATGATAGCATAGAACTCTGTTTAGTGTTTACAGGTTATAGTTGTGTGTGTGTAAACAAAAGTCTTTGAAAATGTAATAAGTTATTACAAATCACGTTCAAGTGTCACGTCAGACTAGAAATAAAAATGAATTTTGGAGAATTGATTTTTCAATTACCATCGACAGTGAAAAGAAACATAAGAAATATTGAGAAAATTCGTGTTAGAATTATTAATCATACTTTTTCGGTCATATTTAATAATATATGTTTACAAGAAAGACTGTTACCAAAATATACTGATATATATATATATATATATATATATATGTCGTACCTAGTAGCCAGAACGCACTTCTCAGCCGACTATGCAAGGCCCGATTTGCCTAATAAGCCAAGTTTTCCTGAATTAATATATTTTCTCAATTTTTTTTCTTATGAAATGATAAAGCTACCCATTTCATTATGTATGAGGTCAATATTTTTTTATTGGAATTAAAATTAACGTAGATATATGACCGAACCTAACCAACCCTACCTAACCTAACCTAACCTATCTTTATAGATTAGGTTAGGTTAGGTAGCCGAAAAGGTTAGCTTAGGTTAGGTTAGGTAGGTTAGGTAGTCGAAAAACAATTAATTCATGAAAACTTGGCTTATTAGGCAAATCGGGCCTTGCATAGTAGGCAGAGAAGTGCGTTCTGGCTACTAGGTACAACATATATATATATATATATATATATATATATATATATATATATATATATATATATATATATATATATATATATATATATATATATATATATTTCTCTCTCTCTCTATCTCTCTCTCTATCTCTCTCTCTCTCTCTCTCTCTCTCTCTCTCTCTCTCTCTCTCTCTCTCTATATATATATATATATATATATATATATATATATATATATATATATATATATATATATATATATATATATATACATATATATATATATATATATATATATATATATATATATATATATATATATATATATATATATATATATATATATATGTCGTACCTAGTAGCCAGAACGAACTTCTCGGCCTACTATGCAAGGCCCGATTTGCCTAATAAGCCAAGTTTTCATGAACTAATATATTTTCTCTATTTATTTGTTTATGAAATGAAAAAACTACCCATTTCATTATGTATGAGGTCAATTTTTTTTTTTTTGGAGTTAAAATTAACGTAGATATATCACCGAACCTAACCAACCCTACCTAACCTAACCTAACCTATCTTTATAGGTTAGGTTAGGTTAGGTAGCCAAAAAAGTTATGTTTCGTTAGGTTAGGTAGGTTAGGTAGTCGAAAAACAATTAATTCATGAAAACTTGGCTTATTAGGCAAATCGGGCCTTTCATAGTAGGCTGAGAAGTGCGTTCTGGCTACTAGGTACGACATATATATATATATATATATATATATATATATATATATATATATATATATATATATATATATATATATATATATATATATATATATATATATATATATATGTATATATATATATATATATATATATATATATATATATATATGTATATATATATGTATATATATATATATATATATATATATATATATATGTATATATATATGTATATATATATATATATAATATATATATATATATATATATATATATATATATATATATATATATATATATATATATATATATATATATATATAATTTGCTCCTGTTTGGCAATATTTGCTTAGGCGTACCTGCAAGAGGAGGCAAGTCGCTAGCCTCATTAGTCACTAGGGCAATAAATAATTTCCCCAGAGCTGACAACTTGATCCCCATCCCTCCTCAACGCAAAAACCGTCGTGGCAGACCCAAGAGTTCCAATGACAATTTTAAACTTGGAACACAAGTGACCAAAAAAATTGAAGAGGGCAACACAGTAGGGGCAATTAGGTTACTTACCAGCGAAGACAAAATCGCCCCTAGAAATACCGCTACCGCTAACTCGCTGAGAGAGAAGCACCCTCCTAGAGTACCGTGGGAACCCACTGCTCAGGACACAAATGTCCCAGACATGGGACCTCTATTCCTCCAAGCGTCAGAGGTATACAAAGCCATCATGTCATTTCCGCCAGGCTCGGCAGGGGGATACACTGGAGTAAGACCTCAGCACCTCAAGGAGATGGTAAACCCAGTTCTCGGAGAAGTTGCCGAGACACTATTGTCAGAGGTCACGAAGTTTGTCAACGACTGCCTCTCTGGGTTGATCCCAGATACAATTAAACCCATTTTCTTTCGAGCATCCCTTTGTGCCCTCAAGAAGAAAGATGGTGGAGTCAGACCCATTGCCGTGGGTAACACACTTCGGCGCCTTGTTGCTAGGGCAGCTGTCAGAAAAATTAGCATAGACGCTGCGACGATGCTTCGACCCCATCAAATAGGTTTTGGTGTCCCCCATGGCTGTGAAGCAGCAGCTCATGCAGCACGAGCCTATATAAAGCACCTCCCAGAAAATAAGGCATTAATTAAATTAGACTTTTAAAATGCCTTCAACCAGGTAAAAAGGGATGTGGTACTAGAAGCAGTTCGATCAAGCTTTCCTTCTCTACTCCCCTTCGTCTCAGCTGGGTACAGTAGGGAATCGACGCTGCTGTTTGGGGAACATGAAGTTGTTTCTGCAGAAGGTGTCCAGCAAGGAGACCCACTTGCTCCTTTTCTTTTTTGCATTGCTGTTAAAGAGGTCACAAGCAAGTTGACCAGCGAACTCAACATCTGGTTCCTGGACGATGGCACCCTGGCAGGGGCACAGGAGTCCCTGCTAGAAGATCTACAGCTGGTGAAATCTAAGGGAGAGGAGTTAGGACTCACCCTATAGCCATCAAAGTGTGAAATCATCTCATCTAGCCAACCAACCATAGATGCAGTGCGAACCATATTGCCAGGAGCCCAAGTGATCGCTCCCACCGACAGTGTGCTGCTAGGGGCACCTCTGGGCTCGAGCGCCATTGAGGTAGTCCTCGAAGAAAAGCTGAACGACCTGAGGAGGATGGAGGGAAGAATAGGGGCTTTGGACGCCCACGATGCTCTGTACCTTCTCACAAGGTGCCTGGCTTTGCCCAGACTGACCTATTTCCTAAGGTGTGCTCCCTCCTTCGACAGCCCAAAATTAACAGAATATGACACACTCCTAAGGTCAATAACCGTGAAAGTGTTAAACCTCTCCCTGCAAGATGACCAATGGGACCAAGCAACGCTCCCAGTTAGACTGGGGGGGATAGGTATTTGCAAGGCGATACAGTTAGCATTGCCGGCATTCTTATCCTCGACCAGTGCAACAGGTGAATTAGTTAAGGAAATACTACCGGAACACCTAAGAGACTTCATTGGGATTCATGATCCCAAATTCGCGGAAGGAGCCGGTCAGTGGGACACTCTTGTCAACTCTCATCCTCGACCGACTTTTCCAAATGACTGCAAACAGTCCAAATGGGATAGCCCCATAGTGGAGAACATCGCCACATCATTGCTGGAGGCAGCTTCCAGGAAGGACAAAGCGCGTCTTCTAGCTGTGCAAGCTCCCCATGCCGGGGACTTCCTGTTGGCAGTCCCTAATTCCGCCTTGGGCACCCGCCTGGACCATCGGACCCTAAGTACTGGTGTTGCTCTGCGCCTTGCCGCCCCTATCTCTACCGAGCACCGGTGTATTTGCGGTGTATTCTGTTGGACGACATATTCGACCTCGAGACACAAAAGAAGGTCACTACCAAAGATACCTTACAAGCAGAACTTATTGCAGAAGGAGGAAAGAATCGAGGCTATTACAGAAGCACCATACTGTCCCCCGAGCTCAAAGCGGCAGCTAAAAGCCTTCGTGAGAACAAGGAGATAGTTGTCAGGAGAGGTGACAAGTCGCCAATATATGTCATTCTTAAAAAAGACGAATATCTGGCGAAAATGAACATCATACTCTCTGACCAAACTAAGTTCCAAAGGTTAACGAAGGACACTACAGCCAAATTAAAAGCAAAGGTCAACAAACTGATCGAAACTGTGAACGCCAAGAAATCCGGACTCCACCTGCCAAAGATCATTGGGGAATATAAACCTGGATATGCGTATGGAAATGTCAAGACACACAAGCCTGGAAACCCACTTCGGCCAATCATTAGCCAGATACCCACACCCACGTACAGACTGGCGAAGCGACTCAACGGCCTGCTGACTCCTTATGTTCCTTGCGCATTCAGCCTGAAGTTTCCAAAGGAATTTGTTGACTTACTGCGGGGCACACGGGCCACAGGGATAAGAGCCTCGTTGGACGTAGAATCGCTGTTTACCAACGTACCTGTGGACGAGACAATCGGGATGATAGCCGACAGAGTGTATCGTGATCCAGCCTGTACTCCTCTTGACATACCAGAAAATATTCTGAGGAAACTACTCCTAGCTTGTACTAAAGAGGCTCCCTTCTTGAGCCCGGATGGGCACATGTATAAGCAAGTAGATGGGGTCGCCATGGGTTCTCCCCTAGGTGTCCTGTTAGCAAACTTCTACATGGGTACCATCGAGCAAAAAGTCTTAGTCGACATGAACTTGAAACCGGCCATATACTGCAGGTATGTTGACGACATTTTTACACAGGTACCTGATGTCAGACATCTGCAGGAGCTGAAGGAGGCATTTGAGCAGAGTTCCGTGCTGCGTTTCACTTACGAGATGGAAAAGGATGGGAAGCTGCCCTTTCTAGATGTAACAGTCATGGAAAAGAGCGGAGGTTTCCACACTGCAGTCTACACTAAGGAAACGAACATAGGAATGTGCCTAAATGCCAACAGCGACTGCCCAGACAGGTACAAGAGGAGTGTTGTTAACGCATATGTCGACCGTGCTCTCAGCCACAGCTCAGAATGGAAGCAAGTCGACGAAGAACTCTGTAGGGTAAGGCAGGTCCTAGTCAACAACGGCTTCTCCAATGGTTTCGTGGAAGACATCATAAGAAGGAACGTGAAACGCCATGCAACCTCTGAAGAGACAACTAACACAACACCTATACCCCCTATTAGACTATTTTACAGGAACTTCTTTTCCACAGCTCATAAAATGGAGGAAAGGGTCCTGAAAGATATTGTTAATAGAAACGTTATCCCTACAGACAAAAATCAGAAAATACAACTGACAATTTACTATAAAACCAGAAAAACGGCCAGCCTACTCATGAGAAACTCTCCAGACACCAAACAGAACGGTTTAAAAGAGACTAACGTCGTCTATGCTTTCAAATGCCCTCTTGGGGACTGTAAGCTCCAAAAAACCCAGTATATTGGCAAGACAACAACATCTCTTTCTAGGCGTTTAACGATGCATAAGCAACAGGGGTCCATTAAGGAACATATAATCTCTTCCCACAACCAAACCATCGCCAGAGAAATCCTAGTAAACAACACAGAAATCATCGATAGATACAGCGATAGCAGGCGGCTTGACGTTTGCGAGGCACTACACATCAAGAAGTCAACACCAGCAATCAACAGCCAATTAATGCACAACTATATTCTACCCACCTCAAGACTCCGCTCCAATATAGAAGCATCAAGAAATATGGACCAATAGGCTTTCTACAATCACTTCTATTCAATACCCATTGTTTCGTGTTCTGTCTTGTGTTGATGAAATTAATACCCTATTAATACCACCTCTTGTTCTGTCTTGTGTTGATGAAATTAATACCCTATTAATGCCACCTCACCCCATCCACCTCTCTCAAATGTAGATATAAAAACGGAGATGCGTAAGTTCTATTCAGTTGCGTATTTGTAAACTAAAGTCTTTGAAAATGTAATAAGTTTTACGAAACGCGCTCGTGTCGCGTCAGACTAGAAATAAAAATGAATTTTGGAGAATTGATTTTTGATTTACCTCCAACAGTGAAAAGAAATGTACGAAAGATTTAAAAAATTCGTGTTAGAATTATTAATCTTACTTTTTCCGTCATATTTAATAATATATGTCTACAGGAAAGACTGCTACCAAAATATACTAATATATATATATATATATATATATATATATATATATATATATATATATATATATATATATATATATATATATATATATATATATATATGTCGTACCTAATAGCCAGAACGCACTTCTCAGCCTACTATGCAAGGCCCGATTTGCCTAATAAGCCAAGTTTTCCTGAATTAATATATTTTCTCTAATTTTTTTCTTAGGAAATGATAAAACTACCCATTTCATTATGTATGAGGTCAATTTTTTTTTATTGGAGTTAAAATTAACGTAGATATATGACCAAACCTAACCAACCCTACCTAACCTAACCTAACCTATCTTTATAGGTTAGGTTAGGTTAGGTAGCCGAAAAAGTTAGGTTACGTTAGGTTAGGTAGGTTAGGTAGTCGAAAAACAATTAATTCATGAAAAGTTGGCTTATTGGGCAAATTGGGCCTTGCATAGTAGGCTGAGAAGTGCGTTCTGGCTACTAGGTACGACATATATATATATATATATATATATATATATATATATATATATATATGTCGTACCTAATAGCCAGAACGCACTTCTCAGCCTACTATTCAAGGCCCTATTTGCCTAATAAGCCAAGTTTTCATGAATTAATGTTTTTTCGTCTACCTAACCTACCTAACCTAACCTAACCTAGCTTTTTTTGGCTACCTAACCTAACCTTACCTATAAATATAGGTTAGGTTAGGTTAGGTAGGGTTGGTTAGGTTCGGTCATATATCTACGTTAATTTTAACTCCAATAAAAAAAATTGACCTCATACATAGAGAAAAGGGTTGCTTTATCATTTCATAAGAAAAAAATTATAGTAAATATATTAATTCAGGAAAACTTGGCTTATTAGGCAAATCGGGCCTTGAATAGTAGGCTGAGAAGTGAGTTCTGGCTACTAGGTACGACATATATATATATATATATATATATATATATATGTCGTACCTAATAGCCAGAACGCACTTCTCAGCCTACTATTCAAGGCCCGATTTGCCTAATAAGCCAAGTTTTCATGAATTAATGTTTTTTCGTCTACCTAACCTACCTAACCTAACCTAACCTAGCTTTTTTTGGCTACCTAACCTAACCTTACCTATAAATATAGGTTAGGTTAGGTTAGGTAGGGTTGGTTAGGTTCGGTCATATATCTACGTTAATTTTAACTCCAATAAAAAAAAATTGACCTCATACATAGAGAAAAGGGTTGCTTTATCATTTCATAAGAAAAAAATTATAGTAAATATATTAATTCAGGAAAACTTGGCTTATTAGGCAAATTGGGCCTTGAATAGTAGGCTGAGAAGTGAGTTCTGGCTACTAGGTACGACATATATATATATATATATATATATGTCGTACCTAGTAGCCAGAACGCACTATTCAGCCTACTATGCAAGGCCCGATTTGCCTAATAAGCCAAGTTTTCATGAATTAATTGTTTTTCGACTACCTAACCTACCTAACCTAACCTAACCTAACTTTTTCGGCTACCTAACCAAACCTAACCTATAAAGATAGGTTAGGTTAGGTTAGGTAGGGTTGGTTAGGTTCGGTCATATATCTACGTTAATTTTAACTCCAATAAAAAAAAATTGACCTCATACATAATGAAATGGGTAGCTTTATCATTTCATAAGAAAAAAATTAGAAAAAATATATTAATTCAGGAAAACTTGGCTTATTAGGCAAATCGGGCCTTGAATAGTAGGCCAAAAAGTGAGTTCTGGCTACTAGGTACGACATATATATATATATATATATGGGTATATATATATGGGTATGTATATGTATATATATATGGGGCCATGGGTCCCCACATTGGCACCAGAGGTGGTACCCTCACAAACTTTAAAAAAAAAATAATATATATATATATATATATATATATATATATATATATATATATATATATATATATATATATATATATGTCGTATCTAGTAGCCAGAACGCACTTCTCAGCCTACTATGCAAGGCCCGATTTGCCTAATAAACCAAGTTTTCCTGAATTAATATATTTTCTCTAATTTTTTTCTTATGAAATGATAAAGCTACCCATTTCATTATATATGAGGTCAATTTTTTTTTATTGGAGTTAAAATTAACGTAGATATATGACCGAACCCAACCAACCCTACCTAACCTAACCTAACCTATATTTATAGGTTAGGTTAGGTTAGGTAGCCGAAAAAGTTAGGATAGGTTAGGTTAGGTAGTCGAAAAACCATTAATTCATGAAAACTAGGCTTATTAGGAAAATCGGGCCCTGCATAGTAGGCTGAGTAGTGCATTCTGGCTACTAGGTGCGACATATATATATATATATATATATATATATATATATATATATATATATATATATATATATATATATATATATATATATATATATATATATATATATATATATATATATATATATTATAGACTGTGGGTTGGTTGGTGTTGTCGTCGTTGTTCCTCCTTTGCAGACAACCCAACCCACAACTCGGTAGAGTGCTTATCCTCCCTAGAAGATCACCCTTGGCGCTTCTGGCTCTTGGAGAGGGGCTAAACGTCACACGTTTAGGGGATGCGGCTCCAACACTTAGCCTCGTTGTCACGTGCACACACCCACTCGAGCCGCTGTGAATCCCCACTCTCTCCTTAGGTGATATGATCTCCTCAATCCCCTTTTGACTTACTAATATTAGTAGTACCTTCTACCCTGTCCAGAGCAGTGGTTCTTGGTTCTTTCTCTCTCTCTCTCCTTCTTTACTACCTCCTGGGAAGCCTCACTTCGACAAGGGCAAACACCGGCAAATTGGGATACATTTACTGGACAAAGCACATACACGATACATACACACATATAATAATAATGAATCTTATACTCTATAATATTACAATCGGGTTGCACTCCAACACCATCAGAACTCTATCATCAGCTTATCAAGTGGTATCCTATCTCCTGGTCCACCACCTGATACTATCAGCCTCCTCAAGTTGATCAATTCTGCATACACTGTTGCACTATCAACAAGAGAATATATATATATATATATCTATAAATGTGTACAAAGAAAATCAGCATTTGAATGCAATAACATATATCAGCATAAATGTTCCTTGCTACACTGCAAATGATCAATCGATCACCCTATCAGTCCTAGAACGCATACATCTGTAGGTAATCCAGCCTACGACTGTAACTCTAAACTTCAGTATAAAACACTCCTTGACATAAGAATGCAAACAGTCACTCACCTCTCACTGCGTCTTGCACGCTAATGACAGCCAAACACTATCAACCCCCTACAAGTATTCCACCAGAACTTCCCTTCCACCTCCGGAAGTTCACTACCCTGATATCTTCAGGTTCTTCCGGGCTTCACTACCAGGATCCTCTGCAGCTCCTCCAGGCTGCTATCATGAAGTTTTCTCGAGCAACTAAGGTGCTCCACCCTTCTGCTAGGTTCCTCCACAGCTCTCTTGGCTGCTACACCATAAAGTTTCCTCGAGCAACTATGGTGCTTCTCCACCTCTACAGAAGCACGTGACACTCCTCTTCACTGCTTCTCCTCACAGCTCGAGGTCCTCTGCTTCACTACCTTGGAGTCTCATCAATTACTTCATTTATGCTGGCTTCGAAGTTCTCAGCAACTTCTTCCCCAAAGACAAACCTGCAACCCATCGACATTCCAATAAAATGTTTCCCCTTTAACACATAAACAAAAATAACCACACAATATGCTTGCCTCAAACCTCTATCTGTCCTCTACATACAGTGAGAGTGGACTCCCCCGTTTTGGGCGGGTCCATACTCCACCTCGCCCGGCGGTGGTCCTCACTCGCTGGGAGGGTCTTCCTCCGTCAGGAGCCGGGCTCCCTCAGTCGTCTGTCAGAGCTCAGAGGGGACGGACGTCGCTCCGTGTTCCTCCCTCTTCACTCTCCTATTTCAGGTTTTCTGCCTTATTAAAACATGTCTGACTTATAAATAAACATCGCTACTGTCGCCGGGCACACGACCAACTACAAGCAATTACTATGAACTGGCGTATATCGTGCTTACCACAGATTAACTGGTCGAGGGCGCTCTCCCTCTGACGGCGTCTGGTCAGGGCGCTCCACACAGCCCACGAAAATGCCTCTGAGCAGCTTATTAAACTCTGCTCGTCGACCAGGACTTGAGACCACAACGTTCCCAGCTCGGTTCCACAGCTGGCACGTCTACACACTTCTCTTCTCTTGGAGATATATCACTAGGGGTTCCCTTCTGGCGGGAGCTCGAACGGAGCGCGGCTTTCCCCTGCGATGTCTAGCACTCAAGTGAGGTCAAAGCCCCTCCAGAAGCGAGCTCCAGCAAACGCCTCCAGCAAAATATCTACATATCCTAGCCAGTCATTTATCTGTTTCCTTCTTCACTGCCCATAATCTTAAACTGTTATACATATCCAAGCAACTATTTTACATATGCGTTATCACCTCAATATTTGCTAGACCTTCTAATCAGGTCAGGCTTGATGAATAACTCTCAAGGAGGGAGACTCGTTTCTCCTGCAGGCTGAAATCATAACAATATATATATATATATATATATATATATATATATATATATATATATATATATATATATATATATATATATATATATATATATATATATATATATATATATATATATATATATATATATATATATATATATATATATATATATATATATATATATATATATATATATATATATATATATATATATTAAATATGTCCGAAAAAGTAAGATTAATAATTCTAACACGAATTTTCTCAATCTTTCGTACATTTCTTTTCACTGTTGGTGGTAATTCAAAAATCAATTCTCCAAAATTCAAAGACAACAAAACGCAACTACTTCATGCTACAAACGAGTGGAGAAATAGCAACATCGACGAAAGTATCCGTACCCGCATTGAACAATACCTCGACATCCTCACAGACCGACATCACCTCAGCACTGAAACAAGGATTATCAAGAAACTAACAACATTATATAGAGGACCTATGGCAATTCCACGACCAAGAGATGGTTTCCTGAACCTTGCAGGAATTAACCTCACTGAGGACCAAATCACTCTCCTAAATCTGGGCATAAACTGTCACGTTATGTCCAGACCGAGTGAGATGGCCCGGAAAGTGGAGTTTGAAATTCTGTTGGACGACATATTCGACCTTGAGACACAAAAGAAGGTCACTACCAAAGATACCTTACAAGCAGAACTTATTGCGGAAGGAGGAAAGAATCGAGGCAATTACAGAAGCACCATACTGTCCCCCAAGCTTAAAGCGGCAGCTAAAAGCCTTCGTGAGAACAAGGAGATAGTTGTCAGGAGAGGTGACAAGTCGCCAATATATGTCATTCTTAAAAAAGACGAATATCTGGCGAAAATGAACCTCATACTCTCTGACCAAACTAAATTCCAAAGGTTAACGAAGGACACTACAGCCGAATTGAAAGCAAAGGTCAACAAACTGATCGAAACTGTGAACGCCAAGAAATTAGGACTCCACCTGCCAAAGATTATTGGGGAATATAAACCTGGATATGCGTATGGAAATGTCAAGACACACAAGCCTGGAAACCCACTTCGGCCAATCATTAGCCAGATACCCAAACCCACGTACAGACTAGCGAAGCGACTCAATGGCCTGCTGACTCCTTATGTCCCTTGCGCCTTCAGCCTGAAGTCTCCAAAGGAATTTGTTGACTTACTGCGGGGCACACGGGCCACAGGGATAAGAGCCTCGTTGGACGTAGAATCACTGTTCACCAATGTACCAGTGGACGAGACAATCGGGATGATAGCCGACAGAGTGTATCGTGATCGCGCCTGTACTCCTCTTGACATACCAGAAAATATTCTAAGGAAACTACTCCAAGCTTGTACTAAAGAGGCACCCTTCTTGTGCCCGGATGGGCACATGTATAAGCAAGTAGATGGGGTCGCCATGGGTGTCCTTAGGTGTCCTGTTTGCAAACTTCTACATGGGTACCATCGAGCAAAAAGTCTTAGTCGGCATGAACTTGAAACCGGTCACATACTGCAGATATGTTGACGACATTTTTACACAGGTACCTGATGTCAGACATCTGCAAGAGCTGAAGGAGGCATTTGAGCAGAGTTCCGTGCTGCGTTTCACTTACGAGATGGAAAAAGATGGGAAGCTGCCCTTTCTAGATGTAACAGTCATGGAAAAGAGCGGAGGTTTCCACACTGCAGTCTACACTAAGGAAACGAACATAGGAATGTGCCTAAATGCCAACAGCGACTGCCCAGACAGGTACAAGAGGAGTGTTGTTAACGCATATGTCGACCATGCTCTCAGCCACAGCTCAGAACGGAAGCAAGTAGACGAAGAACTCTGTAGGGTAAGGCAGGTCCTAGTCAACAACGGCTTCTCCAATGGTTTCGTCAAAGAAGTCATAAGAAGGAAAGTGAAACGCCATGCATCCTCTGAAGAGACAACTAACGCAACACCTATACCCCCTATTAGACTATTTTACAGGAACTTCTTTTCCACAGCTCAAAAAACGGAGGAAAGGGTCCTGAAAGATATTGTTAAAAGAAACCTTATCCCTACAGACACAAATCAGAGGATACAACTGACGATTTACTATAAAACCAGAAAAACGGCCAGCCTACTCATGAGAAACTCTCCAGACACAAAGCAGAACGCTTTAAAAGAGACCAACGTCGTCTATGCCTTCAAATGCCCTCTTGGGGACTGTAAGCTCAAAAAAATCAGTATATAGGCAAGACAACAACATCTCTTTCTAGGCGTTTAACGATGCATAAGCAACAGGGCTCCATTAAGAAACATATAATCTCTTCCCACAACCAAACCATCGCCAGAGAAATCCTAGTAAACAACACAGAAATCATCGATAGATACAGCGATAGCAGGCGGCTTGACGTTTGCGAGGCACTACACATTAAGAAGTCAACACCAGCAATCAACAGCCAATGAATGCACAACTATATTCTACCCACCTCAAGACTCCGCTCCTATATAGAAGCATCAAGAAATATGTACCAATAGGCTTTCTACAATCACTTCTATTCAATACCCATTGTTTCGTGTTCTGTCTTGTGTTGATGAATTTAATACCCTATTAATACCACCTCACCCTATCCACCTCACTCAAATGTTGATATAAACAAATCAGAGATGTGTAAGTTCTATTCAGTTGTGTATGTGTAAACTAAAGTCTTTGAAAATGTAATAAGTTTTACGAAACGCGCTCAAGTGTGGCGTCAGACTAGAAATAAAAATGAATTTTGGAGAATTGATTTTTGAATTACCACCAACAGTGAAAAGAAATGTATGAAAGATTGAGAAAATTCGTGTTAGAATTATTAATCTTACTTTTTCGGTCATATTTAATAATAAATGTCTACAGGAAAGACTGCTACCAAAATATACTAATATATGTATATATATATATATATATATATATATATATATATATAGAGAGAGAGAGAGAGAGAGAGAGAGAGAGAGAGAGAGAGAGAGAGAGAGAGAGAGAGAGAGAGAGAGAGAGAGAGAGAGAGAGAGAGAGAGAGAGAGAGAGAGAGAGAGAGAGAGAGAGAGAGAGAGAGAGTGAGAGAGAGTGAGAGAGTGTGAGAGAGAGTGAGAGAGTGTGAGAGAGAGAGAGAGAGAGAGAGAGAGAGAAAGAGAGAGAGAGAGAGAGAGAGAGAGAGAGAGAGAGAGAGAGAGAGAGAGAGAGAGAGAGAGAGAGAGAGAGAGAGAGGGAGAGAGAGAGAGGGAGAGAGAGAGAGAGAGAGAGAGAGAGAGAGAGAGAGAGAGAGAGAGAGAGAGAGAGAGAGAGAGAGAGAGAGAGAGAGAGAACTGTGAGAGAGAGGACCTTCTCTTTCTTCTGGCAAGGAAAACCTCCAGATGAGACCAGAGAACATGGTGTGGGATTTGCCGTCAGGAATGTACTGTTGGGACACATTATGCCACCGATGGGGGAAACCGAACGAATTCTGTCTCTGCAACTGTACTCCCAAACAGGACCAGTCAATGTAATTAGTGCATATGCACCAACCCTGACTTCTCCAGCAGAGACAAAGGAAAAATTCTACGATGACCTCAACAGAGTCATAGCGAGAATCCCTGTAAAGGAGCCACTGTTCATCCTCGGCGACTTCAACGCCAGAGTGGGTGCCGAGAACATTTGGCCCACTTGCCTGGGTCAATTCGGCATAGGAAGGATGAATGAGAACGGGCAACGTCTGCTAGAACTCTGCTGCCTTCATGGTCTTTGTGTCACCAACACGTTCTTCGGCACAAAGCCTCAACACCGAGTATCTTGGAGACACCCCAGATCCAAGCACTGGCACCAGCTTGACCTGATTCTTTCCAGGCGTGCAAGTCTACCCAGCATCAAGATTACGCGTAGCTACCAGAGTGCTGTCTGTGACACCGACCACTCCCTGGTATGTAGCAGGGTCAAGATGCAACCAAAGAAGATTCATCACTCGAAAAAGGCGGGCAGACCTCGCATCGACACCACCAAGACCCGCAACCAGGACAAGGTGGAAGATTTTGCACACGTGCTCGAGGAAGCTCTCCCTGGCCCAGCTGGGGTCACTGCCTTTAAAAGATGGGAGCACTTCAGAGACGCTGTGTTCAACGCTGCCATTTCCACCTTTGGCAAAAAGACCAGCAGGTCGGCAGACTGGTTCGAGGCTCACTCGGAAGAGATGACACCTGTAATCGAAGAGAAGAGAAACGCCTTGGCAGCCTACAAAGCCTGCCCAAGTCATTGCAACTTACAGATCCTTCGGGCCGTCCGCTGCAAAGTGCAGCAGAGCGCCAGGCGATGTGCCAACAACTATTGGCTCCAGCTCTGCTCCCAGATATAGACTGCAGCTGATACAGGCAATGTAAGGGGAATGTATGACGGCATCAAGCAGGCCTTCGGCCCAATCCAGAGGAAGACCGCTCCTCTGAAATCTGCCACTGGCGAGGTGATTCAGGACCAGACACTGCAGCTGAAGCGCTGGGTCGAGCACTACTCTGAGCTATACGCCAGGGACAATGTGGTCACCGAAGATGCCCTGAGCGCCATTGAGTGTCTGCCTGTGTTAATGGAGCTCGACAGTGAACCGACCCTGGAAGAACTCAGCGATGCCCTAGACTCCCTTGCTTCTGGTAAAGCTCCTGGCAAAGATGGCATTCCTGCTGAGACCTTGAAGTGCTGCAGAGGTAGCCTGCTCATGGAGCTGCATGAAATTCTCTGCCTCTGCTGGGAAGAAGGAGAGGTGCCACAGGACATGAGGGATGCCAACATCGTCACACTGTATAAGAATAAAGGTGACAGGGGCGACTGCAACAACTACCGTGGAATCTCCCTCCTCAGTATTGTCGGAAAGCTGTTTGCTCGAGTCACATTGAAGAGGCTCCAAGTACTTGCAGAGAGAGTCTATCCAGAATCACAATGCGGATTCAGAGCTGGCAGGTCCACCATCGACATGGTCTTTTCCCTCAGACAACTGCAGGAGAAATGCAGGGAACAGAAGCAGCCACTCTTCGTAGCCTTCATAGATCTGACGAAGGCCTTCGACCTCGTCAGCAGGGATGGCCTGTTAAAGATCCTCCCCAAGATCGGATGCCCACCCAGGCTCCTCAGCATCATCAGATCTTTCCATGAGAACATGAGGGGCACCGTGGTCTTTGATGGCCTAACATCAGACGCCTTTGACATCCGAAGTGGAGTAAAGCAGGGCTGCGTACTGGCTCCAACCCTATTCGAGATTTTCTTCGCAGTTATGCTGCGGCACGCCTTCGGATCTGTTACGGAAGGCATTTACCTCCGGACCAGGTCGGATGGAAAGCTCTTTAACCTCGCCAGGCTGAGAGCTAAGACAAAGGTTCGGCTGAGGTGTCTGCGCGACTTCCTCTTTGCCGACGACGCAGCAGTCACTGCCCACTCAGCTGAAGACCTCCAACGGCTCATAACCCGCTTCAGAGAGGCCTCTCAGGCTTTCGGACTCACCATCAGTCTGAAGAAAACACAAGTCATGGGACAAGGAGTGGACTCCCCACCTGACATCGGCATCTCTGATTCCAAACTGGAAGTCGTTCACGACTTCGTGTACCTGGGCTCCACAATCTCTGACTCCCTCTCTCTTGATACGAAGCTAAACAAACGCATCGGTAAGGCATCTACTACCATGTCCAAACTGACAAAGAGAGTGTGGGCCAACAATAGGCTTACTGAGTATACTAAGATTCAGGTTTACAGATCCTGTGTCCTGAGCACTCTCCTTTATGGCAGTGAGTCTTGGACACTCCGCGCCCGTTAGGAAAGACAGCTGAATGCCTACCACATGCGCTGCCTTAGATACATCTTGGACATCACCTGGCAGGACAAGGTGACAAACAACAACGTCTTGGGGAGAGCAAGAATCACCAGCATGTACACAATGCTGAAACAGAGACGAATGCGCTGGCTCGGGCACGTTGTGCGAATGGGCGACAGCAGGATCCCCAAGGATCTCCTGTACGGAGAGCTGAGGCAGGAAAGCGTCCAACAGGCAAGCCCCAGCTACGGTACAAAGACGTATGCAAAAGGGACCTGAAAGCCATGGACGTCGATCTTGCTATATGGGAGACACTGACTGCAGACCGTTCAGCCTGGAGGCAGTCTGTTCAACGAGGTCTCTCTAAGTTCAAGGAGTCACTTGTAAAGGAATCGGAAGCAAAGAGACAGAGAGGGAAAGCCGGTAGCCAGGAAGACAGACCAGAATCGGGCTTCGTTTGTGCTCGGTGTGGGATGGACTGCCACTCTCGGATTGGCCTCATCAGTCACACCAGACGCTGCACCAGGATTGACAACTAGGGCGCAACTCCATAGTCTCCCGAGACTGAAGGATGCCTACTATATATATATATATATATATATATATATATATATATATATATATATATATATATATATATATATATATATATATATATATATATATATATATCTATATATATATATATATATATATATATATATATATATATCTATATATATATATATATATATATATATATATATGTCGTACCTAGTAGCCAGAACGCACTTCTCAGCCTACTATTCAAGGCCCGATTTGCCTAATAAGCCAAGTTTTCATGAATTAATGTTTTTTCGTCTACCTAACCTACCTAACCTAACCTAACCTAGCTTTTTTTGGCTACCTAACCTAACCTTACCTATAAATATAGGTTAGGTTAGGTTAGGTAGGGTTGGTTAGGTTCGGTCATATATCTACGTTAATTTTAACTCCAATAAATAAAAATTGACCTCATACATAGAGAAAAGGGTTGCTTTATCATTTCATAAGAAAACAATTATAGTAAATATATTAATTCAGGAAAACTTGGCTTATTAGGCAAATCGGGCCTTGAATAGTAGGCTGAGAAGTGAGTTCTGGCTACTAGGTACGACATATATATATATATATATATATATATATATGTCGTACCTAATAGCCAGAACGCACTTCTCAGCCTACTATTCAAGACCCGATTTGCCTAATAAGCCAAGTTTTCATGAATTAATGTTTTTTCGTCTACCTAACCTACCTAACCTAACCTAACCTAGCTTTTTTTGGCTACCTAACCTAACCTTACCTATAAATATAGGTTAGGTTAGGTTAGGTAGGGTTGGTTAGGTTCGGTCATATATCTACGTTAATTTTAACTCCAATAAAAAAAAATTGACCTCATACATAGAGAAAAGGGTTGCTTTATCATTTCATAAGAAAAAAATTATAGTAAATATATTAATTCAGGAAAACTTGGCTTATTAGGCAAATCGGGCCTTGAATAGTAGGCTGAGAAGTGAGTTCTGGCTACTAGGTACGACATATATATATATATATATATATATATATATGTCGTACCTAGTAGCCAGAACTCACTTCTCAGCCTACTATGCAAGGCCCGATTTGCCTAATAAGCCAAGTTTTCATGAATTAATGTTTTTTCGTCTACCTAACCTACCTAACCTAACCTAACCTAGCTTTTTTTGGCTACCTAACCTAACCTTACCTATATATATAGGTTAGGTTAGGTTAGGTAGGGTTGGTTAGGTTCGGTCATATATCTACGTTAATTTTAACTCCAATAAAAAAAAATTGACCTCATACATAGTGAAAGGGTAGCTTTATCATTTCATAAGAAAAAAATTATAGTAAATATATTAATTCAGGAAAACTTGGCTTATTAGGCAAATCGGGCCTTGAATAGTAGGCTGAGAAGTGAATTCTGGCTACTAGGTACGACATATATATATATCTATATATATATACATATGTCGTACCTAGTAGCCAGAACGCACTTCTCAGCCTACTATGCAAGGCCCGATTTGCCTAATAAGCCAAGTTTTCATGAATTAATTGTTTTTTGTCTACCTAACCTACCTAACCTAACCTAACCTAACTTTTTCGGCTACCTAATCTAACCTAACCTATAAAGATAGGTTAGGTTAAGTTAGGTAGGGTTGGTTAGGTTCGGTCATATATCTACGTTAATTTTAACTCCAATAAAAAAAAATTGACCTCATACGCAATGAAATGCGTATCTTTATTATTTCATAAGAAAAAAATTAGAGAAAATATATTAATTCAGGAAAACTTGGCTTGTTAGGCAAATCGGGCCTTGCATAGTAGGCCAAAAAGTGCGTTCTGGCTACTAGGTATGACATATATATATATATATATATATATATATATATATATATATATATATATATATATATATATATATATATATATATATATATATATATATATATATATATATATGCGGAAAATCCACAGAGAAATATGAAATGAGGTGAACGTTTCGGCTTTGTTAAAGCCTTTGTCAACACCAGACTGACGTCAGTCTGGTGTTGACAAAGGCTTTAACAAAGCCGAAACGTTCACCTCATTTCATATTTCTCTGTGGATTTTCCGCATAAAATGATCAGTGTTTTGTGATCGTCAATTGCATATATATATATATATATATATGTGTGTATATCACGAAAATAAACACGTGATTAAGAATGTGACAATGTCAGACCACGGAGGAAAAATGAAACAGGAAATTTCCTTAAGTACTTTCGTATATTAAATACATCTTCAGAAGGTCTGACATTGTCATATATATATATATATATATATATATATATATATATATATATATATATATATATATATATATATATATATATATATATATATGTCGTACCTAGTAGCCAGAACTCACTTTTCAGCCTACTATTCAAGGCCCAATTTGCCTAATAAGCCAAGTTTTCCTGAATTAATATATTTACTATAATTTTTTTCTTATGAAATGATAAAGCAACCCTTTTCTCTATGTATGAGGTCAATTTTTTTTTTATTGGAGTTAAAATTAACGGAGATATATGACCGAACCTAACCAACCCTACCTAACCTAACCTAACCTATATTTATAGGTAAGGGTAGGTTAGGTAGCCAAAAAAAGCTAGGTTAGGTTAGGTTAGGTAGGTTAGGTAGACGAGAATACATTAATTCATGAAAACTTGGCTTATTAGGCAAATCGGGCCTTGAATAGTAGGCTGAGAAGTGCGTTCTGGCTATTAGGTACGACATATATATATATATATATATATATATATATATATATATATATATATATATATATATATATATATATATTTTTTTTTTTTAACCTAGAAGGGGTACCACCTCTGGTGCAAGTGTAGGGACCCATAGCCTCGGAGGAGAAAATAAAGAGTACTCAGAGAAGACCTTGTGGATCCTCACTGAACACTTTGATATTTTCTTCTCCTACCACCCCTATTCTATTGGTATGTGTGTATATTTATCTAACTTTATTTGAAAATGTCATTACACAAAAAGAGTTACAATATTGATTACATGCAGGGTACAAGGCTGCTTGTCACAAGTTGAACAGCTCCTCAGATGGCGGGCAGGAACCATGGATGCAGTGAGCATTTCCTCTCTGGATTGCCACACTAAGGCGCTGAAAAAGAAAACGGGCAGCACTAGGGTCTCTAGTTGTTTCGATTAGCTTAGACCCCATCTCCTTCAAAAAGCTAGCAGCACTTTTACCCCAGGCACCAAGTGTCTCTGAAGCAATGGGGACAAAATTGTAGTGGTGCTCAAGATCTCTGTATTTACGTGACTAGGCCGCTTCCTGGTGATTGGCAGCTCCTCCTGCTTGTGTAGCACTGAAGTCAACATTGGTATTGGCTAAAGTTGAAACGCAAGTGTAGTCCCACATCAACTGTCTACCATTCTTCCAGGGGTTCACCGTGATTCCGTCTGGGCGACCAACAGGCTCATCAGAGTTGCGGGACATTAGGTAACGGAGCTCTCTCTCTGCTGGACAACCGGCTGTGGTAAGGCTTCTCTCTCTCTCTCTCTCTCTCTCTCTCTCTCTCTCTCTCTCTCTCTCTCTCTGTATATATATATATATATATATATATATATATATATATATATATATATATATATATATATATATATATATATATATATATATATATATATATATATATATATATATATATAATAAGCCAAGCATGGCTTGGCATAATAATATAGCATAATAAGCCATATATACCTATATATATATATATATATATATATATATATATATAGGTATATATATATTATTAAATATGACTGAAAAAGTAAGATTAATAATTCTAACACGAATTTTCTCAATCTTTCGTACATTACGCTTCACTGTTGGAGGTAAATCAAAAATCACTTCTCCAAAATTCATTTTTATTTCTAGTCTGACGCGACACGGGCGCGTTTCGTAAAACTTATTACATTTTCAAAGACTTCACAAATACACAACTGATTAGAACTTATGTATTCTCTGATTTTATATCTACATTTGAGTGAGGTGGGAAGGGTGATGTGGCATTAACACAAGACAGAACAAGAGGGGATATTAATAGGGTATTAAAAGTATCAACACAAGACAGAACAGAAACAATGGGTATTGAATAGAAGTGTTTGTAGAAAGCCTATTGGTCCATATTTCTTGATGCTTCTATATTGGAGTGGAGTCTTGAGGTGGGTAGAATATAGTTGTGCAATAATTGGCTGTTGATTGCTGGTGTTGACTTCTTGATGTGTAGTGCCTCGCAAACGTCAAGCCGCCTGCTATCGCTGTATCTATCGATGATTTCTGTGTTGTTTACTAGGATTTCTCTGGCGATGGTTTGGTTATGGGAAGAGATTATATGTTCCTTAATGGAGCCCTGTTGCTTATGCATCGTTAAACGCCTAGAAAGAGATGTTGTTGTCTTGCCTATATACTGGGTTTTTTGGAGCTTACAGTCCCCAAGTGGGCATTTGAAGGCATAAACGACGTTAGTCTCTTTTAAAGCGTTCTGTTTTGTGTCTGGAGAGTTTCTCATGAGTAGGCTGGCCGTTTTTCTGGTTTTATAGTAAATCGTCAGTTGTATCCTCTGATTTTTGTCTGTAGGGATAACGTTTCTATTAACAATATCTTTCAGGACCCTTTCCTCTGTTTTATGAGCTGTGGAAAAGAAGTTCCTGTAAAATAGTCTAATAGGGGGTATAGGTGTTGTGTTAGTTGTCTCTTCAGAGGTTGCATGGCTTTTCACTTTCCTTCTTATGATGTCTTCGATGAAACCATTGGAGAAGCCGTTATTGACTAGGACCTGCCTTACCCTACAGAGTTCTTCGTCGACTTGCTTCCATTCTGAGCTGTGGCTGAGAGCACGGTCGACGTATGCGTTAACAACACTCCTCTTGTACCTGTCAGGGCAGTCGCTGTTGGCATTTAGGCACATTCCTATGTTTGTTTCCTTAGTGTAGACTGCAGTGTGGAAACCTCCGCCCTTTTCCATGACTGTTACATCTAGAAAAGGCAGCTTCCCATCCTTTTCCGTCTCGTAAGTGAAACGCAGCACGGAACTCTGCTCAAATGCCTCCTTCAGCTCCTGCAGATGTCTGACATCAGGTACCTGTGTAAAAATGTCGTCAACATACCTGCAGTATATGGCCGGTTTCAAGTTCATGTCGACTAAGACTTTTTGCTCGATCGTACCCATGTAGAAGTATGCAAACAGGACACCTAGGGGAGAACCCATGGCGACCCCATCTACTTGCTTATACATGTGCCCATCCGGGCTCAAGAAGGGTGCCTCTTTAGTACAAGCTTTGAGTAGTTTCCTCAGAATACTTTCTGGCATGTCAAGAGGAGTACAGGCTGGATCACGATACACTCTGTCGGCTATCATTCCGATTGTCTCGTCCACAGGTACGTTGGTAAACAGCGATTCTACGTCCAACGAGGCTCTTATCCCTGTGGCCCGTGTGCCCCGCAGTAAGTCCACAAATTCCTTTGGAGACTTCAGGCTGAAGGCGCAAGGAACATAAGGAGTCAGCAGGCCGTTGAGTCGCTTCGCCAGTCTGTACGTGGGTGTGGGTATCTGGCTAATGATTGGCCGAAGTGGGTTTCCAGGCTTGTGCGTCTTGACATTTCCATACGCATATCCAGGTTTATATTCCCCAATGATCTTTGGCAGGTGGAGTACGGATTTCTTGGCGTTCACAGTTTCGATCAGTTTGTTGACCTTTGCTTTTAATTCGGCTGTAGTGTCCTTCGTTACCCTTTGGAACTTAGTTTGGTCAGAGAGTATGATGTTCATTTTCGCCAGATATTCGTCTTTTTTAAGAATGACATATATTGGCGACTTGTCACCTCTCCTGACAACTATCTCCTTGTTCTCACGAAGGCTTTTAGCTGCCGCTTTAAGCTCGGGGGACAGTATGGTGCTTCTGTAGTTGCCTCGATTCTTTCCTCCTTCTGCAATAAGTTCTGCTTGTAAGGTATCTTTGGTAGTGACCTTCTTTTGTGTCTCGAGGTCGAATATGTCGTCCAACAGAATTTCCAACTCTACTTTCCGGGCCATTTCACTCGGTCTGGACATAACATGACAGTTTATGCCCAGATTTAGGAGAGTGACTTGGTCCTCAGTGAGGTTAATTCCTGCAAGGTTCAGGAAGCCATCTCTTGGTCGTGGAATTGCCATAGGTCCTCCATATAATGTTGTTAGTTTCTTGATAATCCTTGTTTCAGTGCTGAGGTGATGTTGGTCTGTGAGGATGTCGAGGTGTTGTTCAATGCGGGTACGGATACTATGGTCGATGTTGCTATTTCTCCACTCGTTTGTAGCATGAAGTAGTTGCGTTTTGTTGTCTTTGATTTCATTCTCTGCCTTGTATATCTGATCACGAATCAGATCCTGGCGATATTTTATCGTGAAGGCTTGATTCCTTGCTGCTGGGTCGTGCACTTTAATATTAGTATATTTTGGTAGCAGTCTTTCCTGTAGACATATATTATTAAATATGACCGAAAAAGTAAGATTAATAATTCTAACACGAATTTTCTCAATCTTTCGTACATTACGCTTCACTGTTGGAGGTAAATCAAAAATCACTTCTCCAAAATTCATTTTTATTTCTAGTCTGACGCGACACGGGCGCGTTTCGTAAAACTTATTACATTTTCAAAGACTTCACAAATACACAACTGATTAGAACTTACGTATTCTCTGATTTTATATCTACATTTGAGTGAGGTGGGAAGGGTGATGTGGCATTAACACAAGACAGAACAAGAGGGGATATTAATAGGGTATTAAAAGTATCAACACAAGACAGAACAGAAACAATGGGTATTGAATAGAAGTGTTTGTAGAAAGCCTATTGGTCCATATTTCTTGATGCTTCTATATTGGAGCGGAGTCTTGAGGTGGGTAGAATATAGTTGTGCAATAATTGGCTGTTGATTGCTGGTGTTGACTTCTTGATGTGTAGTGCCTCGCAAACGTCAAGCCGCCTGCTATCGCTGTATCTATCGATGATTTCTGTGTTGTTTACTAGGATTTCTCTGGCGATGGTTTGGTTAGGGGAAGAGATTATATGTTCCTTAATGGAGCCCTGTTGCTTATGCATCGTTAAACGCCTAGAAAGAGATGTTGTTGTCTTGCCTATATACTGGGTTTTTTGGAGCTTACAGTCCCCAAGTGGGCATTTGAAGGCATAGACGACGTTAGTTTCTTTTAAAGCGTTCTGTTTTGTGTCTGGAGAGTTTCTCATGAGTAGGCTGGCCGTTTTTCTGGTTTTATAGTAAATCGTCAGTTGTATCCTCTGATTTTTGTCTGTAGGGATAACGTTTCTATTAACAATATCTTTCAGGACCTTTCCTCTGTTTTATGAGCTGTGGAAAAGAAGTTCCTGTAAAATAGTCTAATAGGGGGTATAGGTGTTGTGTTAGTTGTCTCTTCAGAGGTTGCATGGCTTTTCACTTTCCTTCTTATGATGTCTTCGATGAAACCATTGGAGAAGCCGTTATTGACTAGGACCTGCCTTACCCTACAGAGTTCTTCGTCGACTTGCTTCCATTCTGAGCTGTGGCTGAGAGCACGGTCGACGTATGCGTTAACAACACTCCTCTTGTACCTGTCAGGGCAGTCGCTGTTGGCATTTAGGCACATTCCTATGTTTGTTTCCTTAGTGTAGACTGCAGTGTGGAAACCTCCGCCCTTTTCCATGACTGTTACATCTAGAAAAGGCAGCTTCCCATCCTTTTCCGTCTCGTAAGTGAAATGCAGCACGGAACTCTGCTCAAATGCCTCCTTCAGCTCCTGCAGATGTCTGACATCAGGTACCTGTGTAAAAATGTCGTCAACATACCTGCAGTATATGGCCGGTTTCAAGTTCATGTCGACTAAGACTTTTTGCTCGATGGTACCCATGTAGAAGTTTGCAAACAGGACACCTAGGGGAGAACCCATGGCGACCCCTATATTCTACCCACCTCAAGACTCCGCTCCAATATAGAAGCATCAAGAAATATGGACCAATAGGCTTTCTACAAACACTTCTATTCAATACCCATTGTTTCTGTTCTGTCTTGTGTTGATACTTTTAATACCCTATTAATATCCCCTCTTGTTCTGTCTTGTGTTAATGCCACATCACCCTTCCCACCTCACTCAAATGTAGATATAAAATCAGAGAATACGTAAGTTCTAATCAGTTGTGTATTTGTGAAGTCTTTGAAAATGTAATAAGTTTTACGAAACGCGCCCGTGTCGCGTCAGACTAGAAATAAAAATGAATTTTGGAGAAGTGATTTTTGATTTACCTCCAACAGTGAAGCGTAATGTACGAAAGATTGAGAAAATTCGTGTTAGAATTATTAATCTTACTTTTTCGGTCATATTTAATAATATATGTCTACAGGAAAGACTGCTACCAAAATATACTAATATTAAAGGTATATATATATATATATATATATATATATATATATATATATATATAGGTATATATATATATATATATATATATATATATATATATATATATATATATATATATATATAGGTATATATATATATATATATATATATATATATATATATATAGGTATATATATATATATATATATATATATATATATATAGGTATATATATATATATATATAGGATATATATATAGAAGCCGCTACCAGCCAGCTCACCCCTCCCGAAGCCAATCAAAGGAGAGGCACATGCAGTGGTTGTGGGAACAACGTCAGCATCAACTCTGTCTCCAGAGTCATACGCCAGCATGGTGACTGTCCTGGGTCAGGGAGGCCTCCCGTGGGAGGAGGCAGCACTCAGGAGCCTGTTGCACCAGTACAAATCGCAACAGATTACATTGCAACAGACGACCTGCTAGAGGCAATTAAAGCAACGTCAACCAGGACACTCACCCACATCCCAAAGGCCTCTCGCTCTTTTGCTGCAGGGAAATACACGGACCTCATCGCAAAAGTCAACAGAGGGTCAAATAACCTTGATGCACCTGATACCATCAAAGCCTGGCACAATCTGTTACTTTTTGGCAATGCATGCTTAGGTGTACCAGACAGAGGAGGCAAGACACTGGCCTCATCCGTCAATAAAGCAATTAGGGAATTTCCTAGGGCTGACAACCTAGTCCGCCTCCCCCAAACACACCAAACACCGCCGAGGCAGACCAAGTACGACAATCAGCGACAACAGAAAATTAGGTACCCAAGTCAGCAAGAAAATTGAAGAGGGCAATACAGTCGGGGCACTCAGGTTAATCACAAGTGAGGACAAAATTTTGCCCAGGGATGAAACCACAGCCCAAGCACTGAGAGAAAAACACCCCCTCAGGGCCGTAGGTGGACCTCCCCCACAGGTCAGGCTCGCCCCTAACCAGGAACCTCTCGTCCTCCGGGAGTCAGAGGTTTATAAAGCTATCGTTTCATTTCCCCCGGGCTCCTCAGGAGGCTACACAGGGGTAAGACCTCAACATGTGAAGGAAATGGTGAACCCTGTTCTTGGCCCAGCTGCAGAAGCGCTCCTGACAGAAATCACAACGTTTGTCAACAACTGCCTCGCCGGGTTAATCCCTGATGAAATCAAACCATTCTTCTTTGGTGCATCCCTATGTGCCCTCAAAAAGAAGGGGGGAGGAATCAGACCCATTGCCGTTGGTAATACCCTTCGCCGCCTAGTTGCAAGGGCTGCTGTCAGAAGTATCCGAACGGAAGCAGCCACCATGCTGCAACCCAACCAGCTGGGGTTTGGAGTCCCCCAA
This sequence comes from Procambarus clarkii, assembly GCF_040958095.1. Taxonomy (NCBI): domain Eukaryota; kingdom Metazoa; phylum Arthropoda; class Malacostraca; order Decapoda; family Cambaridae; genus Procambarus; species Procambarus clarkii. Next base: position 3,480,169 of record NC_091219.1, read on the forward strand.
GGCTGTGAAGCAGCGGCTCATGCTGCACGAGCCTACATTAGCTCTCTTACTGAAGACCAGGCAGTAGTAAAATTAGATTTTAAAAACGCTTTCAACTCGGTCAAAAGGGAAGCAATCCTCACTGCAGTCCAGGAACATTGCCCAAGCATTCTCCCGTTTGTGTCAGCAGGCTACAGCAAAGACTCAACCCTCCTGTTTGGCAAACATGAAGTCACCTCAGCAGAGGGAATTCAACAGGGTGACCCACTTGCACCGTTCCTCTTTTGCATAGCGGTTCGAGAAATTACAACCAGACTGTCCAGCGAGCTCAACATCTGGTTCCTGGATGATGGCACTCTGGCAGGCACACAAGATTCCCTGCTAGAAGACTTACAGCTGGTGAAGACACGGGGGGAGTCCATGGGTCTCGTTCTTAGCCCCTCCAAGTGCGAAATTATTGCATCTAGTGAAGTAATCATTAGAGCAGTAAAATCAGTTCTACCAGAAGCCTTAGTCGTTAAACCTACCGACAGCACACTACTCGGAGCACCTCTGGGCCACAATGCCATTGCTGCAGTCCTTGACGAAAAGTTTAGAGACCTAAAGAGGATGGAAGAGAGAATTGGGGACTTGGACTCCCACGATGCCCTCTACCTTCTCACAAAGTGCCTTACCTTGCCCAGGCTAACATACTTCTTAAGGTGTGCACCAACATTTGGCAACCCACTTCTAAATCAATATGATGAGCTCCTCAGGTCAATATTCAGGAAGGCGCTCAACCTAGATTTAGATGACAGTCAGTGGGACCAAGCAACACTACCAGTGAGATTTGGAGGGATAGGCATACGAAAGGCAACTGAAGTAGCACTTCCAGCATTCTTATCCTCATGTACAGCAGCCAACGAATTGGTAGGGCAGATCCTACCAGAGCGTATGAGAGAGACAGCGGGAACTCATGATCAAACGTTCATCGAAGCAGCCAGACAATGGGACACCATTGCACACCCTCAACCCCGACCACAAGTCCCAAAAGACCACAAGCAGGCCCACTGGGATAGCCCCATAATGGAAAAGACTGTCACAGCAATGATTGACAACGCTGATGCTGAAAACAAAGCCCGCCTCCTAGCGGTAACAGCACCCCACGCCGGGGATTTTTTATTTGCTGTGCCCAATGCAGCCCTGGGAACTCGCCTCAGTCATGACGCTCTCCGCATTGGAGTTGCCCTTCGCCTTGCCGCCCCCATCCTCACCGGACATAGGTGCATCTGCGGAACTGCGATGGCAGACCAATATGGTCGTCATGGTCTGGTATGTCGTAAATCACAGGGTAAAATTGCAAGACATGAAGAAGTCAACGACATCATCAAGAGGAGCCTCGCCACAGCCCGCTGCCAGGCACAAAGAGAACCACACTTATCCAGACCTAACGACCCTCAGAAGCGCCCTGATGGGGTCACCTTGCTACCTTGGAAGGATGGTAAGCAAGTGGTATGGGACTACACGTGCGCTGCCACACTGGCCAGTACCTACCTCCACTACAGCACACGTGAAAGCGGTGGTGCTGCTTCTTTCAGGGAATCGCAGAAAATTATTAAATACAGAGGTCTAGCACACTGCTACAGCTTTGTTCCGATCGGCTCGGAGACCCTCGGTTCGTGGGGAAAATGTGCATTGAAGTTCCTAAAGGAATTGGGGGACAAATTGATCAGCGCTACAAAAGACCAGAGAGCAAAAAGTTACTTGTTCCAGCGCCTCAGTGTTGCGATTCAGAGGGGAAATGCCTGTTGCGTCTTGGGCACTAGTCCAACTTCAGAGGAATTCGAAGAAGTGTTTGACTTGCAACAATGATCGAACCCGTCTGTGACATTCATCAATGTTTCCCATTGTTGTGTTTTTCCAGAGATCCATAACCTTTAAGCACCTTTTTGCATTATTATTTTTGTATCAACCCATGTATATCTTGTAACCATCAAATGCATAATAAAGCACAAAAAATATTTAAGGAAGGGGGTGGTAGGAGAAAAGCACACAGAAACTGTATTGGAGGGGATCTAAACATTCCCTCTAATGCGTTATGCGTGGTTTCCTCCGAGGCTATGGGTCCCCCTTCTTCCAGCTAGAGGTGGTACTCCCTTCCATTTATATATATATATATATATATATATATATATATATATATATATATATATATATATATATATATATATATATATATATATTTTAGTATATTTTGGTAGCAGTCTTTCCTGTAGACATATATTATTAAATATGACCGAAAAAGTAAGATTAATAATTCTAACACGAATTTTCTCAATCTTTCGTACATTTCTTTTCACTGTTGGTGGTAATTCAAAAATCAATTCTCCAAAATTCATTTTTATTTCTAGTCTGACGCGACACTTGAGCGCGTTTCGTAAAACTTATTACATTTTCAAAGACTTTAGTTAACATATACACAACTGAATAGAACTTACACATCTCCGATTTTTTTATATCTACATTTGAGTGTGGTGGATGGGGTGAGGTGGTATTAATAGGGTATTAATTTCATCAACACAAGACAGAACACGAAACAATGGGTATTGAATGGAAGTGATTGTAGAAAGTCTATTGGTCCATATTTCTTGATGCTTCTGTATTGGAGCGGAGTCTTGAGGTGGGTAGAATATAGTTGTGCATTAGTTGGCTGTTGATTGCTGGTGTTGACTTTTTAATGTGTAGTGCCTCGCAAACGTCAAGCCGTCTGCTATCGCAGTATCTATCGATGATTTCTGTGTTGTTTACAAGGATTTCTCTGGCGATGGTTTGGTTGTGGGAAGAGATTATACGTTCCTTAATGGAGCCCTGTTGCTTATGCATCGTTAAACGCCTAGAAAGAGATGTTGTTGTCTTGCATATATACTGGGATTTTAGGAGCTTACAATCCCCAGGAGGGCATTTGAAGGCATAGACGACGTTGGTCTCTTTTAAAGCGTTCTGCTTTGTGTCTGGAGAGTTTCTCATGAGTAGGCTGGCCGTTTTTCTGGTTTTATAGTAAATCGTCAGTTATATCCTCCGATTTTTGTCTGTAGGGATAACGTTTCTATTAACAATATCTTTCAGGACCCTTTCCTCCGTTTTATGAGCTGTGGAAAAGAAGATCCTGTAAAATAGTCTAATAGGGGGTATAGGTGTTGTGTTAGTTGTCTCTTCAGAGGTTGCATGGCGTTTCACTTTCCTTCTTATGATGTCTTCGATGAAACCATTGGAGAAGCCGTTGTTGACTAGGACCTGCCTTACCATACAGAGTTCTTCGTCGACTTGCTTCCATTCTGAACTGTGGCTGAGAGCACGGTCGACATATGCGGTAACAACACTCCTCTTGTACCTGTCTGGGCAGTCGCTGTTGGCATTTAGGCACATTCCTATGTTCGTTTCCTTATTGTAGACTGCAGTGTGGAAACCTCCCCTCTTTTCCATGACTGTTACATCTAGAAAGGGCAGCTTCCCATCCTTTTCCATCTCGTAAGTGAAACGCAGCACGGAACTCTGCTCAAACGCCTCCTTCAGCTCCTGCAGATGTCTGACATCAGGTACCTGTGTAAAAATGTCGTCAACATACCTGCAGTATATGGCCGGTTTCAAGTTCATGTCGACTAAGACTTTTAGCTCGATGGTACCCATGAAGAAGTTTGCAAACAGGACACCTAGGGGAGAACCCATGGCGACCCCATCTACTTGCTTATACATGTTTTGAATTACCACCAACTGTGAAAAGAAATGTACGAAAGATTGAGAAAATTCGTGTTAGAATTATTAATCTTACTTTTTCGGTCATATTTAATAATATATATATATATATATATATATATATATATATATATATATATATATATATATATATATATATATATATATATATATATATATATATATATATATATATATATATATGTCGTACCTAGTAGCCAGAACGCACTTCTCTGCCTACTATGCAAGGCCCGATTTGCCAAATAAGCCAAGTTTTCCTGAATTATTATATTTTCTCTATGTTTTTTCTTGTGAAATGATAAAGCTACCAATTTCATTATATATGAGGTAAATTTTTTTTTATTGGAGTTAAAATTAACGTAGATATATGACCGAACCTAACCAACCCTATCTAACCTAACCTAACCTATCTCTATAGGTTAGGTTCGGTTAGGTGGTCGATAAAGTTAGGTTAGGTTAGGTTAGGTAGGTTAGGTAGTCGAAAAACAATCAATTCATGAAAACGTGGCTTATTAGGCAAATTGGGCCTTGCATAGTAGGCTGAGAAGTGCGTTCTGGCTACTAGGTACGACATATATATATATATATATATATATATATATATATATATATATATATATATATATATATATATATATATATATATATATATATATATATATATATATGTCGTACCTAGTAGCCAGAACGCACTTCTCAGCCTACTATGCAAGGCCCGATTTGCCTAATAAGCCAAGTTTTCATGAATTAATTGTTTTTCGACTACCTAACCTACCTAACCTAACCTAACCTAACTTTTTCGGCTACCTAACCTAACCTAACCTATAAAGATAGGTTAGGGTAGGTTAGGTAGGGTTGGTTAGGTTCGGTCATATATCTACGTCAATTTTAACTCCAATAAAAAGAAATTGACCTCATACATAATGAAATGGGAAGCTTTATCATTTCAGAAGCAAAAAATTAGAGAAAATATAATAATTCATGAAAACTTGGCTTATTAGGCAAATCGGGCCTTGCATAGTAGGCTGAGAAGTGCGTTCTGGCTATTAGGTACGACATATATATATATATATATATATATATATATATATATATATATATATATATATATATATATATATATTTATATATATATATATATATATATAAAAACATATATATATATATATATATATATATATATATATATATATATATATATATATATATATATATATACACACACACACACACACACTAGCTGTACCCGGCCACGCGTTGCTGAGCCACAGCAACCTTTCCCTGTCTACCAGTCCTCCCCATTTTTTCCCCCCTCCCGTGTTCCCCTCGTTCTCCCATTTTTTTTTCCTGGGCACAGTTGCCAGCAACGGCTAGTAATGTGGTTAGGACGTTTACAGTGACCACAGAATTGTCGGGGAGAAGAGACATTAATAACAGAATTTGCCTTTGGTTCACCCTTAGGCGCCGTGGGGTTAGACAATTTAACAGGGGTAGTTATGTCTGGAAAAGAAGGTGCATTAGTTAAGGGGTTAGAATGGGCTGGTCTGGACTGGCTGTGGGTATAAGGTTTGTTACAATTAGGGCTATATTTATTTTTATTGGGCCTTTTACCAGCCAACTGATTGTTTTCTGGCATCTTGGCCAAATTAATAATATTAGTATCTATCTCTGTTTTGGCTTTTGCCGAGCAAATCCCTTTTTCGAATAATCTTATTTGATCATTAGGAAATGCAGTGGAGATCGGTTGTGTGTGGGCTTAAGATTGCGATAAGTTGGCGGTGAGCTTCAGGTGTAATTTCATTTGCCCTCAAAATCCGTTCCCTGACTTTACTTTCATCAAAACAATTGTAGTCAGGCATGCTTATGAAAATGTCTTGGGGTTTCCCTCTAAATTTTCCCTGTAGGATTTTCACCCATTCATCCTCTGGCCAGTTCTTGACATGGCCAGTCTCTGAAAATGGTTCAAAAATCTCTCAGGGTCTGACTCTGAAAATTTAGGCAGGTTATGCTTTTTATCATAATGCCTGGGGTTTGAATCCCCGGCCGGTGGTGGTACAGGGGTATTGCCCCTAGTTCTTGCCTCCTCAGTTTTGAGCCTTTGCTCCTCCACTCTTGCATTTTGCTAGTTTTAATCGGTCCAGCTGTAATTCTAATCCTATCCTACTAGATTCACTTTCAGCTGGACTGGCCTGGCATAAAATAGTATCACTTGCCAATAGGCCCTGGTCTATGCTATTCTGTAAAATTTTATTGGTTATGACACTTTTTTTTTAGTTTCATTTAACTCAAGGCTCAATTCCTTACCTAACAACACTAGGTTAACTTTGGTCAGTTTCATAATCTCCACCACTGAAGGTGTCTTTGCCAGTTCCTGCAATTTAGCCTCCATCAATAATTATTCTAGCTCCTAGCCAAAGTAAAAAATAAAAATTACAATTGGAAAACATACAAAAAATCGCACGGCCCCTGTTACAAGGCCCCAATTACCTCAATCGTGAAGAGATCCAGTTAGCTGTCCAGCCAGTGCAAGATGTATCCTTTGCTAGTTGAGCTGGACCCTAGGCTATCACACAACCGTTTTGCAAAATGCAAGAATTTTCGTTTTGGCACTCAAAAATCTAAATTTTTACAATTTATATATATATATATATATATATATATATATATATATATATATATATATATATATATATATATATATATATATATATATATATATATATATATATATATATATATATATATATATATATATATATATATATAATTCAGTTCCCGGTCAGGCCAACCACTTGTTATGGAGGGGTATGGGATTGTGCTGAGAAGGGCCAATAGCTAGAGTCAAGATGTATCAAAAATAGTTGGATAGATAGGCCCGGCCCCCAAGGAACTAAGGTTCCTAGTAATGCTTCTATATTTTAAATACAGGTCTGCTGTCTAGTAGATAATTATCTAACCCCACTTCCACAGGATGAAAGTATACTTCACGAAATCTAACTTATTTAGTAAACCCTCTAATAAACCCCCATATACAATAATACAATAATTTACTTTACCTCTCTACCTTACGTTAAATACCTTGGTCCACATAGACAGGATACAAGGTTTACAATTACCACTAGGGTAAAGACTACTTGGTTAAGAAAACTAGTAAGGGCTCTAGGTAGCCTGGTATAACTTGAGCACACATGGTCTCACTAACACACCTTAGAGTAATCTTAGGGATATAACCACTAGCTTAGGCTACACAAACTACTACACACTTTTGCCAGAGACCGGTACACATCATAAGATACTTATCTTGTAGAGCTGAGAATCAGGATATGGTAAGGAAAGAGAGTGAGAGAGAGGAGGAGTGCAGGACCCACGATGGGGAAGTGTTAACACAACCACAGCCAGAACCAGAGAGGGTCAGAGCAGCCTCCTGCCCTGTCTTAAGTATGCTGCCGGGAAGCGATGCCTAGCTGATCATACAGCCACAAACAGTACAAGTCTTTACCGACTTTCATTACTAGTTACTTTAACACTTCTAAACATAGCTGATAACTAGTTCAATATTATATTTAATAATCGACCAGCATAGAGACTGAGGGTTCTGTGAGAAACAAGATTCATCTTACGGTTGGCAAGGAAGACGGGGATAAATGCATAACCAGGCTTTATGGGGTCATGCATGTAAATATTATTGTTAACTGAATATCCTTCTCACATGATCCAATCCTATGAATTAATGTTTACAAGTATTTAGAACTCAAATTGACCTCTGGTTTCCATTTAAGAACCCAGGGTCGTAACACCCTGTACGACCTAATTTTTGGGTAGTGGTTCTCTTACCTCCAAGAGCCCTTTCCAGGCTAAAATATTCTCTGACACTATCCTTGAAGCCATCGGCTGTAAATCCAAGATTTCCACCACCAGGTTAGGTAAAAATATATAATTTTCTACGGCCATTCAAAACTGGTCCCTCACCCGGCAGTCAAACTGTGCTCTAAAGCTACAGTTGTTAGCAACACCTTCAAGGAGGTTATAAATTGCCTAAGCTACTCTATCCCTTTGAGATGTATTTTATTGTTTCAATAAAAGTACCAGATCTTGAACGTCTTCAAATCTGCATATAAATCCTGTAGAGATTTTTGCCTCTTTTTCGTCCTCTTCTGGAAATCAATCAAAGTCCTGTGATATGAATGTTTAATGATTCCTCTGATTTAATGATCTATATAATGACATTTAAGCAGAGTAATCATATCTTCATAGGTCATCGTGTATGGTAACTCTGGCACCGACACATTACCCAGGACACTATATACTGCTGTTCCTAATGAAAATAAGAGTACCGATGTCTTGTTTGTAATCTCATTAATGCCGTGGTATTGGAAGTTTGCTTCCTGCAGGCTCAGCTACAGGTCCAGCGAGATCTGGATAGCATAAAACGTTCCATTGTGATGAGGGATACAGCCATGGCCAAGGGGTGGAACACAACTCACTGTTGTCTAGGTTCTTCTGCACGTCCACACGACACTCTGCTCTCTCTGATACTCTTCATCTCGTCTTGTACCCGGACTCTGTGCATCACCTGGTAATCCTCGTAGCCACTGTTATAATTTGGCGGGAAGAGAAACGAACTTGTGATCCACATGGCGCTTGTTTATAACAGAAAATGATGTCACCGGGTTATGGGTTACATGACTTACTATTTACAGTGATCAGAAAACAAAAGAGCATCTGCTGGAAACATTATGCACCTAACCTAAACAGAATTTAATCCTACAACAAAACTTAATCCTAACAGCAGCATTCCATTAAGAGCCCATCAGGAAAACATGTATGGCCAATATATAACCTAACTAAAACAGTTTCCTAGCGCCGATTATGGTGGTAGGAGACAGGTTAAGAGGACAGGCTACCCTTAACACCTCGCACTATTTTGCTTGTAACACAAGGCCAGCGACCCTGCCAACTGTCCCTAGTATAATGGTTTTCAAATAGGAAGAAGAACCACCTGAAATCAGTCTTCTGGGTAGATGACGTCACCTGTATACGAATATAAATAATAAAAAAATAATGAAAGGCACCCTGAGGGAGATGGTGAAGCATCTCATAATGAACGCCGTCTGAGCCTACTACAGTAGTACCTTAGAGAGTCAGGGCAGACTGAACTTGCGATAGTGAGAAGATATTGTTAGATGGGACCTGGAGGGGGACTGAAAGACCAAGGGCTCTAGACGGGACGTACAAGAAAGGAAAGTACGAGGAAGATGAGAACCAGAGCTAACGGCTGAAAAGTGTTAACCCAGTTTGTTTGCGGTGAACACCGGATTCACCATGATAGAACTATGGAGACGTAGGACAGGTGATATGTCTGAAACAAATTTCCCACCAAACTTACTAATTTTCTTTAACACTTGAGGTAGAAGGGGTGTCAACAGTAATGGTGGAGACATAGGATCTCCGAACATCAGCACTCACCTTCCAGAACAAAATATAAATAAGTCTGTCGACGTTGGTGCCTTTTCCAGGCTGCACGACTATAGCATACAGCCCGAGCTCAGTCCGAATTCCCACTGTGAATGCATTTCCACGTGCCACAGGAGGCATAGTAAGGAATAGAGAGGAGGGCAGCATCCAATAAGGTGTCGTTTAACAGAACGAAGGTTCGAAAGAGAGGCAGATCAAATAGGTTGGAAAGAGAAGCAAATAGCGTGAAAAGATTCCAGGCCACCTTTTCAAACCAGCACAGAGGGAACGAGAGACTAGGGCTGAGAGAAAAGAGGGTTATGAGGATAACTCATAGCTCATATAACTCCCACTATTATGGAGGCCATCGAGGACCCTCCACAACAGGTCTATATAAAGGGAGGACGAGCAGAGGGAAAGATCAATACAGAAAAGAGTGCAAGTGCACAAATCAACATAAGTCTCCATGAAACATGAGTTTCATGAGTCAACATGAAACAATGGGGAAAAGAGGATGAAATGTTCCATATTATGGCCTCACGTATTCGTCAGTACATCATCCCAGAGGGGGAGGCTGATGGGTAAAAATCACCCAAAAGGGGCATGTTATGAACCTTACCTCCTGTGGAGGTTAGACTGTGGAGGTTAGATACAATTATAAATTGTTTGTAGACACAGTGGACAATATTTGATAGGAAAATATCTACAGCTGATATCTGGGAGGCCGCGAGTTACCAGTAATACTCCGCCAAGCATAGTAGTACCTTCTCAGCTGGAGATTCTTAGGAATAATGTGAACAGGAATAACCTAACTATGTGAGGGAAAAATGGACTCAATCAAAAAGCATGCATGGGGAATATGGTAAATAAAGTCATTAAAGGGTTTGGTTAGAAATGTAAAGAATAGAGTATTACTGGGCGATGACACAAGAGTGGTGGATGCCATCTTTACTTGAGGGGAGGTGGATCTTTGATGACCAGACCTTGCTAACTGAGGGTTTTTCTCCGGCTTTGTACAGTCAGATAAGCCATCATTACCTGTTATCAGGGATGCAAGATAGGGTAGAGTAGTTATGCAGTCTTTTGTTATGTTTTATAAGAGAGTCTAGGTTTCCTAGAGTTTCATATATGTTTGTCACCGGTTGATATGTGTGATGGCTGTGGGCACGGTTTCATATCTGGGACTGTGAGCCTGTCATGGGGGGGTATGTAGGTGTACTGAGAAGGGCCAATCGCTTGAGTCAAGATGTATAAAAAATAGCGGGATAGATAGGCCCGGCACCCAAGGAACATAGGATCCTTTAAATGATAAAATGTTTTAGATTACAGGTCTGCTGTCTAGTAGCTAATCATCTACACCACTTCAACAGGATGAATTGATACTTCCCATTCACTAACTTATTTATTAAACCCTCTAATAACCCCCCATATACATTAATACAACTATTTTCTTTACCACTCTACCATACGTTAAACACCTTGGTCCACATAGGTGGGATGCAACGTTTACAATTACAAAACTAGGGTAAAGTCTACTTGGAGAAAATCACTTGTTGGCTTGAAGCAGCCTGGGTAGCTATGACCCACGTGGTACACTAGTCACAATGGAGTACACTTAGTGATGCCAAAACACTGGCTTAGACTACTCAGTAACTATACAGAGATGGTTCTTATCTTAGACATAGGTTATAGGGAGAGGAGAAAGGAGGAGGAAGACAGAGCCACACAGGGAAAGTCAGGACGCACACAGCTGCCAGCCAAAGAGAAGAAACTCAGCACAGATTGATTGATTGATGATGATTAAGCCACCCAAAAGGTGGCACGGGCACGAATAGCCCGTAAATTGTGGCCCTTTTGTGCCATTACCAGTATCAATAGATGATACTGGAGATCTGTGGAGGTGCGGCTGCACCCTGCGTGACGGGAGATGTCTCCCGTCTCAGCACAGCTGCCGAGCTCATTTAAGTATGCTGCTGGGACGGATACTCAGCTGATCGTACAGCAGCAATCATCACAAGTTTACTCAGACATTCATTACTAGTTACTTAAATAATTCTAAGAATAGCTGATAACTAGTTCAATATTATATTTAATAATCAACAAGCCCAGAGCCTGAATGCTCTGTGAGAAACAAGATTCATCTTACGTCCGGCAAGAGAGACGAACCAATGGAGTACCTAAGAATTCAGGGCCCATGCATGTAAATGTTATTGTTAATTGTAAATGTTATTGTTAAGAGAAGGATCGAAAGCCTAACAAAAGTGGGTAGCCTGTATGTGAAACCTGACATAAAGTTGTGTAGCCTATTTATTCACTTTGCCTTGTGTAGAAATTTGGAATATTTTTAATATTAGTATAATATGATTATGTACTTTATTACTTATTTATGTACATTTTATTAATATTGTTGAAAAGTGTTTTAAAAAAAAATTTGTGTGTGTTCTCGAGTGTAAAAATTTACCAGTTGACAGGGCAGTCATGTGAATTAACCACTGTCCTTATCAGTTTTCCAAACTAATTCTCAGCTTAAAAGAGAAAGGTGGTCCTGAAGCTTAAATTTTGTGTTGGAGTCTGCTGTATCTTAGCACACTAAATGTAACAAACTAGGCTGGTTGTAAGAATTATCCAGAGTGGTTTATCGACAAAAGAGAATGGGAAGCTGGGCCCCCGTGGTGACCCGGGACCTGACCCCAGGGAATTCGCGGTGAAAATAATCGACGCCTTGTTCATAGCTTCGTATAATGAACCATTCTATAGTATTCAGTAATTTAAAGAAATTAGCCTTTATTCATTTTGTTTTAAAATTGTATTGTATAATATTACTGGGTACAATATCAAGAGTATTCAAATTATTGAGTTAAGTCACCATCAGTGACGTCACGAATCAGATCTAAGTTGTAAGGCGCGAGTGACCGGCGGTCATAGGTCATCAGAGTTGACATGTCCACTATTTCTCAAAGTTCAAATAGCCATTTTGGTGATCGGAAACAGCTCTGCCGTTAGATGCTTGTGTAATTTAACTTCAGTAAAATAATTCAACCAGTCTGGATCAATTAAATACAACAGAGGTTAATTGTTATAACCTAAACCTTGCTAGTAACTTGGTAAAACTTAGACTATGCGGAAGGATACAATGCTCTAGTCTGGGGAAGACCAGACGAGGAGAGATCAGTGTGGACTCCAGATCAACTGGGAGAGGTCAACCATCTTACCTCTCCCCCAAGACCAGCCCCCAACATCTTTAGCTGGTCGCCCAAGGTAGAGTTGCTTTATGAGTTTTTATAGGGATAGTCAACTCATTGCCGTTCAGGTCAAGTAGGGAGTGAACATCTTTAGGTTTTGTTTTAGTTTTCTTGTAATAAATTAATTAGTTAATATTCTGCATTTTTATTATTTCCATGTGTTTGTTATATGTGAACTTGTCCTGGTCACGTGGTCCACATGAGGCAGAGTTGGATTGGGCGCCGATTCTAACATCGAGTCGGAATTCATCATTTCCGTGTAATAAATTCCACACTCTAAGTTTCCAAGGTCATCGGTTACTAGTGGGGATCAAGCCCCAAGGTTGATTAATTAGCATGATCGATCCAGACCTCGATCATTGCTCTGTGTTACTGGTCTGGTGGTGGCGGCAGAGGCGAGTCTAGGGTTTTGCTCAAAGCCTAGGTCACGTCATACGGGTTGTAGAATCCTAAGTCGGTCAATCGTCTTAGGACCACGTGGTGTGGAGTCGGCTTTAGTAAAAGTTTTGGAGTCCCTTGTAGAGAATAAAAAGTAAGAATACGGGTAGAGGGGGAGAAGAAGGAAAAAGATAAGACAAGACACCCTACCCGTGTTACTATGGTGCACAGCGGTGGTTTCAACAATTTTGTTTGAAATTGCTGAAAGGCTCACGCGTCTAGCCATTCGAACACGTGCGTGGATGCTAAGGAGACAGCCGCGGGCCAGGATTAGCAGTGCGCCTCACAGCAGTGCGTTTGAGTGGGGATTGGCGAATCTTGGGTCATGCGGGCTGATACGATTAAGGTTTAGTTAGTAAGATTAGGCTCTTAAGATTTATTGAAAAGGAGACCGCTCTGAGTTGATTGGACTGGGTACCATACTCGACCCATTGCAATTAATTCAGAGGTGTTGGGAGCCGCCATACTCTCAACAGCAGTTCCTTGTGGGCTGTCTGGGCGGATATATCTGTGGGACGCCAGGAGATAGGTCCGAGGGCGTTGTTAGACGACCCAAAACGCTAGGGAAAACGTACATCCGTGAAGGGCGTTGCGGCCTCCGAGGGACGGACTAGTAACCTACCTAGCAGCGATTCAACAACTAAGTGATCGTACACTTAGTGGAGGTTGAGTCGTCCCTAGTCTTAATTGTTGCTGAAAGCTGCGTGTCGCTCTGTTAGAACCTAGATGGTCGAGACCCCTAGGCTAGGTGTGGTACGGCGAGTCGGTAGGAGCAATTATAAGACTAAGTCGAGTGTATCTTTGAATTAGGTATACTTAAATTTATAAAGTAATTCCGTTGCGTTGTTCTAGAGATTAATTTTTTTTTCCTTACATTCAATGTATTTGGTAGCACAACAATTTGTCGACAATCCTAGTGTTGAGGGTTTGAAAGCAGCAAAAAAGTCTATCCTAGTGGCTGTTGGCAAGCACTATAGACTATTATTGCACATGGGAATGGTGAAAACGGAACTGCTAAGAGAGATAATGATGCACTGGGTAGATTTTATTTATATTTGTTCTCAACACATTTTATACTTTAAACTCAATTAGTTTCAAGTCTTAGTCTTTAATGTTTTCCTGCCCGAAACGCTTTGCATAATAGTGACTTTAGGCATTGTATGTACCAGCTCTATCTATAAACATAGCAATTTTTGTAAAAATCTCTTGTATGTATGTACCTTACCTGAATAAACATTTATATATTTATTTATTTATTTATTTATTTATTTATTTATTTATTTATTTATTTATTTATTTATGAACAAATTCTCCCGCAGGAAATATTAGAGCAGTCCCCGTCCACCAGTGGTGCAAATGTTGTAACTACAGGAAAGGTGGAGACTCAGATGCAGTGGCAGGCAGAATTGGGACTAAAGAAGTTGCAGTTGGAGGCAGAGCAAGCTCAGAACATACGTAGTATACATGGTTCTGAATGATTCCTTACACAGGTTCCTGAAGACAGTTCTGATGTTAGCCAGCCTCGTATACGCCACAGATGTTATTCTTTTGATCTGGGCTTCAGGAGACAGGGTTGGTGTGATATCAACTCCTAGATCCTTCTCTCTGTCCATTTCATGAAGGACTTCATCTCCCATTCTGTATTCTGTGTTTGGCCTCCTGTTGTAATATATCGGATTGTATTATCTTGACCGCGCACCCCGCTACTACCACTGAACTCCGTGCAATCTCCGCTCTTCCTATGGTAATAACGGATGCTCTACCGATCATGTAAGATGTTAACACTCGAGCCGTCATACGAAGACGTAAACCAGTAAACAGAGGAGAGAGAGAGGGGGAGAGAGAGAGAGAGAGAGAGAGAGGGAGAGAGAGAGAGAGAGAGAGAGAGAGAGAGAGAGAGAGAGAGAGAGAGAGAGAGAGAGAGAGAGAGAGAGAGAGAGAGAGAGAGAGAGAGAGAGAGAGAGAGAGAGAGAGAGAGAGAGAGAGAGAGAGAGAGAGAGGAAGAGAGGAAGAGTGAGGCAGAGAGAGAACGAGAGCAAGGGAGGGAGAACGAGAGCGAGTGAGGGCAAGGGAGAGTGAGACACTAGTGAGGGAGAGTGAGACAGAAAGATAGACATAATCGTAGTCACAGCCTATCGTATGAGTTACCGAGTGACGCTGCCACCACCCTGAGTTATCGGACAGGGGACCGGAGTGAGATTCGTAGGTCTTGCAGATGGAATAACCTACCAGGACAGGTGTAGGGGAAAATTGAACGGTACAAGGATCCTGGCCTGTCACTCAAATAATCCTGACCACTTGGGAACTATAGAGTACACAAGAATAAGGCGGGACACCCAATACTAACACCTCAACACGGGACGGACAGGGGGAGGAGTACTGGATTAGTAAGGACACTAGGTCACTAGGGCAAAGGGGACGGTAGGCCCAATATCATTACGACAAGGAACCTTTAATACACATTTAATAACACTTAACAATATATGACTTTATTTGAAATAATTAAATAAGACACTCCCTAACTATATTCCCTACTAGAGGCCATGAGTACTGAATGAGGTGCTTTAGTACAAGAGAGCCGTACTTACTCGTATGTTGTTCCACAGTTTTCCTGGAGATGATGTTCCTTCCCCGAGTCCACACACACCGTCCTCCTGGGCTGCGCACACTCTACTGTCCCTTCCATGATCTCTTGCTCCTCAGCTGAACATGAGAGTTTTGCATTTGATGTTTAGGGGTTAATCCCTGAAGATTATCATGACGGCATCAACTCTGACCTCTTCGTGATTCGATGACCGTTGACCTGACTCTATGGCTAACTTGTACAGAGGTGTAACTTTTACATTGTCTGCCGCCGCCTGTGGTTTGTTCATCCTCCACGTGGCTTGTTCATGCTGTTATGATGTTCATGTTGTACTATGTACTGCTCTCTTGTTACACTGTTTCCACTGCCTAGTTTTATTACCTTACATTTACTTGGGTTGAACTTTAGTAGACATTTGTTGGACCATTCATGCAGTCTGTTTAGGCCATCATTTATCATTTATGGTGAGGTATCGCCAAACTGATACCTCACCCCGCACAGTGACTAGCTGCCTTCTGTTACTTAGGTACTCCCTTATCAAATGGAGTACCTTCCCTTTCACTCCAGCCTGCACCTCCACCTTTCGCACTAGTCTCTGGTGTGGCACTGTGTCAAAGGCTTTCTGGCAATCCAAAAATATGCAGTCTGCCCACCCCTCTCTTCTTGCCTTTTTCTTGTTGCCTGATCGTAGAATTCAAATAATCCTGTGAGACATGACTTGCCATCCCTGAAACCATGTTGGTGTTGTCACACAAAGTTCCTTCACTCCAGATGTTCAACTAGCATTTTCGCACAATTTTCTCCATTAGTTTGCATGGTAGGCAAGTTAGGGACACTGGCCTGTAGTTCAGTGCCACCTGTCTATCTCACTTCTTGTATATCGTGACCACGTTTGCCGCCTTCCAGATTTTTGGCAGTTCACCTGTTACCAGTGATTTGTTATACACCATGGAGAGTGGCAGGTATAGTGCTTCTGCTCCTTCCTTTAGTATCCATGGTGATATTCCATCTGGACCTATAGCCTTTCTCACATCCAACTCTAGCAAAAGCTTCGTTACATCTCCATTGGTAATCTCAAATTCCTCTAGTGGTGACTGGTTAATTATTCTTTCTCTAGTCGGTAGAACTTCTCCTTGCTCTAATGTGAAGACTTCCTGGATTTTCATATTGAGTTCCTCGCACACGTCTTTGTCGTTTGTAGTGAATCTGTCTGCCCCTATCCTCAGTTTCATTACCTGTTCCTTCACTGTTTTCTTTCTCCTGATGTGGCTGTGCAGCAATTTGGGTTAGGTTTTTTCCTGGATACGATATCAACATCAAATCATATATCAGACGTCACCCTATCCCCACTGGATTTTGAAGAAGCCTTAAACAGTATGCCTATGCACTCTGCACCAGGCCCGGATTCTTGGAACTCCATATTCATAAAGAACTGTAAAAAACCACTATCGCAGGCCCTCCACATTCTGTGGAGACAAAGCCTAGATACTGGCGTTATTCCTGATATACTAAAAACAGCAGAGATAGCAATACTTCATAAAGGAGGAAATAAGGCAGAGGCAAAAAATTACAGACCGATAGCGCTAACATCGCACATCATAAAAAATTTTGAGAGAGTGCTAAGAAGTAAAATCACAAAATACATGGAATCACAGCAACTCCATAACCCCGGACAACATGGTTTCAGAACAGGGCGCTCTTGCCTGTCGCAGTTGCTGGACCAATATGATATGGCATTAGATGCTATGGAAGACAAACATAACGCGGATGTAATTTACACAGATTTCGCAAAAGCTTTTGATAAATGTGACCATAGTGTTAATGCACATAAAATGCGTTCAAAAGGAATTACCGGAAAAATAGGCAGATGCATCTACAATTTCCTGACCAACAGAACCCAATGTGTAATAGTCAACAAAATAAAATCCAGCCCATCAACCGTGAAGAGCTCAGTCCCCCAGGGTACTGTGCTTGCTCCAGTACTTTTTCTCATCCTCATTTCGGACATAGACAAGAACACAACCTATAGCACTGTTATAGGTTATAGGCTGTTATATATCCTTTGCAGATGACACTAGGATCTTCATGAGAGTAGGCAACATAGAGGACATAGCGAACCTCCAGTCAGATGTAGATCAGGTCTCTCTATGGGCTACAGAAAATAATATGGTGTTTAACGAAGATAAGTTCCAGCTCATGCGCTATGGAAAAAATTAAAATATAAAAACGGAAACCACGTACAAAACTCAGGCAAATCATAACATAGAACGAAAAGGCAATGTAAAGGATCTGGGTGTACTAATGTCGGAAGACCTTACCTTTAAAGAACACAATAAAGTAGCCGTCACAACTGCAAGAAAAATGACAGGTTGGATAACAAGAACTTTTCACACTAGAGATGCTATACCGATGATGATACTTTTCAAAACGCTTGTGCTCTCTAGAGTGGAGTACTGCTGCACAATGACAGCACCTTTCAAAGCTGGAGAAATTACTGACCTGGAGAGCGTGCAGAGATCCTTTACTGCTAGAATCCACTCAGTAAAACATCTAAACTATTGGGACCGACTAAAGAGCCTAAAACTGTACTCCCTTGAGCGCAGGCGGGAGAGGTACATAATAATTTACACGTGGAAAATATTAGAGGGGCTGGTCCCAAACCTGCACACAGAAATAACATCACATGAGACCAGAAGACATGGCAGGATGTGCAGAATACCCCCGTTGAAAAACAGAGGTGCAACTGGTACTCTGAGAGAGAACTCTATCAACATCAGAGGTCCGAGACTGTTCAACACGCTTCCACTACACATAAGGGGCATAACTGGCCGACCCCTCACAGTGTTCAAGAGAGAACTGGATAAGCACCTCCAAAGGATACCTGATCAACCAGGCTGTGACTCGTTCGTCAGGTTGCGAGCAGCCGCGTCCAACAGCCTGGTTGATCAGTCCAGCAACCAGGAGGCCTGGTCGACGACCGGGCCGCGGGGACGCTAAGCCCCGAAAGCACCTCAAGGTAGGTAGGGGTCTTAGCCTTGCTTGCTATGTCGTTTTCATATTGCCCTTCTGCTTCTCTTCTGTACTCACCTAATTGTGCTCACCTAATTGTGCTTGCGGGGGTTGAGCTCTGGCTCTTTGGTCCCGCCTCTCAACCGTCAATCAACTGGTGTACAGATTCCTGAGCCTATTGGGCTCTATCATATCTACATTTAAAACTGTGTATGGAGTCAGCCTCCACCACATCACTTCCTAATGCATTCCATTTACTAACTACTCTGACACTGAAAAAGTTCTTTCTAACGTCTCTGTGGCTCATTTGGGTACTCAGCTTCCACCTGTGTCCCCTTGTTCGCGTCCCACCAGTGTTGAATAGTTCATCCTTGTTTACCCGGTCGATTCCCCTGAGGATTTTGTAGGTTGTGATCATGTCCCCCCTTACTCTTCTGTCTTCCAGTGTCGTGAGGTGCATTTCCCGCAGCCTTTCCTCATAACTCATGCCTCTTAGTTCTGGGACTAGTCTAGTAGCATACCTTTGGACTTTTTCCAGCTTCGTCTTGTGCTTGACAAGGTACGGGCTCCATGCTGGGGCCGCATACTCAAGGATTGGTCTTACATATGTGGTGTACAAGATTCTGAATGATTCCTTACACAGGTTCCTGAACGCCGTTCTGATGTTAGCCAGCCTCGCATATGCCGCAGACGTTATTCTCTTTATGTGGGCTTCAGGAGACAGGTTTGGTGTGATATCAACTCCTAGATCTTTCTCTCTGTCTGTTTCATTAAGTACTTCATCTCCTATTCTGTATCCTGTGCCTGGCCTCCTGTTTCCACTGCCTAGTTTCATTACTTTGCATTTACTCGGGTTGAACTTCAACAGCCATTTGTTGGACCATTCACTCAGTCTATCCAGGTCATCTTGTAGCCTCCTACTATCATCCTCTGTTTCAATCCTCCTCATAATTTTTGCATCGTCGGCAAACATTGAGAGGAACGAATCTATACCCTCTGGGAGATCATTTACATATACCAGAAACAGTATAGGTCCAAGGACTGACCCCTGAGGGACTCCACTTGTGACGTCTCGCCAATCTGAGGCCTCACCCCTCACACAGACTCGTTGTCTCCTGTTGCTTAGGTATTCCTCTATCCACCGGAGTACCTTCCCTCTCACCCCAGCCTGCATCTCCAACTTTCGCACTAGCCTCTTGTGTGGTACTGTATCAAAGGCTTTCTGACAATCCAAAAATATGCAGTCTGCCCACCCTTCTCTTTCTTGCCTTATTTTTGTTGCCTGGTCGTAGAATTCAAGTAACCCTGTGAGGCAGGACCTGCCATCCCTGAACCCATGTTGATGCTGTGTTACAAAGTTCCTTCGCTCCAGATGCTCCACTAGTTTTTTTCGCACAATCTTCTCCATCAGCTTGCATGGTATGCAGGTTAGGGACACTGGCCTGTAGTTCAGTGCCTCCTGTCTATCCCCTTTCTTGTATATCGGGACTACGTTAGCTGCTTTCCAAATATCTGGCAGTTCCCCTGTTGCCAGTGATTTGTTATACACTATGGAGAGTGGTAGGCTCAGTTCTCTTGCTCCTTCCTTTAGAACCCAAGGGGAGATTCCATCTGGGCCTATAGCCTTCGTCACGTCCAACTCTAGTAAACACTTCCTTACTTCCCCACTGGTAATCTCAAACTCTTCCAGTGGTTCCTGGTTAGCTATTCCCTCACTTACCTCTGGAATTTCTCCTTGTTCTAAGGTGAAGACCTCCTGGAATTTCTTATTCAATTCCTCACATACTTCCTTGTCATTTGTAGTGAATCCTTCCGCCCCTATCCTTAATCTCATAACCTGTTCCTTTACTGTTGTTTTTCTCCTAATGTGGCTATGCAACAATTTAGGCTGAGTCTTTGCCTTGCTTGCGATGTCATTTTCGTATTGTCTTTCTGCCTCTCTTCTCATCCTGACATATTCATTCCTGGCATTCTGGTATCTTTCTCTGCTCTCCAGTGTCCTGTTATTCCTATAGTTTCTCCATGCCCTTTTACTTTGCTGCTTAGCTAGCCTACATCTTTGATTAAACCATGGGTTTCTCATCTTCATTTCTCTGTTTTCCTTTTGGACTGGGACAAACTTGTTTGCTGCGTCCTTGCACTTCTGCGTGATGTAATCCATCATATCTTGGGCCGTCTTTCCCCTGAGCTCTGTTTCCCATGCTATATCTGTTAGGAATTTTCTTATCCCCTCATAGTTTCCCTTTCGGTATGCTAACCTTTTGGTTTCGGTATCCCTCCTCGAGTTCAATAACCCTTCTTCAATCAAGTACTCAAACACCAGTACACTGTGGTCGCTCATTCCTACTGGGTCCTCAAAACCGATTTCTCTTATGTCGGAGTCGTTCAGAGTGAAGACTAGGTCGAGTCTTGCTGGTTCGTCATTTCCTCTCACCCTTGTGGGTTCTCCGACATGCTGGGTTAAAAAGTTGCTTGTCACTACCTCCAATAGTTTGGCTCTCCACGTATCCTCGCCTCCATGCGGTTCCTTGTTCTCCCAGTCAATCTTTCCGTGATTGAAGTCGCCCATGATGAGCAGGTGGGATCTATTTCTACAGGCAGCAGAGGCTGCCCTCTCAATTATAGTGTTAACTGCCTTGTTGTTGTTTTCATACTCTTGACTGGGTCTCCTGTCATTTGGTGGAGGGTTGTATATTACTGCTACTACTATTCTTGGTCCTCCCATTGTTATGGTGCCTGCTATGTAGTCTCTGAATTCCTCACAGCCCGGGATGGCCATCTCCTTAAAACTCCATTCCCTTCTCATGAGTAGGGCCACTCCGCCTCCTCCTCTACCTTCCCTCTCTTTCCTTATTACTGTATACTCCTGGGGAAACACGGCATTCGTTATGATTCCAGAGAGTTTTGTTTCAGTGAGTCCGATTACATCTGGGTTAACTTCTTGTGCTCTTTCCCTTAGTTCACTTGTCTTGCTTGTGATCCCATCTATGTTCGAGTACATCACCCTGAAACTGACTCTCTTCAGCTTCTTTACTGGGGGGGACCTTTGGGATCTGGGGTGAGTGGGAGCTGGGGGGACCTGGCATGGGGGGATTGGTGGAGGAGGGAGGGCTTGGGGTGGTGGGGGAGAGGGGGAGGGTACAGGGGGTGGATAAGAGGGGGAGGGTACAGGGGGTGGATAAGAGTGGGAGGGTACAGGGGGTGGATAAGAGGGGGAGGGTACAGGGGGTGGGTAAGAGAGGGAGGGTTGGGGATGCATGGGGGGAGGAGAGGCTGTGGGGGATAGGGGAGATGGGGGGGCTTGGGGGGAGAGAAAAGGGTGGAGGGCTTGGGGGGCGTGGGGGAAAAGGGAGGTCTGAGGTGGGTGAGGAAGAGGGGAGGGTTTAGGGGAGTGGGGGAGAGGGGAAGACTTAGGTGGGGTGGGGGAGAGTGGGGGGCTTAGGGGGGAGGGGGAGAAGGGAGGGCATGGGGGTGGGAGAGACGGGAAGGCATGTGGGAGAAGGGAGGGCATGGGGGATGGGGGGGAAGGGAGGTCCTGGGGAGAGGGGTGAGGGGGAGAAGGGGGGGTGAGTGGGGGGAGGGGGGTGGGTGGGGGGAGGGTGCCCTGGGTGGGTACTTAGTGGGGGGCTGACAGGGGATGGGGCAGGTTGGGTGTCTGTTGGGTAGAATTTGGGGGTGGTGCCCCACCCCCAAATGGTGGTGGTGGTGTCTGTGTGTGTGTGTGTGTGTGTGTGTTTACTAGTTGTGTTTTTGCGGGGGGGTTGAGGTTTGCTCTTTCGGCCCGCCTCTCAACTGTCAATCAACTGTTTACTAACTAGATTTTTTTTTTTTTTTTCCACACCACACACACACACCAGGAAGCAGCCCGTGACAGCTGACTAACTCCCAGGTACCTATTTACTGCTAGGTAACAGGAGCACTTAGGGTGAAAGAAACTTTGCCAATTTGTTTCTGCCTCGTGCGGGAATCGAACCCGCACCACAGAATTACGAGTCCTGCGCGCTATCCACCAGGCTACGAGGCCCCTTAGGTGTGTGTGTGTGTGTGTGTGTGTTTACAAAATCTTCATTCACAAGCCACATGAACGCCACCCTGGGGTCGCGTCATCCGTGTTCATCATCGTGCACCACTTGTGCAAGCATGGGGTCATCCTCTGTAGTCGTCCAAACCACGTGGAGGAAGTCTGGGTGAACTACAACTACAGGTCTGAATGTGAGGATGAGTGTTAATGAGAAGACCGGTTTAACGTGAGTACTCAATAACTATATATTGTGCTAAAGTTTTGGGAACAGATTTTTCAGTCAGGGATCTGGCTAACGTGTTATCCCTAATCGCCTGTTGGTAAACGTAAGCGCTGCCGCGAGAGACGTACCTGGGTTAATTAAGAATGATCACGGTAAATTGGGAGATCATTGCAGTGACGAGGTTGTTAAGTGTGTATGATTACACAGGGTATATACACTGCAGGTTAAGGAGAGACTACTGTGTATGAAGAGAAGAGATTTTCATGGTGGCTTTATATTGTATGATTTATAATCATTATATGTATCATGTACGCATCTCATTTCAGGAGAAAACCAGTAATCCAGCAGGCCGAGGTAAGGGGGTGATCTGTGCGATACCCTGTCTGTTATTATTGTGTTTGATTCTAATTACTGTGTAGTAATCAACATGTGTGATTGTTAATTGTGGTGTGTGATTTATTGATATGTGGGATTATCATTATATGTGTTGTGTGTTTTGGGGTCAGTGATTATATATGTAATTATAATTACTGTGCTGTGTAACCAAAGTACTTATGTACTGTTTTGCTTGTTTGCGAGACAAGGACTTTGTGGAATCTTAAATTGATCAATTAGGGATTCATGGAGAGTTAATGAGAGTAATTAACTTCACCAAGGAGGATTCGCAATCTTTTGACAATAGCTGTCGAGAGGGTGACTTTGTGATGAATTAATGAAATACGTTCTGTATTAATTGGCTGTCTGTTTAACAGTAAATTAAGACCTCAAGTTAATTAAGGTTAATTAATGCCAGTTGTTGAGAGGGTGACAGCTGTGTTGACTTAATGTAAGAACACAAGAATTTGTTCTGGATTAATAATACGTCTGTGGGACAGTAAATTAATCACTAAAATTAATTAGGGTAATTAACTGGCGTTAATTACCCTAATTAATTTAGGGCGAGAGAGTGACAGCTCTGTTGAGATTAATGTAATTCATTCTGGAGTAATTGTCTGTTTGGGTAACGAAATTACTCAAGTTGGCAGTCGTTTTCTGGTGCTGTGTGTGGGAGGGCGCTGTTTGGAGTGTTGGCGACATGGGGACCCCCCTACCCCCTGTTCGCCAGACCGACACCATTGGTCTTGAATTTTCTGGTCGTCCGTCGTACCCTGCACTTGAGATTGTATTGCTGGATATGCTACGAGTTTGTGTAGCCGAAGTGTACGGACTCCAGTTGTTAACGACCCACCGGGCACTTATGAAGTTTCGCTCCGCGTCAGTTTATCGGGCCTTCATGGTGAGCTATGATGGGCAGACATTTACGCTCCCTGGAGACGGTGGTACCATCACTATTTCGGACCGCTGTTGTGCTGTGACTTATGTGGCACTGCATAGTGTGCCTTTCGAGTTCCAGGAGGTATTTTGGCCAGTTTGGGGCAGTGGTTTCCCTCCGAATGAACTCCATCTCTTCAGGCAAGTTGCGCGGGGTCGCGTGTGGGACTCGGACTCTCACCTTGCGGCTCAAGTCTCCTATTCCTTCAACAGTTACAATGATGGGGCACACTATGCGGGCCTTTTATGCAGGGCAGCCAAGACAGTGTTTTCGTTGTGGCCTTGAGGGGCACCTGGCAGCCACTTGCACTGGGGTCGCAGCTGCACCTGTTAATTTATTCCGAGAAGAGGATTTTCCCCCATTGGTGGCATAGGACCTGTTGACTAGTGATGGTGTGGGAGGGGAGGTTCTCCCTGCCGCCTGCTAACCCGGTGCTGTTACCTGGTTCCTCAGCTGGTGTGCCGGTGCGTTCGGAAGGCGGTGTGCGTGACGGGATGGTGGTGTGTAGGGTCCCGCCCCCGTGGTCGGTCGGAACCTAGTGCATGTACTGGTGCGTTACGCAGTGTGCGCCTCCTGGTGGCAGGCCACTTCGTATGGGCCCTTGCAATGTGATCTCAGCGTCCGGGGGAGTGATTAGTAGCTCTCAGTCCTTGAAAATCACTGTGGATAAGCGGGAGCGTCCGATTCCGTTGTGCTCGTCTACCGTCTGGGTGCCGCGGGCACAGGCTTTTGTTTATGACGTACCGGAGTACATGCCTCCATGTGCAATTCTAACTGCTGACCCTACATGTGTAGGGTCAGCAGTTAGAATTCAGATGTATCAAGTATTGGAGATCTTAAAGGCCCGGCCCCCAATAAAAATACAAGAGTAATACTTATAGTAGCTTACTGAAAATGTCAGCCTAGGGATAGATCATAGATCTCCTACACAGGAAAAATGGATACTCCTTTAAAACTAACTTACTTATTTATTAACCCCTTAACAACCCCCCATATACATTCACACCAATAACAATAATTACTTTACCACACTATCCTACACTAAAGGCCTTGGTCCACATAAGCAGGATACAAGGTTTTACAATGAGCACTAGCTAGGGGTAAAGTCTACTAGGCAAGGGACACTAGCAAGGACTCTAGGTAGCTTACTGGTACTACTGGAGCCCACGTGGTTCCACTGGGACCCCCTTAGAGTAACTTAGCAATATAAACACTAGTGATCACCTAATTAATTACTACACAGTGATACTTTACACATTAGAACATACTTATGCCAGAAAATGTGAACACAACTCAGTACTTATCTTGGTAAACTAGACACAAAAATAGGTAAGGGAGAGAAGCAGGAGGAAGGGTAGAGGGATGCAGAGATCTTTACACCACGACGCCAGCCCAGAGAAGGAAGCCAGCCTCGATGCTCAGCTTTCTCCAGCTCATTCGCTGCCGGCCGACTACTCAGCTAATCATACAGTAGCCCTATATCCAAGTTTACTCAGATCTACTTTACTAATACTTTCTAATCATTTGTAAACATAGTTGATGCCTATTTTATTAATTAATAATCAACCACAAGCTCAGTCTTTAAATGCTCTGTGAGAAACAAGAATCGTCTTACGTCTGGCAAGGAAGATACAAACAGACACATCTACAAGCGTCCCACATAATATAAAGTAGTTTATTTAGCTCAATTTGACCTCTGGTTTCCAATTGAGGAACCCAGGGTCGTAACACGATGTCCAATGGCGAACTGCTGGCTTGGGAGGCTTACTGTTTGCGCTCTCCGGCACAGGTCTTCCCAGATAAATATGTGTAGCACTTGTGTTTGATTTCTGTCCTACCTGTATTTCTGTATTTTTGTATTTGTTGTTTGTTCGTTTTACTGCTTGTTTGGTTCGACCCATTTCGTTGTTGGGTGTGGTGGTGGGGTGGGTCATTGTGTGTATGTGTTATTTGGATGTTTGTTCCCGGTTCCTGCATTTTCTAATGTTTTTTGTTTGGGGGCTTAGATTTGTGTATATGGCCAGTTTTTCCGGTTTCTGCTCGTTCCAGTGTTGTGGTATATGTGTGGCTCTGTGCTGTCTTATTTATTAAGTCATGTATTTTCCCCCTGTCTTACTTGTGGTACGCGTCCTGTCCTGAGTCTGTTTATTCCGACTCCCGGTACCT
This sequence comes from Procambarus clarkii, assembly GCF_040958095.1. Taxonomy (NCBI): domain Eukaryota; kingdom Metazoa; phylum Arthropoda; class Malacostraca; order Decapoda; family Cambaridae; genus Procambarus; species Procambarus clarkii. The sequence goes on from NC_091219.1 coordinate 3,506,350, forward strand.
GTGTGTGTTCCGGTTGTGTGTTTGTATGCTTCGTTTTGTTTCCTTACCCTTCTGCTTTTGGACATTCTGTTTGTTGTCCTGTTTTTATGTTTTTGTTGTTCCTGTCCTTTTCGTTGTTCAATGTTCCATGTTTATTGTTATATGTTTGTGTACTGTTTTCCTGTATTTCTCTTTTTTGTTTTTATGTTTTTATTTTTCTGTGTGTTTTCCTTCATATTTCTTTTTGTGTATAATTTTTGTATTGTTAACATTTTCTTGTTTCCTTGTACAGCATTTTGTGCCTTAGTTTTTATGCTGCTTTGTGTTATTATTCAGTACCTGTGTGAGATTCCAAACTTTATGTTTCATGTTACTTGATTTTCATTATTTCTATTCTTTGTATTATGTTGTTATCCTTGTTTGTCTTTGTGTTTTTTACTTTTATGTTTTGCTTATATGTGTGTGGTGTTTCTTTTATAAACAACAAAAAATACTAAAAGTTATTAAGATCAATTAACATCATCTAAGTGATTCCACATGGTTCTTAATTGCAGGGTGCTGTAAGTGTTTTGGGCTGTAATAATTATAATTATTATATATTTCTGAGAGGTGCACAGTGCGCTGTGTTGCTTGTCGATGCAACAAGGCTTTGGTGTAATCTTTAATTTGCAATTAAGGATTCAATGAGTTTTGATTAGCGTAATTAACATAACCAAGGGAATGTACATTGCTTGGATGAGAGAACTGTTGTGTTGATAACATTATTGAGATTACCTTAGTTCATTCAGGATCCAGTATATGTTCGCCGAACAGCTAATTGATCACTCATGCTAATTAAGGGTAATTACCATCATCTTAGTGTATTCACACAGTGGTGAGGGACTGTCGAGGGGCGACGGTGTTTGAGTCAACGTATGCGCTCAGTAGTAGTTATCTATCCGTGCTACAGCTAAATAATGATTCAAGTTAATTAGGATTGTTAACATCTTACAGTGTTTTGACTGACGATCGTGGGCGAAGTCATTGAGATTAAGAGATTAACATAACATGTTCTAGATTAATTGCCTCTCTGTTTGACAGCTAATTAATAGCTCAAGTAAATAAGGGTAATTAACACCACCAAAGTGAATTCTCAGTGTTTGATGAGAACTGTTTTGAAAGTGTTGAGAGTAACGTAATTTGTCAGTATTAATTATCGGTCTATAGGACAGTTAATTAATTGTTTTGGTTAATTAAGGGTAATTAACCACATCCAAGTGTATTGACATAGACTTGTGGGGGAAGACTGCCGAGAGGATGGCAGAAGTGTCTTGCTGAAACTCATTTTGATTAACTCGTTGTTCATTTAACAGCAATTAAGGCAATTACTCATTAGATGCTTTATGTCAAGTGTTTGTGTAATTAAGAGTTAGCGAGTTATCATGTTGATAGTTTTACTTGTCTGGGGAAGACAAATGTGTGATTAATATAGATTACCTGTAGCTGCCTGTCCAGCTGACAGTTCAATTAATGTAATTAATCACAGAGATCAATTAGTGTAATTGATTAGGCACTTGTTTTGGTTGTTCGTCTTTAGAGACGAGTGTTAAAGTAACTTTTTTTTTTAAACAAACCATCGGGCTTATACATGAAACAAAGCAAACACCAGACATAAAATTCCTACAAGAGGGCACAGGAAAACACACAGGACACAAGCAAAGAAACCCACAGACAGCATGGGACAGAGAATGCATACTATACACAACAAATAAATGTCATAAGGACAATAACAAAAACGTACAAGAAAAAATACACAAAAATTACAACAACATTAAAACACAATCACAGGCAGCCCGACCCCCACACACAGAGGGGCAGAACCGGACACAAACGAGGACACCAACAACAAATAAACAGGAAATCCAAAAATTGTACATAAGAACATAATTGTACATAAGTAACATAAAATATATACAAAGAATAAAGCAATTACAAGCACAAAAATATAATCACACACACATGTGACAAACACAGGGAACAGCAACATATACAACCACACCACCCCATACCAATATGCCCACACACCAACACACGGGGCGAGTGCAAAGACATGAAAGAAAGAACATCAAACCCACAACCGCACACAACCACAGCACCAACACCCATACGGAATAAAGGCAAAGCACCAAACAAATCGCAAATACATCAAAACAGGCCACGCAAGAGCCAGGAACAAACACCCACACCACACACACGCACAGACAAGTGTGTGTGCACGCAAGCACTGCGGAGACAACACGCACAACACAGACAGAAACCAACCACACGGAACACTCATACTTCTCTGGGTACTCCCGAGCCGGAAATCGTAAGCAGTAAGCATCCCAAATAAGTTGGGCCGAATCAGAAAGCGGACGTCCAGGAGTCGCATTAGGCCGAAGCATCAAATCTGGCACGCCAATAATGAAACACCGCACCCGCAGAACCCAGATGGTAGCAGGGCACCAGGGAACAGGACGCACCCGGTCATCAGACTCAACACACAAGCAGAGTTCTACCAGATCTGTCGACCACCTCTCCAGACGGGAGGACGATAGGGAAGGATTTCCCCCTAGGCAGCCGATCACAGGGCCGCATCCCCAGAAGCATACCAGGCTGCACAGCGTGCCGCACATCGGGCCGTCCACCAGGGCGCGTGCTTCATTCAACGCCAGGCCTCGCACCGAGCCCCGCAGAGGGCGGCTCTGCAGGCGCCCCAGTGTGGCCACCAGTCGGAACAGGTGCAGAGACCTCCCGTCGCACATCCTTCGAGAACACCACGACGAGGTCGCGGTCACCAGGGGCAACCGCCCACTGAGGAGAGCCACCAGCAGGGGGCACAGCGTCCAACACAGAAGGCACCACAGGAGGCAGCACTACGTCGCTCACAGCATCATCATCCATTGCGTCACGCTCCTCAGCCCACGTCCGGCGAGGCGACGCATCCTGAGCCGAACGACGGCACTTAGAAATTGGCCGTTGATCGTCGGAACCGTCACCCTCTGCAAGCCGTGCCCAAGAAGAACCGTCGGCAGGCGGCCCCAAAGCCGGGGCAGCACGACCACGCAGAACGGCAGCCTCAATGACACGGTGCAGCAAGCCACCATCAACCAATGAGACCGGATTCGGAGAAGGAAGAGACACAGCAGGCGGATGGGTAGGCACCAGCACACGAGAGGGATCCAGCGAGGGCGACGGACCCGGCAGAGGAGAAGATGCACGCGGTAACGAGGAAACTACGAGAGGCGATGAGGCAGAGGGCGGTGGCAGAGTATCACACATCACCACTTCGACAGCTCCGGGAAGCACATGTCCTTCCGCAGGAGATTGCAGGCACCACCCCTACAGCACCATCCAATACCATCACTGAAGCAACCGGACGTGGGTGCACCTCCGCATCCACCGAACGTCGAAGGTCCGAAGCAGGTGCCCCTAGGTCCGTAGAGCTCACCAGTGGGGCAGATAGATCAGGGCTAGACGTAGCGACAGCGGGAACCGCCGCAGGAACCACACCAGGCACCTGCGCAGAGCGAAGATCCGCCGAGGACTCCCCACGCACAGACAAGCGGGGGAAAGTCATCCTCCAGGAAAACGGAAGGGGCCTCAGCACGAGGAGCGTCGCAGCTGGCCGCCACGTGGCCCTCAGCACCACACCGAAAACAGGTGCGTGTTTGACCTCTGATAAAACACTCACAGCGAGAGCCCACGAAATGAAACCCCTGGAAGGAATAGGGCTCGTGACCCGCATAACAAGCGTACAGGCACCCAGACGTACCCCCTTTCAGCCGGTCCGCACTCAAAGTGGTGAACCGGTGTTTCACCACCGCACCAAACCGCGTAAACACTGACATGAGCTCCGCCTCGGGGAAAGTCACCGGCACCCCATGAACACTCACAAAAGTCAAGGGCCCACAGGGATCCGAGATCTCCACTGTCACAGCCGAAGCAGGAAGAGGAAGCGAGCGTGCATCCCAGCGGGCCACAAACACCTGATAAATAAGCGACGTGGCAAATGCCACTGCCACACGGGTAGGCGAGATCTTTTCGACCCCAGGAGGTCAGAGACGTCGACACGGAGCACGTCCAGGAGAGCAATCTCCACAATGGGCCAGTCCACAGCACCAGAAAAACTCAGCCGGACAGTTTTCACCCGTTGAACACGGCTACCACCGGTCATCGCCATATCGCCAGCCGGATCCCCGGCCAGCGGGCGCTCCACACCTCCAACCACCAACCACCACGCAGAAACGTCAAACAACGAAACGACCATGCAGAAACGTCAAACGACCACAAGTTAAAGTAACTTGTGGTTTCCTGAGACTTGCCTGCCATTGCTTTAATTGCATTGTTACTTTATTTCAGGGTGCTGCAGAAAGGGTTAACGTAACAGATGAGGGGGTTACCGGAGTAGTGTCTCGTGAACCTGCCTTGCCTTGTTTTGATGTCATTGTAATCTAATTGCAGGGTGCTGCAAGTGTTATTGCAAGATGCGTCTTAAATCAACACTCTGTATTGTTCAGTTAGTTCATTATCAGCCCAAAGCATCAACAGACAGAAGTTTGTTGTTATAACTGAGAGGAGGTCATTAGATAGGAGTCTTTGCTATACTTGGCTGTGAATAGCAGTCTTTAATGTGTCACTTACAAACTTTAAGGGAATGTCAAAATTGTTATTGTAGTAGACTTAGTTCTTTGTTGAATAAATTGTTATTGTTGGTAAGAGAATTGTCTTTATATCATACACTTCAATATTATTGTTCCACACATTTCCTGCAACTAATCATGTGAATTTTAATAATGGCCTGCTTCTGGGATCGAACCCGATTTACAGCCGCACACATAAAATAAATTTGTTGTGAGAACTCGTGACCTCCCCTAATTATTGCACTAAGCTTTTGAAAAGATCAACTACCTAGTACATAAGAATTTCAACCTGGTTTAAGTCCGGCCGGTTGCTCTTGCCCTTCTATGAAGAAAGTTTAAAGAACAAGTTGCTCTTGTGCAGTCCTTTCTGCTTGCATTCAACCTTCAGGGGAACGTAAATAGACTATTAAACAAAAAAAATCCTTGACAAATCCTACTGATGCTTGACTTTTGTTGATGGATCAAGCCCGGCAATTGTTTGTCATACATATATTATGTTAGAGTGAATGCCATATGAATAACATTTTCAGTGAAAATGAATCTTTAGCACCTTATTTTGTTGAACAAATATGTTTAACAGTAGCATTGGTATTTAATTTAGTAAATATATACATATATATGCTTTATATTTGACCAAGTATGGAAAAAAGTAATTGTATGTCACTTGTCGCGTTCATAACCAGATACAATATGGCACTGGAACGAAAATCTTTTATTGAATAACACAGTAATGCTCCTTTAGCCAGTTGTTTTAATAGTCTATCATCAACCTTTGCAACCTAAACAGTTATCATTTGTCTGTGACGTATGGATTTTGGCTCTAATGTTATTAAAACATATTTCTTATTGTATAGAGTAGGAGAGGTTATGGTATTGTTAAGGGGCCTGGCATAAAAGCTTTGAGCTATTATGAATGTTCTGAAAATATTGTGGTATGCTTTTAGTGACAGATATAGCAAAGGTTGAGGCCAGGGAGAGCCCAGGAGTTCTACATCTCATAGTTGTGATGGAAAGGAAGGGGGAAGCTTTATATACCCACACCACAGGCAGGGTAGACGCTACTGCTAGCAAAATCCCATGTACCCAGATCCGCTCTATAGTGGGATGTGTGATATCTTTATACACCCACCAAAGGCAGGACAGAAGAATGCTGTTCAAGAGGTTCCAGACATCTCCCTTCTCCCATCTGTGTTGGGGAAAATTTAATACCCTCATAGCTGGTAGTGAGGTCCCAGGTGTCCTTGCCCCCTCCCCCAACCAAAGATTCCATGCAAGAGAGGCCTTTTATGATAATTATGTGAAGTCATTTTGAATAATATGATAAACGTAAGCTGTCCATCAATGCATGTATGGTTTAAGTCTTTCTAATCGATTCTTCTGGGTTTACCACATTACTGGGGACGTCTCTGTTATTTATCAATGTTTTGAATGATTGAGATTGCTGCTGCTGGAACCCATAGATCCCAGGCATCTTCAAACACAATAATTACATGGACAATACCTTTCACTCTCAGGTCAAACTAATTTCTGAGTCAAGCTTCTTCAAACATTGCTTATACAAGCGAGAGTGTTGAATTCCCCTCGCCACTAAACCTGCAGTTACCCTTCACTTTTTACTATACACTAGTTTCATTTATTATGAATGGCAATTGCAGGATATCACAAGATTTTGTTCCATCTATCGACACATGTGGATCCTCATCAAAGATTATATTCAATCAAATGCTAGTCACCTTACCATTATAAGTTGCTTTCACTCAAACGTAATAAATGAAAGATGAACATGATTAAGAACATATAACTTATTATAGCTGAACACGATAGAATAACACATAACATGTTAAGGCTGAACAAAATATTAAAACACATAAAATTCCTAACTAATGCTTTCTTATCTTAAACCACGTGTCGTCACTCTTGTTCATACTAGATAAGTTTAGATTCTGAAAATTCATAGGTAAATATATTGTTTTGGAAACCAGGCGTAATTGAAGTGATTCCCAGATAATATGATTGACGTGGGAATGCTTGATTGTGGCAAGAGAAGGTTAGGCATGTGCATAAGTTTTATTCATTATGAATTTAAAAGGACAATAGGTCTTCTGGAGTTTCATTTATCCATATAAATGAAAGAGCAACAATAACAACAACTTAATGGTATAGTTTCATGTTAGTACAGTGACTGGTGGTGTGTAGAAAATATTTACGTCATATTTTGGAAAATAGTGAAACCCTCCTGCTTCTGTCTTCATATATAATGGTCAGCTAACAATTGTGAGATTCAAGAACTATGTAATGATGTTATGAGTACGTAGTCAACACATGTTTGCTTCATTCTCAGGCCATTTTGTTCAAATAACAACTGGTGGGAGGCATATGTCTATTAGTAATATTGTTTAACTAACATTGTCAACTCCTTGTTTTCCTTGTCTCCAGCTTATGTGATCCTTTTCAACTTGGTTGATGAAGAATATCCTCAGCGGTCATCTTGTCTAACTGACAATGGTAACAAAATATTGCTCTCCTCTCAAGTCAATATGATTAGATGTCAACTAATGTAAAGCAGAATATCATGAATTAAAATAATATTAATGGCCAAAATAACATCTTTTTGTCGTGCTAATAGCTAGCATTGTAAATTTACGAATGACGATGTTTAGATTTAGGGGTATCTTTAACAATACCAAAGGTTATCTTTGTTAACTGATGATGGCAACAATGTTTCTCTTTCCTCCATCAAGCATAGTCAAATAGCAACTTTTATATTCCAGTAATAGTTAGATTGGTTAAATAATGGCAACAATGTTTTTTCACAGACTAGTATTACAAACATTTTATTGCCGAGAATAATATAATAATAATTTTATTATTTATGGTGTAGGACACTTATAAAGGTCATTTTACAAGGCTGCAGCTATCGGATCACTCTAGTAAGTTCATCTATTGTGTGGTTTTGAATACCTTCATTCTGGGAGACCCCCTGCTGGATATATGGAATTATTAAAGAAATAATGTCACAGATATTTCTTACTGGCAGGCATTTTTATTCCAACTAAAGTCAGATCGAGATTATTTGAGCTGTGCATTTGGCAGGGAGGTGATTTGGGGGCGAGAGGCAGGATAGGGCCAGAATGAATTGATATTAAATACTGCGGGTGCGCTCATATATTCAATGTCATGGTATAATTAGTTTATATTGTGACAGAAAATGACGAATAGAGCAGTGGTTATTCTGGCGGATGGAATGCCAATCACATTAAATAAAAAAAGGTAAAACAAAGTAAATAAAACTGCTATTGAGCTCTTTACGGTGTGATAGCTGCGGTATAAAGTGCAATGAATGAAAAAACTTAAATATTTTAATTCAACAAAAAATAACTTTAACAATTACAAAAATAGAACCTCTGAAACTTGGTTTATACACAGTGCAAAAAAATGTAAAAGAACTAAACATGTGAACGTTACGTTAAGATCAAAATTACAGGTGCAGGAAAAATAATATATATACATAAGCGTCGAAAATCTACCACCACCCAGGGGAGCGAGAGTAGAGGTGCAGCTGGAGCACTGAAGAGTATTCTGCTGTCTAGTAGCTGGTGAGCTCCTAATATACACGGGTGCAGCCGTGTAGGTGGCGTTGGTGTGCAGGTAATTGTCAGCTGGCAGACGTAAACGAGTAGTAAGCTTGTAGACAAGCGAGTGGAGCTGGCCCCCAGACACCAGGTGCGTCGGGGTCATGGGTACTGGGGGTTATAGAAGTAGTGGTGTCCTGTCTAGACACAGGCTTTTGATCATGTATTGTTGTTGCTGTTCTGGATGTTAATTTCTTACACTTGAGTATGTAGATATGTTGTTGTTGTTGAATAGGCTATTAAGGAATAGGCCTAATCGCCTTTCCTAAAGAGATTCTCATGACAGCTCTCCCCCGAAGTCTGTTCCTATTGCTTATGAAAATGAAGTGGAGTGGAGAGTTGAGCTGGGAAGTTCCACCTCTTGGACTCTTGAGAGCGAGCCGGCGACGACGTTGTCCGAGCCCTTGATAAAGATGTTGATATTGTAGTTTTGCTGATACAAGGCCCAGAGTAGCAAGTGCTGGTGCTGGTTAGAGAACTGGGTCTGCTGCAGGAACTGAAGAGGAAGTTGATTGTAGAAGATGTTGATGTAGCACTGTAGGACTCAATGAAGTACAAGTCGGTTGGAGAACTGAGCCTGTTGAATGGATCAAAGGGAATGGTGATCCAAGGAGATGTTGATGAGATGATTCATCAGGAACATGGCGCAGCGTAGCAAGTTCTGGTTGGAGAACTGGGTCTGCTGTTGGAACCGAACGAGGTTGTGATATAAGATGTTTACATGGTGCTGCAGGACCCAGTGGAGTACTAGACTGTTGTTGAACTGGGCCTGCAGTATGGACCGGAGAATGTTGAAGTCCGAGGAGATGAGATTGTAACCTAGTAGATTAGGTGGTTCGTTGTGTTGTACGATAGGCAGGATGTTGAGTGGCTCCTTTATCATGGTAGTATCTGGAGTGCACGATCCCAGCTCGCGGTGGTGTCATGGTGTTCCTATCGCCAGTGTTGCTGTTGTTGATAGGAAACCCTTCGTCTTCCCTAACACATGGCGAGGTGAGAATGGAATTAGTACAAGAAAAGGTATTATGCCTTTCAAATGCAATGGAAAGCAAGTTTGTCTTAAAGTATTTTAGCTGAGGGCTGATGAAGTTGTCGCGAGGAGCACGTTTATTTGGATTTGGTTCGTAGGTAGGAGAATCTTTCCTGGTGTTGGAAAAGATCGAGGACTTAGAACCATTGCAATCAGGAGAAGTATAATAAGAAGAGCTAGATAATACCTGGGAGATATTTGTCTTACACAGGTTGTTGGAAAGAATGGTGTCACCCCTGCTCCGACTCTCCTGGGGATGTCTGCACTGCAGGCACTGCTTCCCTAGGGCCTTCACAATGTTAGCAGTCGTACTGTTCTGGACGGAAACTGCTGTAGGAAACCTGGTGGTAGAACACAGGATATTACTTATATGCAAGTTACCTGAGTATGTCTTGGACAGAGGCTCGACCATATTGTTGAAGGGGTGGGTGAACGGCTCAGGAGGCACTGGTACCTGAATCACTGGTGCCATGTGTCATGTTCACAGAAAATGGTACCATCCGTTTTCTATGTGCGGCGGCTGAGACGCCAGAGAGAGATTGGAGGTAAACAAAGGAGCGTACAGGACGCCAGCCAAGCTTGGTAGCTACTAGTCATGTAATCATATTAAGTATTAAAGTCAGTAACCAAGTCATGACTTTACATCAACCCTACAACCAAGACTTCCTCAGTAACACACAAACACCACATTGGCGACGAGGATGAACTGTGAACGCAGGTATTTGTTCAGTTTCAAACACAAGGGAGAAGCATGCTGCCTGGAGGAGGAAGAGAAGCTGTGAGCGCCATACCCGATGCTATATGCTAACCGATGCTGCGTGCTAACCAATGCTGTGTGCTAAACGATGCTGTGTGCTAACCGATGCTGTGTGCTACCCAAGCTGTGTGCTACCCAAGCTGTGCTGAAGAAACTGTACTGAGGAATCTGCCGACGTTGTGTACGAAACGACGCTTTGATGTGTACAAAACCTGATGTTTTGGTTACGAAACGACGCTTCGTGCTACAAAATTCATCACACTGAACTGACTGCTGCACCAACTGCTGTACCAACTTTTGCTGTACCAACTGCTGTGCTGCTGCTGTGAGTAGGAACAACACATGTACACAAGGGCTAGGTAAGAAGTCAGTTGCTGCTATATTGTGCACTGTTGTGAACTTTTGCATTAAAATGCTTGTGTGCTTTGCAAAATTAAAGTAATTACAGTGAATTCTTGACTAACATATACAGTGCAGTAAGTGTTTAATATTCTGAGGAACATTTAAGTGATAAGTTACATTTATTCAGTAAAAATGGCAAATATACCTCAGTTTCCTGCATTTGATCCTGACTGTGACCAGACAAACCTGTCACAGAGGTGGGTCAAATGGCTTAAAAGGTTTGAAAATTTGTTGATAGTTTCTGACATCAAAAGTGCTGAAAGAAAGCGTGCCTTTCTACTTCATTATGCAGGTGATAGAGTTTGTGACATCTTTGAAACACTGAAAGACACTGGTGGTGCCAAAGATTATGACACTGCCAAAGCCAAACTAACAGAGCATTTCAAACCAAGGCAAAATACTGCCATGGAAATTGTGCATTTCAGGAGAGCAAAACAACTCTCTAATGAAACTGTGGATCAATACCACACACGTCTGCAGGGTTTAGCAGCCCATTGTGAGTTTGCTGATGTTGACAAAGAAATCAAACAGCAAATAATTGAAACATGCACATCTACACATCTCCGTCGAAGAGCTCTAGAACTTGTTGATGATGAAAGTTCTCTTACCAAGATACTGGATATTGCTCGTCGAATGGAAGATGCTGCACGTGATGCTCGTGTCATGGAGTGCAGTGCCAACAACAGTTCTGCCACTGTTACTAACAGTGATGAGGTACGTAAGGTTCAGGGAGGACACCGTGATCAAAGAAGATATCATGGCAAACCTAACAGTAAATTTAGCCGAGAACCACGTCACAACTGGGGTCAAGGGACAAGGCTCAAGCAGTCACAACGACCCACATCAGAGGGTGTCAACAATAAATGTTACAATTGTGGAGGAGACTACCCACACCAAGATAATGTTTGTCCTGCTCAAGGTAAGAAGTGCTATGAGTGTGGAAAACTAGGTCATTTTGGTGCTATGTGTCGTTCCGCACTAAAGAAACCACAGTCAATGAATAAAAGCACTGTACGAGGATCAGGTCATAGGGGTCGAGGTGGTAAACACAATATTGCACCTCATATCCAGAATGTTAATAATGTACAAGACAACATTTCATTACAACCAGTCTCAGATGACAGTGAATGTGATTATACTTATGGAGTACAAGCAATCACAGAATGGAATGATCTTCCAAACAACCCAGAGACATGTGTATACATTGCTGGTATTTGTCTCAAGGTTCTCATTGACACTGGATCAAACATTGACACCATTGCTGAGTGCCACTATGAAAAATTTAAAAAACAGTTCCCAAAGCTTGAGAACTATAATGGCAAAGCCACTGCCTATGCTTCAAAGGTAGCCTTGCCAGTGATTGGAACTTTCACTGCAGAGATTAAGTCAAAGAATGCAATGCTCATTACTACATTCCATGTTGTTAGGAATGCAAAGGAGTCTTTACTCAGTTACAAGACTTCAACCAAATTGGGGCTACTTCAGCTTTCTAATGCTGTAGCAGTGGAATCTGCAAACAATGTTGATGGTATTGTTGCTGAATTTTCTGATCGATTTAAATCCATAGGTTGTTATACTGATAGCAAAGTACATCTGCATATCAACCCAGATGTAATTCCAGTTGCCCAACCACATCGCCGACAACCATTCCATACTCGCAAGAAAGTCGATGCCGAACTGGATAGGCTGATCGACCTAGATATCATTGAACCAGTAACAGGTCCAACACCATGGGTAAGCCCAATTGTCACTCCACCAAAGCCGAAGAATCCAGATGAGATACGCATTTGTGTGGACATGCGTGTTCCCAACAAGGCAATAATGCGTGAACGCCATCCTACACCGACTGTAGATGATATGATCTACCGCTTGAATGGTGCAACTGTATTCAGCAAGTTAGATTTAAACAAGGGCTATCATCAGCTTGAACTTGATGAGGAGAGTCGATTCATCACAACGTTTACGACACATCGAGGTCTGTATAGGTACAAGCGCCTGAGTTTTGGTATTAACAGTGCTGCCGAGGTATTCCAGCACATCATCAGCCAGGTATTGCAAGACATACCTAATGCTGACAACATGTCTGATGACATCATTGTTTATGGCCGTACCCAAGCTGAACACGACAAAGCTCTTCGTGCAACATTGCAACGCTTACGAGAAAAGAATTTGACGCTAAGCCGAGCAAAGTGTGAGTTCAATCAACATAAAATTGAATTCTTTGGACATGTACTTAGTGACAAAGGTCTGTCTCCAGATCCTAAGAAAGTTGCAGATATCAAGAATGCTGCACCTCCTTCAACGTCCACTGAAGTACATAGTTTTCTGGGAATGGCAAACTACTGTTCTCGCTTCATTCCAGATTTTGCTACCATTACAAAGCCTCTACGTGAGCTCCTGAAGAAAAATGCATCATGGTACTGGAGCGAGATCGAGCAAAATGCATTTGATGCTGTGAAAGATGCACTAGTAGAGAATGCGACTGCTGCATACTTTGATCCATCAATAGACACTGAGTTAACGGTGGATGCTAGTCCTGTTGGTTTAGGTGCTGTTTTAGCCCAACACAAACCTGGTCAACCAGATTCCAGAGTAGTAATTGCCTACGCCAGCTGTTCTCTCACAGATGTTGAGCAACGATACAGTCAGACAGAGAAGGAAGCTCTTGCTCTTGTATGGGGCTGTGAACACTTCAATGTGTATCTGCTTGGTGCACCCTTCACCACGATAGTCACTGACCACAAACCGTTGGAGACCATCTTCAATAATCCAAAGTCCAAACCACCAGCTCGCATTGAGAGATGGGCTCTTCGTCTGCAACCATACAACTTTACGGTGAAATACAAGCCGGGTGCAGGCAATCCCGCTGATTACATCAGTCGACATCCTGCCAACAGTTTCACCATCACCAAGCATCAGCAAGTTGCCGAGGAATATGTACACTCTGTAACCTGTGATGCAGTCCCTAAGGCTCTTACTCTTGATGAAATCCGTACTGCAACCCTAGAGGACCCAACTCTGCAAGCAACAGTGGATGCATTGACTAAGAAAAAGTTTCCACGCATCCCACCCTCAGGAGTTGACCAAGATGCATTCAAAGCACTTGAACGCATCCAGACAGAATTAAGTGTTACGCAACAACGCGACACTGTGCTGCGAGGTACTCGTATCGTTATTCCAGCTGTTCTCCAGCAACGTGCTCTGAAGCTTGCACATCAAGGACACCAAGGTCTTGTTAGGACCAAACAGCTGCTACGAGAAAAGGTGTGGTTTCCTGGCATTGATCGTCAAGCAAAGGATATGCATGATGCCTGTGTCCCTTGCCAAGCTGCAGTGGATACTTCAAGACCAACACCTCTACAACCTTCACCACTACCTGCTGCACCATGGACGGAAGTATCGATGGACTTCTGCGGACCGCTACCAACTGGAGAGTACTTGATGGTAGTCATTGATGATCACTCACGTTATCCAGAAGTAGAAATCATCAATTCCACATCTGCAAAGGCCGTCATCCCGAAACTTGACAAGATCTTTTCAAACTTTGGCATTCCTGAAGTTGTCAAGACAGACAATGGACCGCCATTCAATGGACAAGACTTTGTCAACTTTGCTGAGCATATTGGATTCAAACACCGCCGTGTGATGCCACTACATCCTCAAGCAAATGGAGAAGTTGAGAGATTCATGCAACCTCTCATGAAAGCGGTACGCTGTGCTCATGCCGAAGGACGATCCTGGAAACAAGCTATGTATGCTTTTCTCAGGAACTACCGTGCAACACCACATGGAACACTGGGCAAGTCGCCAGGCGAACTTTTATTTGGACGTCCTATGAGAATCGCACTACCCGTCATGCCAGCCGAGGTAACGGATAAACGTCTCGCTCAGAAGGATGCACTAGCCAAGGGCAAAATGAAAATTGCTCATGATCAACGTGCAAAGGAACAGTTCATAAAGGTTGGAGACACTGTTCTCGTTAAAAAGAAAAAAGAGGGAAAGTTAGATATGCCGTATGATACAAAACCATATAAAGTGATTAGTGTAAAAGGAACTATGGTAACAGCTAGTAATAGAGATCATAGTATAACACGTAATATGGCTTATTTCAAAGTGATTCCAACTAGTGTAGAAAATGATGAAGTGCAAAGTCGTGCAAAAGAAAAAGAAAAAAATAGTTATAACCCGACAAACAATTCATCAAGGGATGTTATTGCATTTAAGGACTCTCGTCCTAAACGTCATGTTAAACGCCCTGCACGATTTGATGATTAATTGTGTTCCTATGTAATGCAAAATATTTACTTGTCATGCTGAACTAAATTTAATATTGTTTGAATAATGCAGATATCTCATTCAATATTTTGTAACTTTGTATTACAGTTTCTTTCATGTTTGTTTAACATTGCATATGTATTTTTAACATTGAAATCCTTTGTGGAAAAGATTAAGTTGTTTAAATTCTTTGTGTGCTTAATTAATGTTAAATGTATGCAGTATCTCTTGATATGGTAATAACTTACTTTGTGTCAATAACTTTGCTTTGTGCTACAAGCATGGTAGACATCCTGTATTCATTCTTTTTAAAGAAAAGGAGGGATGTCATGTTCACAGAAAATGGTACCATCCGTTTTCTATGTGCGGCGGCTGAGACGCCAGAGAGAGATTGGAGGTAAACAAAGGAGCGTACAGGACGCCAGCCAAGCTTGGTAGCTACTAGTCATGTAATCATATTAAGTATTAAAGTCAGTAACCAAGTCATGACTTTACATCAACCCTACAACCAAGACTTCCTCAGTAACACACAAACACCACACCATGGATAGAGGAGCGTTCTGTTTACCTGTCATCTGAGACGTGTGGCAAATTTTTAGAAGGACCTTGATATCATGAACCATACTTTGCCAGCAGTAGTCCTGTTTCAGGGCCTTGTAGAAGCCGTAGTGCGAGTGAGGGCCATTGACCAGATGTATATCTAGCCGTAGGCTGCTAGGAACTACCAGTTGGTTGAAGTTAGCCCAATCGTCGTCCTCCTTCAATTGACTGGGTCTGAAGCGACGGTAGAGTACTTGATTCTCTACGAAAAACCCAGGGATTCAGTCTGATCGTGTCTCTGCCTGAAAGAATAAAGATGTTAGGGATTGATCCTCTCTATGCAGCTTACGGAACCCCAACAGGTTGAGATTCGGTGAGAAGCCCTGAGAATTTTGAGGGACAGCTGGAGCAGCTGGTTGCGGTTGCGTAGCTTGGGCGCATGTCGTCACCAAGAAAGGATAGGAGATGTCCTCAGAATCGTTGATCTGTTTGACCTCCTCTGCAACATATTTAATCACAGGATCATGAACTGATGAGTCACATACCTTGGTTTTGTCTCTGATTATAAGGTTCGTGGGTAGTTGATCTTCTGCCAAGTCGTTGCCCGGAAGAAGTTGAACTCCTGGCATGGGGAAAGACAATTCCCTGATGGCGACTTGGACTTCACCACGAACGATATCAATCCAGGCGGACTCTTGCGAGTGGGTATGGAGTAGCTGCAGTGAGGTCAGTGATGAGGACGGTTTCTCCGGCGCAGGTGACGTTGGGTGCAGCTGAATTGAAGAGTATCGATTGTAGAGCAGCTGTGTCCCTCGAGATGTTCACTGGGATCCTTCCCTTCGAATCTCCACCGCTGGCAGACAGTTCTGTGGTATAGGTGTCTGTTGAAGAGAGAAAGATCAAAGGATGGAACAAAAATTTTCATTACAGAATTAGGAATCTTATGAATTTTAGGAGGAGGTGATTTGGGCTTATTGATCTCACTGTTGACTTTACAGTGAGGTTTGGTACACTTTTCTACGGTATGCCAATAATCTTTACGAAAGCGGCAGTAAAGTGAGTAATTCACTTTACTATTACTCACGTTATCAGGACTGGACCCAGAGGGTTTACCAGCAAGTGTATCGGATGAAACTCTGAATGAGACTGCAGGAGTCAGCCAACTGTGCACACCTAGTAAATTTGGTTTCTTTCTTGACTGAAATGTATAAGAGTAGGAACACGACGAAGGAATTCTTTCGCCATAATGAGCTTGACGATATCTGCAGAGGAAGTGACTTGGGCTGCTTCCAGCTACTTCATAAAATATCTTTTCTTATTGTAGGCGATCTCTAGGTAAGTATTTGCACTGGTTTTAAGGTAGTCCCTAAGCTTACGCGCTCTAATTCTCTATGGATAGGAGGTAGGCATCAAGCACTGCCTTTTTCAGCACCTTGTAGTCCGTTTCTGAAGGCATAGTACTGATGGTCACGGTGGCTGTACCTGTCAAATGAGACTTGAGAAGTACAGGCCACTGATCTTTAGGCCAGCTGAGTTGGTTAGCTTGACCCTCAAATGAAGTAAAGATTACATCTACCTCAGTCTCGACAAATGATGGCATTAATTTAATTGCATGAGAAAGATAAAATGTACCGGGAGTTTAGCTTCTGCTTCTTGGCGCCAGTAGATTAGAAGGCGCCTCTGTGTGCCACCTATGTAGGGAGATCAGATAAGAAATCAGAAGCGGGGAGCCACATAGTGCCACTCCATATTAGGTCACCCAAGGTGTGAGTGGTAGCAGTCGAAAAAACAGTGAAGATAGGTATCTATTATGCGCCACTATGATCATGTTCATTTATACAGTAAAGTATGACAATATATTTAAGTAAAAATGAATTTATTTGTATAATAAACACTCGTGGGTGAGTGCCAGTGCCCACATTCCTTAATGGGGTAGGTGTAAAACAGGTTCCTCCCGGTGAGGGTGGTCGCCCGTACCCTTCCTCGCACCTAATGGCCTTGACTTTACCGTAACAGAGTTCCACACCCAGCGGAGGTCGAGTGGGTCTTATATAGGGGTATTAAATTATAAATCTCCTCCAGGGGTTAAAAAAAATCAAAGAATTTATTAATGTTTTATTAGGTAAAAATCACAAATGATGTATAAGAAGTTAATTATGACCCCTATCCCTCTCCCCCCTCCACCTCCCCTTCCTCATCTGAGTAGAATTATGACGTCTCCCCATCCGTGGTGAGTGGGGGGAGGTCTTGACCCCCTCCCCCCTCTCTTGGGGGAGTGGGGTGAGTTGGCTGGTTGCCTTTTGGACGACTTTCCTTCTGACTCTCATCTGAAGTGTTCTGGAAAGAGATGGGGAAAATAATTTATAGGACTATATCTTTTATTTGAAAAATATTCTATTTCCTCTAAGAACTGCTAGTACATACCTCTCCCCCTGCAGGAGCGACCTTGTGTCCTCTACAGCAGGCATCATCAATTAGGGTACGTAACAGCATCTTGTTTGGGGCAGACCTTCCTCGTAGAATTACTACTCTACAAATGTGGACAGGTCCTAAGAATTGCACTGAAAAAAAGAAGAGGTAAAATAGAGGTTGTGCAAACTTTCTATTGTGGGAAAAAAAATAAATCTTTACCAGAAAGTGAGGGTAATACTAACCAGGTCCTTCAAGGACTTCAATCTTCCCTGCGTGTGTTTCTGGGGAGACGCCTTCCATTTGTAGGATAAGGGGGATGGGGGTCTTCTAGGGAGGTTGTGGGGTGGGAGGGGTTTTATATGGGGGTAATCCCCCTGTTAGGTGGGTTGCCTAGCTAACAAAAATATTCTCTACACCACCTATAAGAACCAACCCTTACTCCTCTACAAAATGTCCTAACACAGTGATGTTTCATAGGAAAATATCGTCTCGCATAAGCGAGGGCACGTTTATCATTTAATTTTAAACTAACGCTTGAAAATACATTATGTAAGTAATGTACTGTTGAAGGCAACCCCAGGTGACTCACCCTATGGACGAACATGACGCAATACAGTCCACAAGCAAGGGTAAAATCACTCTGGAGTCTGTAGCACATTCCAAACACCTTTGTTATTGTGTTAGTTTTAATAAATCCTTGAAAATAATGTCCATAAGTAACCGCCGACATTGCATAACTATCGAAAAAAAACATTCGATGTTTAACTTTATCAACATAAATAGCTACCCAATGTCCCATAGTTAATCTGCTATGTGATGGTAAAATATTAGTTATGAGAACAATAGGTTTTCTTGATGAGATATTTAAATGTTCTATTTCATCAGCATTATAACAACCTAGGTAGAGTGCTCGATCCCCTAGATTATTTTTTAAATTAATATTTATATCATTACAATTCATTATGTTTTTAAGCTCGCACGTCACACAGAACAGTTCTCTGTCCGTCGATGGATAGTACCCCGGTCGTTTCCCCAAACAGTAAAACCAGTCTGTTATATGTAACACCACCGGCAAACTCAAGCTCCATACGTAAGTTGCCAGATTTCTCCACAGGGAGGGAATCCTTTGTTTGAATGGTGGTTAAGTCAAAGGCGAATATCGATCTTCCCTTATTAAAAGTGTCATAGGCTAGAAGTGAATCACGCTCTAAGCCTAATGTCTTCAAAGTTTCGTAATAAAGGCGGGCATAATGATTGTCGAAATCACCACCAATTCGGTAAATTGCGTTATTGTTCAAATACATGGCAATATTTTTCAGTTTTGCATTTTCAAAATATAATCCATTACCTTGGTGAAGGCCAGCGAAATAATTCATTGGCACAATTACCATGAATATCTTGTGAGGAATTACTTGCGCCCAAGGCTGATCAATTAAGAGACTAGTTTGATTCCCTGCTAGGACATATGTTTTAGAAATGGTTTTATTGAAAGTATAGCTTATGGGGTCGGGGGATGCTAACAGTGAGCTGTTTAAGGCTAGGTAAGCACTTGGGTAGGGGAACACTCGTGTTACCCACAACTTAGCATAATCCATATGCAGCCGATACTTAGAGCCATCGTCCACACTTGTATTTAGCACCCAAGCATGTGGGGAGAGCTCCAATCTTAGGCGCACATCTATATTATCTAATATGTATTGGTCTAGGGTTGTTACGTCCAATAGTAGGGGAAAACACATTGACAATCCTTTACCTTTTAAATCGGTCATAAATTTTTTATCCTTGGCGGTTGCCCCAGTAAAAAATGTATTAGTAAATTCGTTAGGGATTACACCATCATCACTCCAGTCCCTACGAAAGGCTCCAATTCTCCCCAAGGAAGACATTTTTGATGGAGGCATGGAGGTAATTAATTTAATAAACGACCAATAATTAAAATTAGAATTTGTTTCAACTACCTGCTCTCCTAAAAACACCTGAACACCTTTAAACATGGTATTTGACAACCCATTAACAAATTCCACATGGTCATCCTCTTCCAATTTTGTGGTATCGTCATCTTTCGTTAAAGATACCTTAAAATCTATAACAATATTAGCTAAATCTAAGAAGGCGCCCTGGGTTCCAGGGATGCGGAATTCTAAGTAATTATCCCGCAAACGTTGATTAATAGGGAGGTTAACAGGTAGAATGTCTATTTGCTGTGTGGAGGCAATTGAACTCTCCACATTACGTATTCTGTTACTTCTAGGAAATTGGTCAATAATACTGGAAGTATAATATTCTACAGGGATTTTCAACCCAGCTCCACTAGCCTCCGCCATGATCTCCTCCGAAAGGTGAAGTATGACTGCTTACTGTAGTGAAAATACATCATTTTTATACCCAAGGGCTCGTTTACATTTATTATTTTTATTTTTTCTTCTCCTAGAGAGTCTTTTAATTTTCCCGCCTGCTACCAATTTCTTCCCCACAGTCTTAAGAGCATCAATACCGTGAGTTCTCAGAGCGCTCTTTACATCCCGTCTACCACTGGTTAAATCACCAAGAACATTTTTCCCAAAATCGATAGCAGTCGGCGTTACAGTTTTCATGAAAAATGGTATGGCTCGTCGAGCCAAGCCGGCTAAGGTCCCAAAAAAACCACCACCAGATCTGAGATAAGGCGCTTGGAATGTGCGTATGTCATTCATCGCTCCCCCCCTCACCCCGTATCTCCCAGAGAGGGGGGAGAAGATCTCCCCGTACTCCTTCTGGGAGGGTGTGTGGAAAGGTACTCGCATCCCGACTCCTCTTCTTATAATAACCGATGATGTGGGTAAACACTTCTATATATATATATATATATATATATATATATATATTTATATTTATATATAGATTATATTGTTATACCTTAGGGCGGAGGTGTAAGACTACCGTAACCGACCTCCCATCTTCAAAACTAACCTTTCGTCCAAACTGATCTGTTATCTTAATACTCACCTTCTCCAACGTGTTAGTATTTAATGTCTTGTACACTAGGGGATGAGCCCCTCTAGAATAAGAGTCATGATAATTGATTGCATCTAAGATATTTACAATTTGTCCCCCGTAACGATCCGGCTCGATGACGTCACTATAAATGAGTAAATAGTCACAACCTCCGTCATTGTCTGGGGGGAATGAGGCCACGACCTTGGAGGCTGCTGTAATGTCATCTGATTTTGCCTGATAAATGGTGTATTTGCGACTGCTGTCAAAACCAAGTACATTAGCTATTCTGTGTTTAAATTGAAGGCTAAGAGAATATAAGGAACCAGTACCTTCATTGTTAAGAGTGGAGGCTAGTAATACTCGCTCTAAGGATTGATCATAGGTGAGGATTGGTTCTCTTTCTGAGAAGTATATTTTGAAATCACCTCGGAAGCTAAGCTTCATGTCGGTGATTATTTGTCGGCTAAGCTCACTCGTGATGAATGTGATGTTTCTGGATAATATGTTGGTTTTGGGGAGGAAGGTGTAGATGAGGTGTTCTGGGCTTTTAGAAAGAGTTCCTCGCTTAAAAGTAGCATAGACGTCTATACCAGACTCCCCCTCATCCTTGATGATAGCGTTAATTCGTCTGGGTAGGAGTATGTTGACTAAGGCCACTTCATGTTTAATGGAAGGGTTTAAATGTAGAGTGGGGATGGTGTTTGTAAATGCTGAACTTGTGTTGTTGTATATATCTTCTTGGTCGAGGCTAGTGAGGTATATGTAGTGTTCCTCGTCCATTGTTATCTTATGTACTGACTGGGGTGGGAATAAAACATCATTACTTATATTTTATTTTATTAATCTACTAAGGAAATATTACTTTTAAAAGAACTACAACAGGGGGAACTACATTTTGTTTCCCCATAACAAATTACATATAAAGAGCAGCAGCTGTTGGTACTGCTGTCGTCCGCTGCTGCCGCTGCCGCTGCTGCTGGGGGAGCTGTTGGTACCACTGACACCGCTGCCACCGCTGACGGTACTGCTGCTGCCACCGCTGGAACCGTTGTAGTTGGTGGTACTGCTGCCGCTACCGTTACCGCTGCCGGCGATGATGGTACTGTTGCTGCCGCTGTCACCGCCGGAACTGCTGTAGTTGGTGGAACTGTTGCCGCTACCATTACCGCTACTGTAGGTACCGCTGACAACACTGTCACCGTCGTCGGTGGACCTGCTACTGCTACCACCACCGAAGCTGTTGTAGATGGAGGTACTGCTGTTGCTGGTGCTGCGGCCGCTGCTGCTGTTACTGACTGCGGCGGTGCTGGCACCTCTTCTTTGAGTGTTGTTGGTTACAGCTTTCGTTGTTTTTTCGGTGATGAGGATAACAGGAATATTTCCTGTGACTCTCCATCGAGGATGGTGTCAATACGATGATTTGAGAGGGGGTCGAAGTCAATAGTGGTTTCGATCCGTCGTTTGGCTGTGCCAGATGTTGTGGGTGGGGGTAGAGCAGCGCTGGAGGTGGATGAGTACTCTTGTAGGTGTCTCTTCTTCCTGGGGGTAGCTGGTGGTGCTGGTGGTGTTGAACGAGAAGAGCTTCCTGGGGTGGTGGCACCCTCCCCCACCACTGCATCTAGGGTGATAGTTTTACTATCACCCTCTCCCCTGGGATCATCATTCGGGAGGGGTACCATCGATGGGGTGACAGTAGAGGGACGTTTGAGGATTACCAGCTCCTTGTTATGCTTGGCCAGCTCAGCGTTGAGCGAAATGAGCATGGGCCCGACGTCCTTGTGCCAGTTGTCCATGCCATCACGGGAGGCCCCCAGCCCATGGGGTACCACCAACCGAAACATGGTTGGAGTTCTTACCATAAGATTGCCAACCTTTGTTAGGGCTGTTTTCAGCCAGTATAGCCTATTTTTGGCAGTATCCAGGGTGACATTGGTGATGTAGTGGATGTCGGCGGAAGACTGCACTTGCTCCTGAGCTATAGGGTTGGACTCGAAGGGTGCTCCTGCACCGAAAGCAGAAATTAGCGCCACGATGGTGGGGCGGAAGAACAAGACTGGCTCTTCGACAATGTCTTGACCGTCGGAGGGTAGGGGAGCTATCTTCACTTCAATGTCCCCTGGGGTAGACCGGTAACGTATTGTGGCCCTGTTGACACGAGTCAGTCCTTCACGTTCCACACGGGCATAGTTGTAACATTTCCATATTACACTTGCCAGTCCATAGGGACGCACAACAGCAGCGGGGAGGTCGTACACTATGACATCACCGACCCCAAAGGCGTGGGTGTCGGTGATGTCGCTGTCTATTGACTTAATGGACGATAAAGCCATGGCGGAGGGGCGGTTGAGAGGAACGAGAGAGAGTCGTCGTCAACTATGGTGACCGAGGGTGACGGTGGAGGCCTTTAAATACACCTGTGTCCCCCACCTGGAGGGGGAGGAATGTAGGGGTGTGGGGTAGAGGGCGCCTTCCTTACCTTAAAAGTCCATACACACTCCGTCCAGTATCGAAGGCTGTAATCTGGTCTCGATGTTGGAAGGTTAATTTTTCCATTTGCCATATCTCCGTCTGGATTTCCTGGGATGAATATTCTTCATAACGTTTCACCGTCTCTCCAAATGACTTAAAAAACCGTTCTGGAGGGGCACTCAACACAAGACGGTCATAACAATCCCACAATGCATATATCAATCTACATTTGTGTTCGACATACTTGTAGTACCGCTGAGTAGCAACCAACTTCTTTAATAAGGGAGATTTGTCTTCTGGGGGTGTAGCTGGGGGAGGAGTGGGTCTAGAAGCTTGCTCCATGGTGGATATGCAACTGAATATGGTGGTCTTTAAGATGGCCTTCATATAGGTCTTCAATACGGCTCCCAATGGGGTCTCCTATGGATACCCCTCCCCCCTTTTAACTGTGATCTGGCGCGATAATTACGTATGAGGGTTGGGTCTATGCCAGCCACCCTCAGTAAAACCCTTTCATCTTCCTTGTCACTTGCCCTAAATTGTCCCTTTGTGAAGGCTAGAGTTTTAATTATATCTAAAATATTTAAATTTTGTACAGGCTTTAATAAATTTCCGCGACTATCCCACATCACCTGTTGGCTGTTTTGTCCAAACATGTTCAATAATGCTTTGACATGAGGAATTTCCTCAATTTTAAAATTCACATTTATTAAGTTGTCCAGACTTGGATTTTGGGGTGTGATGGTGGCTTTATGTGGAGTGTGGCCAGCAACAATTACTTGCACTTCGGGCGGGAGGATGGAATGTCCCCTTTTTTTATTTATTTTTTTTTTTAAAGGCGATGGTCGCGCCGGGCAGCCCGCGTTTTTTTTCTTTTTAAGGGTGGCGGCGGGCGACGGTCGGCGGGGGCCCCAATGTCATTTAAAGGGTGTGTGACCAGCCCCGCCCGTCTGGAGGTGCTACTACGGCAACACCGCCCACAGCCCGTTGTTGTCAGGTGGGAGGAAGGAGTGTCCTCTTCCCCCACCCCCCATCACCCCTACCAGAGTCGCAGGTGGGTAGGTTACGGGCTCCCCCAATATTATTACTTGAGTTGGATTCGTTTTTTAAAGAGAAGGACATACTTTCACTACCATCACCTCCGGGGGAGGGCAGACCCACCGCATTAGGAGGTGATGGTGAGTTCTTGTTTTTATTAAATAAATATTTTTCAGCTATGAATCGTAGTACCAGGCAATATTCTTTCACCATTTTATTCTCTCGTTACTTATTTACGCAATTACCTTATTAGGGAGGAAATTAACGATACAGCCAAAGGTAGCAGAGCTGCTAATATCGCCCCACCACATCTGGAGGTCAGTATGAGCTTCTTTTTGTATAAAGGAGTTTTCTTACGCGCTACAGATCGTATGTCATTCTGATATCTCTGTAAGCCATTAATTATCTGAGGTTGAACTGGGATGTTTCGTTTCAGAAAATTGGCAAAAATTTCACAAATTGATTCAATTTCCTGCCGTTTTAAAGCCTTGATTAGTTTATTCCGCTTCTTGGGTGATAAATTGATTAATAAAAATAACAACTGATGATGTTTCTCTACGAGAGAGTCCTCTTGAACTGTCATTTTTTGTTAAATTTGACGATGTCTTGAGCTTTAATCCAGCTATTGGCAGAATCTGGGTACCCTCTCCACTTGACGAAATATTCTCTGTGTCCTTTCGATGTTTTCCTAGACTGTAATACCGTTACAGGAAAATAGTCTGGGAGGGATGTTGGAATCAATTCCTGCTCATAAAACATGCCACTGATCGACTCGTTGTTTAAATCTTTGATTTTATATGTCGGGATTGGATGTGTTCTGTCAATATGTGACACTACAAATATTTCTTCTGTATTTTGGTGCCAAAAGCCTTTGTGAAATATATTCCTGCGCTTTGCCAATCGCACATGCTGTCCAAGGTGCAACCGTGGACTGATGGCAGTTATGGAGGAGTCATTGTTTAAATACATAACCTTAAACTGTCTTCGTATATCTTCAATATTTTGCAACTTATGAATGGCATGAGGAGTATTTTTTAGCATCCTGTGGAAAGTGTGGTTGTACACGTCCACAACTTTAGGGAGGATGTGGATGTATTTTAATGAATTAGCTTGAGTCATATAATGATACAGTTTATGTTTTAAAGTTCTGATGGCTCGCTCCACTATGCTAGATTTCATTTCCGAAAATACACTATATAATTTATTATTTTTCTTATTAAAATAATTTTGAACTGACTTGTTGTAAAATTCTCTACCTCGGTCAGTGAATATCCGCCTTACACCGAGAAACTGAGGCGTTTCCTCTAATATCTTCTTCAGAGCGACTAACACTTCACTCGAATTTTTTGTTTTTAAAGTTTGAGTCTGCATTAGGCGGGAATAAACATCGACACAAATTAAAATATATTTAACACCATTATTGTATTTTTGTAAACTACAAAAGTCCCCTAGGTCACAGGCAATTATGGTACGAGGTTTAGGGGCTAATATTTTCCGTCGGGGGAACCTAACTAAATTTCCTCTATGTAATGTGTAAGATCGCTCCACATGGAGAAATTCCTTCACATCTGCAACACTAATGTTGGGGTCTTTAAGTCTGGCAGCCTTATACAATTTTTGAATTGACCCTGTGAAACCACCTGGGCTAGAAATGTCATTACAGATGCTGGTGAGAATTGTTCGTTTCTGTGTCGTTAGAGACATTTTTTTGTTGTCGTTGTTGATTACATTTGATACACAATTTCACAGTGGTCTTCGTTGGTGATGCTCGTTCGTAGTTGTAATGCCTCAGGAACCGTCAGATCGACCAATAAGTAACCATACTTGTTCTGGGATATTGCCCGACGGTATATTTCAACGAAACTACTAGTAGTTTTTCGCCCATATAACTGTCCACTTAAAATTTCAAGTTGACTTATGTCTCTCTGCTTCATTAATATATAATGACTACAATTCAGAGTTATTGTCCTGGCGTATTTCCCCTGGGGAAACAAATTTTGACTAATTAGAATTACGGAAATATTACCGTGTCTCCCTCTTGTGAAGATATTGGCTATAATTGGACTCTGTATGGCTTCCAGGTATAAGTCATCAATTATATACAAAACTGACTCATTTGAAAAAGGATCTTTATACTCTAGTGGGTTAATCAGGTCCTGGGAGACAGTAACCTTGTTTCGCAG